>NW_004524758.1:1773559-1782849 GCF_000260255.1 Octodon degus
GGAGAGAGAGGGGGAGGTATAGCAGGAGGGAGAGGGAGAGGGGCAGGGGAACAGATAGCTAGATAGTTTCAATACAATGTAATACATACTAAAATAGAAAAAAAAAAGTGCCAGATGGTGTGGATGAGGGATGGATATTATCCAAGAGAACTTGAAAAGATTAAGGAAGTTTCTTTTGTTTTGTTTTGTTTTATTTATCTATTTATTTATTTATTTATTTATTTATTTATTGAGAAGAGTTGAAGCCTAAGATACGACCTGAAAGTAAAGGAAGACAACCTGTAGGGCAATTCCAGGTGACAGCATGAGCAAAACCGGGGGCCAAATATACAGCGACACCCTGTAGAAGTTGGAAATTGTTCAGTCATACCTTAAAGAAATAGAGAAAAATATGAAGGAAACATAGCAAAGAAATAAAAGGCAGTCGCGTCGTAATGGGCCATATAGGAGTTAGTGCGAGCGCAGGGTTAGCCTGGATATGGCGTCAGCCTGCCTCCTCCCTGCTGACGTAGCCAAAAGCTACCACTCACGGAAGGCACATAATTGGTTCCTGAAGTCAGGTTCTGCTCACCTGGCTCCAAGGCAGAGACACCGCGGCAGTGGCAGAAGGGCGTGGCCGAGCAAATCTCCTGAGACTGTGGGGGCTGGAGTGTAGAGTGGGGGAGCGGCACCGGGGGTGGGCCGGGGGCCGACCATATGCTGCACCAAGGCCACACCTCCGTGGTGCACGTAGACACCCAGGAACATGCCCTGCGAATGCAGCAGGGATTTCTTGATCAAATGAAACTGATGTGTCAAGGTTAACAGTTGTAATTCCTCACATCACTTTCACATCTAAACACATCTCCTTAAGCTAAATAATTAGAGACAACACTAAATTCCACCTAGGATAAAATAACTGTTCCATCTGAGTGTCTTCTGAGACTCAAGGCAAGGTCTTAGTTGTGAAGCTCTGTAAAAATCGAAAACAAGATCCATAGCATCAAGGCGCAGTGACACAAGGTAATCATTTCTATTCCAAAAAGGAGGAATAGGAAGATAGAAAAGAATCAGACCAAAGCAAGAGCAAAACCCAGCAGGGCAGAGGTCAAACTGACTTTGTGTGAGGCATCTGTGGCAGGTGGTGGCGAGGCCCGAGTCCCTTTCCAGTACCCTGGAAAGGTCACATGAGCTCGCCCAGGTGCCTCCTCTCAGCTTCAGCTTTCCTTTGCAGCAGAGGTTCCACGTTCCTGGCATTGCCAACCTCCTGGGATGGCCTCTGTATCATCAGTTTTGGTTTCCTAGCTTCATGCACTGCCTTCTCACAAGTTTGTCACCTGTCTTTCCTGGCATTTCCTTGATATTCAGATGGGAGCCTTACTGACCCCACTGCTCTTGCGCCTTTCATGACTGTAAAATCATAACCCCCCAGGCAGTGCCCAAGTCATCTGTGCATGGAAGTAGTGGCCTGGCTCCTCTGGGTCGTGGCTGGAGCAGCCACTGATTGCTCAGCTTGCTGAGCACACTGAAGTAGATCCCAGAGGATCAGTGGTCTAAGAGGTCCTTCTTGGCTGGTGACTCCAGAGACTTAGCAAATATAAGATTCATACTTCTGCAACCTGGGAGTGCGCTTAACCATTTCTGAGGTGTCTTCCAAGCATCTTTCTTCTTATCACTGTACAAAGTACTTTGTTTCTATATAATGGGACAAATCTCTTCAGTGGTCATGTCTGCTTTAGAGCCAACTTTACACATGAAGACTGTTAAGACATCATTGAAAATTTTCAACAACTTCTGCTGTGCTGTTTCCCTTCAGCTCTCACTGTGTGTCTGGCCAAAAGCAGCCGGCAGCACTCATGCCACAGTCTACATGTTAGTCTGCCTTAAATTTCTCCCACCAGATTAATTGGCACACCACCCCAAATCTAAATCTCCTGCAGAGTCCCGGAGCATCAGCAAAGTACAAACAAGTCTACTGCCAGAGTGCAATGTCTGGCCCTCAGTCCAGCTCCCTGGGGAGAACTCGTTCAGCTGAAGCCCTTTGAATCTGGCCTTTGCTGCCCGCCTTCCTGCCGGTACACTGGCCTCCTGAACTCCAGCAGTAATCACCCATCACGCTCTGCACATGGCACCTTAAAGTTTCTCTAGACTGCATCTCAAAATGCTTTCAAACTCCTCCTGCAAACTAGTTCTAAAGGCCCCTGAAGCACGTGCTCAGCTGCTGTCACAGCACTGGTCTCGCTTCTGTTGTACCCATCTTCTGTATTAGTCGGCTTTTTGGTACCTGAGTCACAATGCCCAGTAGCTACGAGCTAAAGGAAGAGAGGTCTACTCTCTCCTGGCCTCGTTCCATGGCCAGCTGGGCCCAAAGCAGACTCATAGTTGTGGAAGGGCTTGGCAGAGCAAAACAACTTAGGTCATCATAGCCACGAAACAAAGCAGGGAATGGCACCAGGGAGGAGTGCGCAGGGGACCATGTCTGATGCCCACAACCGTGTGTCCAGGACCTGCACAGACATGCCTAAGAGGATGAGTGCAGAGCTGCTAGGTATGTCTTATCCAATGAAACTGACATATCAGGATTAATGGTCCCAGATTTTAATTCATACTTAATATGATTATTAGGAAAAGCAAAACAAAAAAGCATGTATAAACAAATTCTATAAATTCGAGTGTTTATCAGGTTGCACTGAGCTTCCCTAAAGTGTGTAAGTTGATACAGGATAAAATGATGGGATAGATTGAGAAAATATTACGCAGGTGAAATGTGTAACACTTGCAGTGCATTCAGGTTTGGAGTGAGGGAGTGTGGAGTAAGACTCTTGGAAGTTTAGTTTGAACCATTGGGCCAGTAAAGGTTGAATTAACCCTAAAATAAAAATCTGAAAAGTAAATTTTAAGAGGAAAGTCATGTTCATGAAGTGAGTGTTCTTGATACATCAGGCATTATGCATATGAGTCTGGGACAGAGAAGAAAAATAGGGTCAACAAGTATGAGTTAATTCCCAGGTACCAGGAAGCTAAAATTCCCAGGACAAATGACGCATCCTGTGGATTAATGGAGCAGTGCGTAAAAGGAAAAGAATGTGTAAGACTTGTCTCTGAAGGTTCCTAGTACCTAGAAATTGGACATAAAGCTAGTAGAAGAGATTCTGAAGGAGTAACCAGTAGGACAAACAATGCCTAAGAGAAGCCAAGGAAGATTATTTAAAGAAACTAATTATTAACCTTGTAAATTCTTGCTACATCTTTTAAGAAAGCACTACAGTGTATGCAATGAATATGGAAACTTGGCCGTCCTTGGGTGACCTTGGTGTGAGGAGGTCAGCGGAGAGGTGTGAATGGAAGCTGGCCTGGACTGTCTGAAGCACAAGCGTGGTGTGAAAAACTTGCGATAGCACATTTGAACAATCGTTCTGAGAAGCTTGGCGTGAAGAGTCTGTGAAATCCAGGGTCAGTGGAAAGCCACGGTGCTAAAGCAGACAGTTGAAAGGTGAGCGAGGAATGATGCAGTGCAGCAGAAAGAGGGGGACGTGCAGGAGAAAGGGAAAGAAGCTGATGGAGTTAAGTCCCTGAAAGGTGACAAAGGCAGTAATGAGTAGAACAAAAGGAGAAATTGGTGTTTGACAGGAAGAATGGCAACCAATTCTGCCCAACAGCGTCCATGGGTCTAGAAGGCTGTGAAGATGTTTTTTCATCAAAGATCACAATGATAGGTTAAAAAAAATCTTAGCTCATCAAAAGCGATGTCATAAGGAAAAATAAGTCTAAAAAATGTTGGGTCAATAGATCTAACGCCTCAGTGCGGCAGAGTACTCGTTCATTTCAGGCAATGAGTAATCATTGCACAAAGGCAGCAAGCTATGCTCAAGTTCATGACTTCAGAGGTGGTGCCGCTTCTGGCGAGTTCCAACTGTGAATGGGAGTGGGTCATAAGCAAGAGCAGAGGAAAAAGCCATGAGGATGGGGAGATCAAGAAGGCAAGACTTGGAGGGCTGGTGAAATAGCTCAGCAGACTAAGCACCTGCTTTGGCTAGCACAGGAACCAGGGTTTGACCTCCGCTTCTGCATGCCATGTCAGCCCCATCCCAGGGGCACACTGAGCCAGCAACAGAGTCCAGACATGGTGGCGTATGCCTGTAACACCAGCACTGGGGAGGCTGAGAACAGGAGGATCATTACGAGTCCAATCTGCATAGTGAGACCCTGTACCAAATACATAAATAGAATAAAAGAAAAAAAAAAAAAGAATGCAAGACCTGGATTGGTGGCAAATTTTATTTCTGTACATCGAGGTCATTGAGAATAATAGTAGAAATTGGAGTGAAAATGGAGATTTTGAACCAGGAGCAAATGTGTTCAGTTATTGAGGAGGCCAGTAGAGAACAGAAATAGGGCCAAAAAAAGAGAAGGGGTACGTAATAATTTAAAAGATATGAGGCTCAGGCCGGCCCCTCCCCAGGGGTGCACTGAGATGGCAATTGAGACTGGGTATGATGGTGCACACCTGTAATCCCAGCCCTTAGGAGGCTGCAAACAGAGGATCACTATGAATCTGATCTACACAGTGAGACCCCATAATCCCTGTACATCCTGTCCTAAATACAACAAATAAATAAGAAAAGATATGAGGCTCAAAACCGAGAACTTTAAAAAAGACAGAGTGTGCAAAGTCCATCAGAGGCAAAACAAGAAACAACAATAAAATCTGGATGGTGTTTGAACATCAGCGGTCTCCCAGGACAGGGCTGCAGGGGCACCCAGAATCCCGGACTCATTGCCGTTGCAGGAGTAGGTGTCTCCGTGCAAACCGTAAGGTGCGAGGAACTGGGAGGCATGAGACACACAGGGGCGTCTCTGAGTGCACAATGGAAGGACTTGGAAAGCACAGGAAGAGTGAACGAGCAGAGTGAGTGGGACAGGAGCGCTGAAGTATCGGACAGGAAGGTGGCGAAGAGGGAGGGATGGGATTTCTAGGCCAGTAATCAGAGCACTGCAGCGTGTGGCCCAAAAGCAGCCTGCTGCCCTCTTCATTGTGCGGCCAGAGATACCTGCGGTGGCCTGAGAGTGGAGATGTGTCGGGCATTTTTGAAAAGCTGGTTGAAAAGTCTGAAAAAGAATACTCTCAACCTTCTTAATCTACAGCTTCAGCACCATGGACTCAATGACACACAATGAAAAACATTTGCAAAGAATGCATCTGTATGGAACAAGTCGAGACTATTTCTTCATGTCATTTTTTTTCTAAATAATACAGTTTAACAATGTTTACATAGCATTTATAGTGTATGAGGCATTATAAGAAACACGGAGATAATTTAAATTATACAAAAGGATCTGCGTAGGTTATATGCAAATACCCTGCTATCCTTTAGAGGTGACTTGAACATTTGTGGATTTTGGTGCCCTCAGGAGGTCCTGGGACTAATCCCAACTAGTTATTGAGCATGGACTGTACTATTTTGCAATGCATTACAATTATGTGAAATTGAAATATCATTGCCCACGAATTGAACTTTATCACAGTGCAGCCATTTCTGCATTTCTGTATATTCTATCTGCCTTGGTGTTATACTGGCAGAGTTCAGCGATCACTACAGGCAGAGGCTGACCTGCAAGGCCTAAAACATTTACTCTCTAAAAATATTTTTCATCCTCTTCTAGAAGGGTTACTCGGTCCCGCTCTGGAGCGCTCAAAGCAACTGCTTTGAGGCTGCCGCAGCACAGCGCAGAGGCTTGCTCTCCACAGGCAATGTAACACAGCAACACGCCTCAAGGCCCCCAGGGGGATGGAGTGGCGTTAGGCATTCACAAGAACGCAGTACAGTAAAGCCTCTGTGCACGAGCGCTTCTGTTCATAAGGAATGCTGTTCCCAGACAGAAGCATCTGGCAGAATCTTGCTTCCATTGTGAGCTCCGCCTTGGGTGATGAACAGACCCTCAGCCGCCTTCCCCAGTATCCTGCTAGGTATTAAGTTTCCAAAGTGAGATACCGCAGTACTCTGAACCCATTCTTCTTTTTTAAGAATATTTTTTATTGAGAAAAAGATAGCAATGAGACAATTTCAAAACCAAATACTAACACATTTTCAATAATTAATACACTGCATATTGTTGTCTTAGAGGTTATTCATTGTACAAGATGCAGACCTGATATCCTGTAAACAAATACTATTGGAACAAATTTCTCTATTCATTGAACTAAGAGAATGCAGCTGTATATCTACCTTAACTATTTTGAGTATACAGATACAAATGGTCATTCATTTTTATCCCCCCTTTTTTTGGTTAGTTTTGTCAGAGAAAGGCATTCCATTGTCATTTATATTGTCATTTAAATGTTGTAGGTGCATCAATTCAGCAAAATATTCCAATATAGTCCCGTAGTCCATAATAGTAATGGGTTTTCCATAAGACTGGCAATGTCAGAAGTTTTTGAGTTGAACCTTTACAGCTCAGCATATTAATATGGCTTCACTTTTTACACTTTGTTTTTATACTTTTCTGCTGGATGGTTAAGACCAAGATAAAGCAAGACCTATATAATAAGAAATGTAACTTTTGTATCTGATAAGGTCAGTCAAATCCCCTCAGGATTTATCCTGAAAGCCTGTACCGCACTTTGTAGATCCTTTGTCTCCTTAGGCACACTCTACATCATCTATTGCATTCCTCTGTGGCCCCATAATCTCCTTGATCAGAAAATTTGGGACACAACTGAGTGACATGATGTAACAGTACAGGTTCTCCTATGTCCTGAGTCTTCACTGACCTTGAAAGGCTAGGGCCAAAATGTGGGCTGTCCTTTCAGCCCTTCTTTTTTCCTAATGTTTGGTCTACAAACACAGGTTGTTAACCGTCCAGAAGAGAAGCTTATTATTATTACCCTACAACATAGGCAGTTGAATCCATTCTTCTGAATCACATAAGCAACCAGATGTGTGTTTAGCAACCTCGTCCGTTCTAGGCCTTCAGGGACATTTTGGGGGTTTTGTTTAGAGTGCAATTTAAGCAGATGGTTTCTGCTTTCTGCCTCCACGTTTCCTTCCTTCCTACCTCTTCTCCAGTCTCCCCTCACCTGTCCTTTCCTGCACTTCTGCCAACTGCTGACTCACTTGATTTACAGGGTTCTGTCTACCCTCCACCGCACCATGGAAACTGAAGTTACACCTTATTTGTGGCATCTACTCTCTGAAATTGAGAACTTGACTGGAATTAAAAAATAACCTTAGACCCACCATTGAAGTTGTCCGTTTTTGTTCCCATCCAGTGCCACTGTGGGTGCTGAGTGAGCAAAGTGTCCCTTTATCCTGTCCGCCAAAATTGAAGGAAAATGTGGGGGGCAGGTCTGGGGAGCCTGAGAGGGCAAGCAGAATGGGATTTACTGAAATTTAAAGGGAGCCATTGAGTTCAGGCAGCTTGGAAAGGACAGAATGCTGTCCGGTACAGCGCAGCCCCTCCATCCCAAGGAGAAAGGAGTGACAGGAACCCCCAAAACACAACTGGGGATCTGCTTCCCTCTTACATTTTAGGCCTCCTGAAGCAAGGGCTGCCTCTGAGAGCTCAGGAAGATGTGACCCCGCGGCACGGTGTTGGGCGCCTGCTGACCCCAACATTGCCTCACGAAGCTGCAGGAGCTTGAATCCGGCTGCTGGTCGTCAGCTACGTGTGGCTGTCTTCTGTCTGTGGCCCTGAGCTGCTCGTGGGGCTGGTGCCGCGGGCTCGCACACGAGGGAGGGTCGGCCCTTCTCCCACAGGCCCATTTTGTGTTGGCGGCATCACTTCTTCCCCTGCCTGTCCCAGGAAGGTCAAGAGCCTAATCACACTCCCCACAATCATTCGTCTACTAATTACAGACAGACAGAGCTGAATCACCAAGCTGGTTCTGCTTAGAAGAAATTGAGCCAGATTGATGGTGACATGAGGAAGTTCTCTGAGATGCTTCTGATGAGGGCAGGCTGCACCCCAGCTCACGCAGAGAAAGAGGACATCCGGTCCAGGGCTTTTAGCGGAGGGTGTTTGTGGAGCGAGCCCAGCCTGGCTTTTTCCGTCTCCACAGCAAGCCTAGCTGGAGTTTTAGTCCCCTTAGGAAATGTGGCATGTAGTCTTTAACCTTCAGAGACTGGACAAGTTCAGATCTTAATTATAGTTATACATTTTAAGAAGGGAACATTTTTCAAAAGTAGGTGCCTTCTGAGTTCTCCTAAGTCACCAAAGAGAGCTCTGGAAAATCCTTCATGGTAGCTATCATAGCTATCAATATTACAGTCTGCTAGTTGGGTCATTCAGTCCCTCACCTTATAATCAATTAGTTTATTCTATGTTGAAAACTGCTGTAGATCTTAGAGTTCAGGGGCGAAGCAAAGATTCACTTCTTTCCTAGAAATAAGGCGTAGAACAACGCAATGTGTTGATGAACCACTAGATAAAAATGACAGGAAATAACAGGGCTGAGAAGAGGCGAAGGTATGTGTGTGAGGGGTCAAGACTGAGCTCCCTGAACAGTACTGCCTAGAGGTTGCAGGGACACCTGATGGTGGCAGGCACAGATGGTGGCAGAAGGCACTCAAAGGCACGGGCACATGAACTGTCCAATTTCTGGGAAGTGTCAGTGTGGGAGAAAAGGGCTGCTCATCAACGAATCTGGAGAGGCAAATGGGAGTCCCTGCATACAGGAGCTCCGCATACCATCAAGGAGCAGTGCGGACAGCTAACAGAGCGGAAGCAGCTGAGAGTCACTCTCAGTCGTGAAAACTATCTCAGCGAAAATAAAATAACTAAATAAATCGGAGACACAAAGGTGAGTAAAGGGAATATTTTAATAATCCAGGCTAGCTAATGAGGGTCAGGATTAAGATAGCAGCAACGATGAGGAACAAAAGAAAACAGTTTGAGAAACTCTAACGGGAATAGAAACTGGGATTGGCTGATTGAACATGAGAATTAGGGAAAGAGAATAACAAATATGACTGATTTCTCTTAGAAAGGGGAGCTGGCAGCACCATCAAAGAGATCACACCCAGGGCAGAGGGCAGAGCTGAGAGCAGGATGGGCAGCTCAGTCGGCAGAGTCTGAGGGGCACAGCCAGGAGCTGTCTCCAGGCAGGGATGAGCCTGGCTTCAGCAGCTTCACCGGCAGTGATGAGGCAGACAGAGCCCCTAATCATGAACAGAACTGGGAAGGGCTAGTTTCGCAATGGGAATTAAAAATATAGATTACAGCCCCGCCCCTGGGGCATGCTGAGATGGCAATTGAGACTGGGCGTGATGGTGCACACATGTAATCCCAGCTCTTGGGAGGCTGAAAACAGG
>NW_004524758.1:1782949-1861265 GCF_000260255.1 Octodon degus
ATATATATCACTGCATAGATAGATAGATAGATAGATAGATAGATAGATAGATAGATAGATAGATAGATTAACTGGGAAGAGGAAGTAAAATAGCAAATAGATTGGCTTCACAAGATGTGTGTGGTGCCTCAGTTTATGAGCCTAATTTGTTGTATAATTTGGAGGAATAAGGCTGTGTCTCGTGGGGAAGAGAGCCCTGCTCCTGTGTGTCATCAGAGGTGAGGAGTTGGAACAGAAACAAAACTTTTGCTGAATGTTTTTCTTTGCAAGCCAAATTGTGAGCAGAAGTGTTCATGAACCTAGATTTTACTGTCCTTACAGGTTGAGTACCAAGCTTTGCCCATAGTTTGTATTCCCCCATGCTGATTGTCCCCCATGTAGAAAAGTATATTTTACTTTTCTATGTACTTACACAAATTCTCTCACTTGACAAAATATTGCCTACATTTTATTAACAAGGGCATTGAGGCCCAGTGACCTATTAAAGGTTGCATAATTCCCAAGATTTCCAAACACCACCCTACCTAGTTCAAATGCCTTATGTTCTTCCTAGGACCCAGAAGAGCTTGTCTGCACTTTAGATCTTATGTGAACTGAAAAGGAGCATGAGGAGGAACGTTAGTAGTGGAGCCAATGAGAAAGTGAATCAGCTCTTACTTTCTGCTCCATAATCTATTCTGTTTATTAGATTTCTTGCTGTTGAAATTCAGACTATGAGTACTGGAGCTAAAAGAAAAAGAAGACGGGTGAAGGATTCACAAACAAATAGCAGCATCCTTGTGTATCTTTCAGGTAGTGCAATTCTATGTAAAGTAGTCATATTTGAGGATAGCTTCTGAGAACCGTTTGCAAATGTTCAATTTTTTTTCATAGTCAAGCCTACGATTACATATGACAAACCCAAAGGTCATGCTGCACTTTGCCTCGGCTCCTAAATGACTCTCTTCTTATAGTCTTCCTGTTTTCCCGTGGTTCCTTCTGCGTGGATTCGCTAGCTCTTCCCTGACCTATGGGGTTACTGTGGATTGTCTGTATGCGAACTGGAAACACACAGATGATCTTTCTCTTTCTGATACTGACAATGCCTTGCAGTTTCCTCTCTCTCTGATTAAATGTGTTCACTAAGTTATCTGAGTGTAGATTGCAGCCCGTGGCAGCTTTCTTGCTCAGTGCCTTGTCTAAGTGGTCGCCTTGTCTTAAGTTTGGCTGGAGTAGTCACTAATCAATGGGCTTGTTCAGGAAAGCATGCTTTGTGCTCCACTTCAGAGAATGACACCCTTGCGAAGGGTGGTTGTCGGCAGGCTTAAACCTGCACCTTTTGGGCAAAGGCACTTGCCTTCAACTGGAGAGATGAATTCCCCAGACCTGCGTGAGCAACCTTCAGGAGAATTATTCCTAAGTTCCTTCACTTCTCACCCTCCACAAAATATTCAGCAAGACATTCATATGGCTGTATTTTGGCCCTTCCTCTTCTCCCCTATGTTTTGAGGACTTGCATTTCCCCCCAGCAGTGCATGTTAAGGTAATTTGGTTTGTTCTGAACTATTGCTGGGCATAACTGGAAGGACTATAGCCTTCAGCACACAGGATTAATCCTGCATCCAAGCCTGCTTCAGATTCATTTTCAGAAAGCTGTAGAGTCAAGGATGCACCTTAGTGAAACCAGATAGGCAAGTGCTAGCACACACACACCCTGCTCCCCATGGCTGGTGAAATCTCGATGGCCCAGGTGATTGCTGGAGTCACCCTCATGTCTGAGCTTGGAATTTCCTCAAATTAATCTAAGAAAACAATGGTAAAGTGGTTTGGCTTTTCTACTCCTTAACACTCAAGGCTGCCTCATATCTCCAGAGATGTAGCAAGGGGAATGGAAGCGCCTCAAGTGTGGGGTGACATGGCTCTGCAGAGTTCTATATTTATCTCCTATCAATGTCTTTCAGATCAAATTGGCTGAGTTTACAAATCAAAAGCTGATTTATTTATTTATTTGTTATTTATTATTTTAGCAGCTCAGCTGCTCTACTGCAAATATCCAGGTTCGAGACATCAAGCTGTGAACCACAAGCCTCCAGCTGTGCGCGTTCTGGCTTTGATGTCATTGCCAGTAATAGAAGGTCTGCCTGCAAAGTGAGCTGTCAGGCGGCTCAGGGCCGGGCGGCCCCACCGCAGCACCATCGCTGGGGTCGTGTCCTGGAGAGGGGATCCGCCTGAGGAGCGCTCGGGGCCTGGCTCTCGGAGCACACAGGCTTTGTCCTCTGCATGCTTGAGCCTGCTGAATAAGGGCTGGGGATGTAGATCAGTGTGAGGGTGTGGATTCAGTCCCCAAGAAGGAGGGAACAAAATAATTTTAAGTGTCACTTAGTTACATTTTAGGCTACAGTGACTTTTAATGTGAACCTAATATTCCCAGAACATTTCCCAATTAAAAATATTAAGAGAATTTTTCCTTCTCTATGACTTTAATATATCATATGTATCTGTAGTTGGGCATGGTCAGGCATTTACATGTACTCAGCCCTAATGACCAAATGACTTTTGATCTATGCTAGGATCTATGCTAGGTATTTTGCTGAGACATACACATCCATTCTTGGCATTAGTGTAGGTGATATTTTTCACTGGATCTATATTGCATGGAATCAGGAGGACAGGTAATTTAAGAACTTGCAGCACGCCCTCCTGTCTTAAGCAGAGGGCCTAGCGAGCACCGTTGTGTTTTGGGGAATGTTACCCTATGTGCAAGACACAGAGGAAGCCAAGTGCTGGCAAGATGGAGGAGCTTAGGAACAATTGATTCTTGTCTATCTGATGTGCAAGTATTTGGGGAGAGCTGGGGGCTAAGCTTTCTTCTATAAGAAAAGTACACATCTCATGGAAGGCCAAGAATGATGCACTGGAAGTAACGTAAGACATTACTACACACAAACTGTGCAATGTTGACACCAAGTAGGCAACTTGAGGAAGTTTCCTCAGAGGATGGAAGCAGTCCTTTAGAGCGAATCAACCTGTCTCTCTCCTTACTGTGGTCTGTATATTTGACGGCAACAGAAAGTTTTTGAACAGTGCAGGACTGAGCCTCAGTTTACAATAAGCAAAAGCAAGCTTGCCCTTTCTAGAACTTTTTCTGTGAAAGACATCTTAAGTTTGGCTGTTCATAGAGACATGACCAGATTCTTCTTTCTGCCAGCCATTCTACTCATATAGGAAAAAAAAGAATAAATACACATGTTTGCATGGGACTCTGTGATACATCGACAGCCTTTCATTCCTAGTTGTGAAATCAGAGGCGCTCCTCAAGCCCTCGACCGATGTTGTCAAGGATAGCCAAGTCTACTTGCTGCTTTTTATTAACAAAAGAAATGATCCTGAGGAATTGCATTTCTTGTAAGTCAAATCCTATTTTAAATTAAGGTAGTAGAGCTCTCTAATTAAAGGATATATGATGAATCTTTTGTAAAGTTTATTAGTACTCGGTTTCTACTGGCAACAGAGAGATCTTATGCTTTCATTTCTGAGTTGAGATTTTCTTGTAACAAAGATCTTGTATTTTTAAATGTGCTAGAACTTATTTCAAACTCCAGTAAGAATAGTGATCAGAATAGCTCTCATTTACTGAGGACTTACTCTGTGCGCTTCATGCATCTTTTCTTACTTGCAGTGACCCTGGAAGGCCGTAGGTGTTCCTGTTCTGCAAAAGAAGGGCCGTGAAGCACACAAAAGGGAGTTCTCAGCTAGCAGCAGAGTTTGCCAGGCACGAGGTGCAGGCCTTGGAGCTCAAAGCTGCCCACACTGCAGCCAGGGGAGAGGAGGTCATCACCTCTAACATCTTTTCAGCCATTTCACCCCACCCTCAGGAGCAACACGTAGATCCTGCAACATTAGCATCGCGCTGTGGAGAAATGTGTTAGCACTGAGCTTCGTCTTGCTCCAGCAGACGTTGCTCTGTGCACTGCGCGTGCAGCCTGCCTGTGTCCCATCCTGCAGGACAAGGGCTGCATCAGTGTCATGTCAGTGCAGCCCGGTTTGAAGGGCACTGGTCTGTGGGCCTTGGCTTCTGGGTGGCACTGAGCTTTCAGGTGGTGGGAGCCCATGAAATTCTTTCCTGGCCACTGGCATATGCAGACCCTGGCCCTCAGCAGAAGCCTGCTGAAATCTTTCATGAAGTCATCTCTAGTTTTCAGTCCTGTCAGCTGTCTTCATGAGGACATAAAATCAGTTTTCTAAGCATACAGGACTTGATGCTCAGGATCAGGGATGTTGCCGCTGCCAAGTTGCTCTTCTGTGCCCATCTGTCTCCCTCCACCCTCTAGCTGGGTACCATGGCCCATGCATAGCTCAGACACTGTGACGGCACTGTCAGGGACACCAGCTGTGCTGTCCTGCTGACAGTTGAGCCAGGAGTGCAGTCTGAGTCTTCCAGGGACACCCTGAGCTGACTGAGAGGAAAAACAGAATAATCAGTGGCCAGAGTACTGGTCTAGTCCTGGACTGGTACTGCTAATTGCAAAATTTGAGCTGAATTCTACAAGTAATTCTTAGCATCTTTGAATTTCAGGGTTTCTATTTTCTGTGTATTTTTTTTTCAATTTCTGAGGTCCATCGAGTTTATCTCTTCTAGAATATATGCCGCAAAAGTATTAAGTAAGGAGACAGCTGTGTCTCCTCTGTAGTAGCTACAGCTGTTCTCTGACAAGTTTATTCTTGGGTTCTATAAAAGTAATAGTCATGTCTATTATTATTTTCAATCTTAAAGATTTTTGAGCAGCCCATAAGTGAACTCAGAAACTTTGGATGTGCTTTGACCTTTGGTTGCGGGCCACGGAGCTCATTCCTTTGGACATTACAAAGCCGCTGTATGGGTTTGCTGGCAGGTATGCAGGCATATTTCCACCCAGCATGACTGTGCTGCTTTGGTCATTGTACTCCACTCACTGAAACAGATAGGCTCCAACAAAGTTGGCTGTGAAACAAATCTGTGTTAGCTGAATCACACTTCCTCGTTGATCTGCACTTCTAAATTCACGTTGCGCTCCCCTGAGGAAATAATTGGCCCAACACCAAATAAAAATTATATTAAATACTCAATAAAACTTTTTCTATTTTTTATGTATTTAGTACAGGGTCTGCAGGGTCTCACTTTGTAGATTGGACTCTTAGTGATCCTCCTGTTTTCGGCCTCCCAAGCTCTGGGATTAGAGATGCACCACCACGCCCAGTCTCAATTGCTGTCTCAGCACGTCCCGGAGTTGGGGCTGGCATGGCATGCTGGGGATCAAACCCCTGGCCACTGCGTGTGCTTAAGCAGGCGCTTTATTCCGCTGAGCTATCTGGCTAGCCCTCAAAATTTCATATTTAAAGGAAATATTTTCTGTTGGAACACTAACAGGAAGATATGTTTTGAAAGCAAGAAAATGCAAATGCTATGCTAAGGACAGTTGCCGAAGTGACAGCAGCAGGAGGACTTGGTGCGCAATACGGAGCTCTTGGCTGGTGAAGTGAACTCCAAGTGTTGAGCGAGGTCTACACACAGCTATTTAATGAATGAGGATCTAACGAATTTGAAATAAAGTACCATAGTTTCTTAGGTTCCTTAAAAGCTAAAGATATCCGGACTTGGTTCCTATTGTCTACAACATTTGCCCATGCTGTCCAGGAGCAGGGAGTATCACAATAAACAACGAGTAGAAAGCAGAGTGGCAGTTCAAACTGTGGACTTGGGCATCAAGAGACTGGCTGGGCCTGTCACTGACCTGGCCTGTGGCCGTGAACTTTTCTAGGCATCCATTTCCTTGTGACAAAGAAAGGAGCAAGCCACATCACTACTTCCTAAGCTGGACTACACAGGAAACTCCCTGGTAGGAAGAGAAATGCACTTCACCCCAGGCGAGTCTGATTTAGCAGGTATGCGAGTGACCTAGAAATCTATATTTTAAACCATTCTAGGGGACTCTACTGTGGTAGGACTGTGTCCTAAAATAGCAGTTATAGAATTATGTAACCATTAATATCCCTCTATGCCTTTTAGCTAATTCATTTATGATTTTAAAGACTGCATGAACTCAATGTGTAGCGCAGGAGCAGGCCAGCCTGAGGGATGGAGAGCTGGAGATAAGAGAGGCTGTGTTCCCATACCAGGCAGCATAGCCAGGAACGAAGAGCTCTGTGCTTTCCGAAGACCGCAGGTTATTGTCACACAGTTCAGAAAATATGGAACTGAGGCATGGTTTGGCCTGTGCTCTGCCTGCCCAGTGTACAAGAGAGCTTTCTGCTGCTCTCGTAACTTGTGGTGCTCACAAGAAGCTTTTGGCGCTCTCCAGTCTACGGATGCATCTCTTCCTCCTCACACAGCTGTCGTCTCTCTTGTCTGAGTGTCTTTTTGTGTCACCAATCCATTGGATTAAAGCTCTCCGTAACACTGCATAACACCTTGACTACTTTGCAAAGCCTATTTTCCCCATATGCCCACACCTGAGGTGCTGATGGCTAGGACTTACACATGATTTCAAGGGGAACAAAAACATGTTAATTTTTTCCCTCCCAAAACTAGGGACTTGTCACACAGGATGTAGGAATTATAATATAAATACTATCTACTTAGGGAGACAGAAAGAACACAGCTTTGTAGATTGCAAAAGCAATTTGTGGAGAATGGAACAATCATGTCTGTCCAAGGTGAAGAAATACAAGTTGTGGTAGCATCGGTCATTACGACGATGATTTTGGTAGTCGCCATCACTGGGCGTTTGTCCTCTGGTCCTATGCCAGCTGCATCCCAGTGCAGTCCATCTACTGTATTTCAAAGCAACACGAGAGGTGTGCAATATTATTCAGCCTTGTGCAGGTTAAGAAATGAGGTTGCAGAGTCGTGTAACTTTTCTCATTCTGAAGCTAGAAGGCAAAGGACTGGCTTTGTCTGATCCCTATTTGTTGCTCTTTGCAACAATAATCTGTTCCTGTCCTTACAGCACTAATTCAAGATAAGTTTGGGTGAGGAGACGCATGATCCCTTGCAGAGGATTCTAGCAATAAGGCCACGGGAAGTTACAGAAAATAAGGAGGCACTTTGGTGTTTGAAGAGTTATAACATGAGGAAGGTGATATTTTAAGAAGATAAGTGTCCTTTCTACCGAAGGATGCATTTTCTTTAGAAGAGGACAAATCAGAGTTATAAATAAAAAGCTATTGACCACGAAGAGTTTCTTTTCACTGGACTCTGTCAGGTGTTCTGCCTCTTCCCGCTGGGTTCTCTTAAGAATCCTGCAATACTTAAAAAGTCTGCTCCATTGAGCTGTTCTTTTTCTCCCTTCAACATTCTTTTTAAGTTCTTCATGCCAGTGATAAAGCATTGATCAATTTGTACCTGGGGTAAAAATGCTGTTAGATGAAACCTTTTCTTGATTCTTTAATTCTATAAAATCCACATTTCCATTTTAGTGGGCTTTGTTTTTAAGCAGCACACACAAGAGCTTCATTTCTGGCAGCTCAAATTTAGTGTTCTGTGTGTACAGGATTCATCTCTCTGGTTTTGCCACATAGAGAAAAACATGTACCAAAGAAGGGTGGAACTAATGCCAATAAAGCTGAGATGCATGAAACACTTTTACATCCACAAATAGCTTTTGATATTTTTCCCAATTTAATCAGAAGGTGAAGGTATAACACCTGGGGAGCGATGACACCACTGCGTTCTCCCTGGAGTTCCGTACTTGGTCTAGGGAGCATGATGCCACATTGGTCTATCCAGGAGGACTTGGCTGCACAGTCCCTCTTCCCAGTGATAGAAAGATGAAGAACTAAAGACGTTCTGCGTCTCCCAGATCTTAAGCGTTGCTTGATTTCCTTCCTTGCAGAACATACATCACCTGACAGAAGTGAATGAAAGTATGCACCTCTTCATACGCCTAGTTCCCTGTTGCAAGCAGGTTGAGTTCTTGATAGGGCTTACCCTATCGTAACATGTGTGCACTTAAATTTTGATCTTACTGTAATCCTCCCAAGCTTCTCCTTCCCTCTTTGGATATCCACTGAAAAAGCTCATCAAATATTAGGTCCTAAGTTTGGTGTGGTCACACCAGAGCATGTTTGGATCGTAGAACTGAAAACAAAGCAGCGTAGTTGTGAGATGGAGAGAAGAGTGCGAGCAAGGAGGACCCCACATCTTCTGTGTCTCTGATTCGGAAGTGTACCCCACAGTCCCCTGGAGACGTGAGGTCCAACGTCTGCTGCCACGGCGCCGGAGCACCATCCAGAGCAGCGGGCCAGAGCTAATGTATTTCCTAATGCTGCAGCACTGTTAATTTATAAATTACACTGGTTATTCCAGCTATTATTAATTTCAGATGGTGTAGGGCAAGCCTAATTAAAATATGACACCAATTGCCACAGATATGTACCAAGGACTACCATTTAAAATTAATGGGAATATTAAGTGTGACACGAGTCTCTGAGATGTTTTGCACAGTAATTATAGCATTCTAGCACAGAAAGATCTGACAAATGTAGGCCTGTGGTTGGTAGCAAATAAACAATGACAATAGAGGAGCAACCACAAATTCTTTACTTGCAACTCTTACTGCCTCCACCAAGATTCCACTTTGCTTTGTTTTATCCATGAATCTCTGTATGGGACAATGATGACAAGGGCCACATGGAGAACTACAAGTGTCTTTCAGGTCGGAAGTAGGAGTCTGAGTTGGCGCATATTGATGATTATGCTGGGCTTTTTCTTCTAGTTATGAACTTGCTCCTGCTGCTTTTTTTTCCTGATAATACAACATCCCTTTCTTGTGTGCCATAGCAGTTATGTGTTGAGCATAGGTCCCATCTAGTGCGAGGAAACGCCCAGATGCAGGCTACTGTTCGTCAGTGCCAGTGTCATGACCAAGGACTGGCAGCAGGACGAGACTAGTTGTGGACCTTCTTCTTGACAAGAGGCTTGTTTCATTGATGTTGCCAGTGCTATTGTTACTGTTTTCAAAAATGATGATCTTAACATGGTAGTAAAAGAAAAGTACAACCATAACAACACACCAGATGTGTCATGTGTCATTCACTGTGTTCTATTAGTTTTAGAGGTTTTTTTTCCATGATTTTATTGAGAAACAAATAGCAATGAGACAGTTTCAAATCAAATTGGTAGGACAGTTTCAATAATTAACACATTACATACATTCTTCCTAGTGGTTATTTGCTGTACAAGTTGCAGACATGATAACTTATTTTCAAATACTATTAGAACAAATCCCTCTATTCATTAAGAGAATGTAACTATATATCTATCCTAACCATTTTGAATATACGTATACAAAATGGACATTCGTCTGTATCCCCTTTTTTATTTAGTTCCACCATTTGAACATTATAGTTGTGTTAACACAGCAAAATATTCTAAAAGCGTCCAATAGTCCATAATAGTATTGGGTCTTCCGCTTGACTGGCAATGTCAGAAATTCTTGACCTGAGTCCCCTACAGCTCAACATAACACCATGCATGGCTTTACTTCTTATACTTCATTTTTATACTTTACCGCTGGATGGTTAAGACCAACATAAAGCAAGACCTATGCAACAAGAGTTGTAGCTTTTGGATCTGTTAAGGTCAGTCAAATCCCCTCAGGCTTTATCCCGAGATCCTGTACCTCAGATTGTAGAACCTTTGTCAGTGTCAGCCATGTAGATGAGTTACAGCCATTGCTTGGCCATTGTGCTCTCTGTGAAAGCCTGAGAGAATGTTTTCTCTCCATGTAACTCTTCTTAGGTACATTCTACATCATCGATCACTTTCCTCTTTGGCTCCATAATCTCCTTGATCAGAAATTTTGGGACACTACCGAGTTACATGACGTTATAGTACAAGTTCTCGTATGTCCTGAGTCTTAATTGTCCTTGGAAGGCTAGGGCCAAAATGTTGGCTTTCCTTGTGGCCCTCCTTTTTCTCTAATTCTGGTCTGCAAACTTACATTGTTAACCTTCCAGAAGTGAAGCTTATTGTTATTACCATACAACCTAGGCTGTCAAGCTTAACCTCACTATCTGTCTGAATATTAGGCATAACATGGAACACATATTTTTCATCAAGTATTGGTATGTTGAACTTTAAGTCCCTAAAGAATATGATGAAAAAGCATTTGAAAAAATTAAAATATATTTTAAAAATAGGCCTAAAGAATTGTACATTTCTTATGTTTACATATAAGTCCAGAAATCTAAGGATATACTATTAGTTTTTATTTTCATCAAGTTCATGCATAGGGCCAGCTAAAATGTGGCATTATGAAGCGGGTTTGTTTATTTGTTTGTTGTTTTGGAGACAGGTTCTTGCTATACAGGTCGGGCTGGCCTCAAGCCCATTTTGCAACCCAGGCTGATAAAGTATTTTAGGGTCAAGGTAGAAATATTCCTTTGATCTCTTTTGAGAACTATTTATGTGAATATAGTTTTACTCCATCTGAATCTAGACCTCCAGGATTATAGGATTAATAATTTTATCAACAAGTATACAGCACATAAGAACCTCTACAATGCTCTTCATATGTATGTGTGCATGTGTGCATGTCCATTGATTCATAATTCAAAGCTCAAAATAAATATGATGTACTAGCCTTATAATGTACATCAAATCTAAGAAAATATTTCTCTATTACTAGGATAGTCTTAAATTAAGCTTATTGTCCAATAATAAATGGAGATACCCTATTTTTACTTTCAAAAATGTTCTTTGTTTTGGATGTTGTCATCCTAATTATCTTCAATTAATATGAAGGAAGATAATCCGGGAATGTATGCTTTGCCTGTTAATCCTTTCCTTTCATCAAGAAAGCTATGGCTCAGGGGTGACTTGGGGTCAGAACATTGACCTTTATCTTCTAGACATCAATGTCTTGTTCTTTCCAGAACTGAATACTTATTGTTGTGTGTGCCATCTAATCAGCAGAGGATCTTCTTATTGACTGTGATGTTCTGTCACTAGAGAAATTGAGTACTGAGATGACTGAGTGGCAGAGTGAGATTTGTAGGAATGTCCTCATAGTCTTCTTCTTCTCAGTTTTGGCTGCGGTGTCAGTTCTGGTGTCCCATTGTTGACTTGGTTCTTGCAATTAAGAAATCTAACAAACTGAAGCTTGGAAAGTTGATTTCTGTGTATGCAATTGATTATTTATTCTAAAAATAGTTATATATCACACTGCCTTTGGTGTCTGTGTGCATGTATGGATGTGTGTGTGTGTGTGTGTGTGTGAGAGAGAGAGAGAGAGAGAGAGAGAGAGAGAGAGAGAGAGTGCTGCTTGTGTGGCGATTGTGATTGACTCATATCCAGTGAGGCAGTTGGCAACTCTACATCCAAGGAGCTACCTAAGTGTGACCTTGAGATCAGTAAGCAGTAGGTGCCTGACTCAGATGCTAGTGCAGTGCAGCCCGAAGCGACCTGGGCTGTGTTAGCTGTCAAACCACCGACCACTTACTTAGAACCCTTCACACTTTCCATGCTGCACTTAGTTCAGCTGAAGCGCAGACATTTCAGCTCACCCCCAGGTTCAAGGAGAAGCTGGTGGCCAAAAGGTAGGAGAGACGTGGAGGGAAAGTCTGCATGGGTTTCTAAGAACCTGAACTTACAAGAGGCACAACTCTCTGCGCTGGCAACCATTCTATGCTTCTCTTTTCAAGTTTACCGCTCCCGTCTTTCCTTCCCTCCTGTCTGACTGCACGCTACCGCTTCTTCCGCAGCTGTCGGCTTTGTGAGTGAGGACGAGTACCTGGAAATCCAGGGCATCACCCGGGAGCAGTCCGGGGACTATGAGTGCAGCGCCTCCAACGACGTGGCCGCGCCCGTGGTGCGGAGAGTGAAGGTCACGGTGAACTGTAAGTGGGCTCCCTCACCGCCCTGCCCTTCACGTGCACGAGTCCTGCCTCCACAGCGGCCACCGAGCCAGCTGCGAACTCAGGGTGGGGAGTCACCTTGTCCCGTGTTCTGCTCTCAGGAGCAACAAGGCCGAAGTGTAGGGTACCTCAAGACAGTGCAGAACACACGGCCTCGAAAAGGAGACTGAAAATAATTTCCCATAATGCCGAGCGTGGCGTGTGGCTGCGAGATGGCCCAGGGGCACGCACTGCGTGCCTAGATGAAGGCGTTGTCAGGCCGAGTTCTCCCACAGTGCGCGCGTGGCGCAGTGGGGCTTCCCGCCTGCACACCGGATGTCTCCACGGTGGGCTCGGGGGGATGAAGAAACCTCAGTTTTCCCACAAAGAGCACAGTTACTAAGTGTCATCCTTACACATTTATAAATGTTAATATACAGGGAATTCAACAGAATTTAAATGCAAACACATGATGATACAGATGCTAGAAGATGTATCTCAAAATCTGTTTTGTATAACAGAGGTGCAGAGTCCAAACGGGGAAGCCGGTGGGGTGGAGCTCTCCTTCTTCTTTCTCAGACATCCAGGCTCTCACTTAGGTCCATCCCGTGCACATTTCTAACCTGCCTTCCCCTTCTCCTTGGGGACCCCTGCCCTGAGCGTCACTCTGGCCCTGTGACTTTGCAAGGTTTCTCTGCTGTGCACGTGGCAGGAAGTCTATGGCAGGCTGGAGCCCTGGAGCTGTCCTAGCACGGAGAAGTCTCCCCTTTCCAGCATGTGGGTGGGTGGAAGCAGGGAGGGACTCCACGCAAGGCAGGACTCTCGGGGGTTAGTATTTTGGCTTCTACTCCCATTGAGCATAAGTTCCACGAACACTTTAAGAAGCCAGGAAACAGATGTAACCATGTCGCCTTTTTCAAAGCTATTATAATTTTAACCCTATTATGAAAAGGACGTAGGATGGTTCACACCTTATAATGATGAATCCGAATGTTGAGAAATAGAAGCAAAGGAAACATCTCCTAGGGAAAATCAGTAGAGCTAGGAATGCTCAGCATATTGAAATACACACCACCAGGCTGCTCGATGCAGGCCCACTCTGGCCAATATTGCTTTGCACTAGGAAAGAAAAGCAAAAACATCTGCTGAAGATTTCTTTTGTCCATAGCATAAAACAAGGTGTTTTCTTGGGAGAAACACTGATTTTCCTGGTAGTGAGACCCCAGAAAAATTCTCTTTGGGGTCTCCTCAAATCGAGTGCTTTAAGAGCATCATGGACAATATCCCTGCAACACACAACAGTGAGTTTATTGTGGTGGTTGTTATCAACGCCTCTCAAGGCAAACTGTTGGGACTGCACAGGTTCTGGCCGACTTGGAAAGCACCCGTGCAAGTGTGGACATCTAGTGTGGTTTGGCTGGATTCAGTGGCCCATTGTAGAATACCAAAAAGAATGACTGATCTGTATATCCTTAAGGCAATTCACCATGAATATTATTTCTAGTAACTGAGCTTTTGATGGGAATTGCATAGGTAAAGTTTGCATATTTTGGAAAGAACTGGGGTGCAGAAACTCTATAAGGTTGATTAGAAGTGCTGACTGTCAACCTGTAGAGTGCAGGGCTGAAAGGGTGGCATCATCCTGGGAAGGCCAGAGAGTTGAAACCTGAAGCAGACCCAGCGAGCTGGTCACGCGTGCAGAGGAGAACAGGAACCACGCGAGCTAGGAAGGTCATGCTTTCCTTTAGAATGATAAAGTGTTTTCATTCCGACGTAATTCCTGCAGTGATCTGAGGAAGCGAGTCAGCAGAAGAAGCACAGAGAGCAAAGAAAACAGCTCCATGAAAGAGAGATGATTTTTTTGTTTCGTGTTAAAATGCATTTTCAAGTGCTGTGGAACATCTCTCTGCAGATCCGCCCTACATTTCAGAAGCAAAGGGTACAGGTGTCCCTGTGGGACAGAAGGGGACACTACAGTGTGAAGCTTCAGCGGTTCCCTCTGCAGAATTCCAGTGGTACAAGGATGACAAACGGTAAGGTTTTCCCTGCCCTCCTGCTCCTCTCCCCTCCTCCCCTCCCTCTTCCCCCCATCCCCTTTCCCCCTTCCCCCCCTTCCCCTCTCCTGTCCTCTCTTCATTCCCATCCCAGAAGGAGAAAATTTCTGGTTTCCTGATTCCAGATGTTTGCAAATGAATTTCTAAAATCTCCTTTTCAAGTCTCCATACCTGTGTAGGGGAAATAATGTGCAAACACAGGCTTTTCCTAAATTAATGAAGTTCAGTGAGGTTTTCAATGTTGCTGTGCAGAATTACCACTTCCAACTACCAGGCCTGAAAGGTAACAAATTTTTTTAGGATGCAAATTCACAAAAGAAAGGCCACCAAGAGCATGTATAGGCCTTTAAATATTTTATAGGCCAGGAAAATAACAAGTTCTGCCTGAAGCTATTTTTAACACGTTCAGGGTTGGCAGTGAGGCGCTCATACTGCTCTGGGCTCTGAGAATGGTTCTGGGGTCAGCCGTAGCTCCCAGATCCCGCTTCCTTGCCAGACTCTGTCACCCTGGGGTAAGAGGGTTTGTCACCTGGCTTTGCCTTCCCTTTGTGCCCAAGTTGTCCTTCCTCCTCAGTGGGCAGGAATGAGCTTGTTCCCTCCCGTCCCACTGTTGCAGCCATCGTGGGAGTCAGTGAAGATGGGCCAGGGGTAAGGGAGTAGCACAGGCACAGACTGAACCGGTGGAAATGAAAAGCTACTTTAAAGTGGATGAACAAATAAACGTGCATATTTCCATTAAAATGAGGATGCGGCAAAGCTTTGTGATGGATCTGGGTGAAGGAGGAGGAAGGAGAGAGGCTGAGGAGGGACAGCGGCAGTACAGGGGACGACTGGGGAAGAGCAGAGTGAGCAATCCCAGCCCAGAGTGTGCATGGCCGATGCTCCGGGGTGTACATGCAGTGACTCCTGGTAGTCCCTGAGTCTGCAGAAGAAACCACGCGGTCTTAAGAGTCCCTGTCTTCTCGTGGTAAGGACTAGCAGTTCTTAACTTTTCGGGACACATTCTGGCAGTTTCTAGGAAAGTCTGTTGCATTCATCTGGCCCACTTGACAGATGAAAAGCCTGATAGAGTCAGCCAAATAGCTCCATGGATTAAAGGGCCTGCAAGCAGGCACAGGGGCCAGGGGTTCGATCCCCCAGCCTGCCGTGCCTGCCCCGCCCCCCCCAGGATGAGACAACTATTGAAACTGGGCGTGGTGGCATGCCCCTGTAATCCCAGCTCTTGGGAGCTCTGAACAGGCGGAGCACTAGGAGTCTGATCTAGTAGTGAGACCCTGAACACTGTAGACCCTTCCCTAAAATTGTATATATATATATATATGAAAAGTAAGATCTCAAAGTGTGTGGAGGAAAATGCAGTGAAAATGGCCAATGTCAGAATTTGGCAAGGGTTGTGGTCTTCAAATTCCTGGTTCAGATTATCAGATATAAGCATGCAAAGTTGATGAAAACAATTCAAAAGAAGAAAGATGATTAAACATTGACTGTTATTTTCAATAAACCAATAGAAATCAGCAGTATAATTATTCAAGCTATCCTGTGTATATACATATATATTTTTCCTTTCTTCTTTCTTCTTTCCTTTCCCTCCCTCCCCCTTCCCTCCCCTCCCTTCTCCTCCCCTCCCCTCCCTTCTCTTCCCTTCCCTTCCCTTCTCTTCTCTTTTCATTTTTCTCCTTTCTCTCATCACAGCTGTTTCTTTCCTTTGAAGAGTTTCTTTCTGTTTCATACCATCTTCTGAAACTTTTGGATTTTATATATTCTTTCAAGTTCTTACATTAGGAACTTACATTAGGAAGACAATACAATATTTACACATGGGGGTCTGATTTACTTCACTTGTGAGCAGGGTCTCTGTATCCATTTACTTATAAAAGCCCTGAGTTTATCTTTTTTACAGCTGAGTAATACTCCATTGTATAAAAATATCACATTATCAAGTCTTTTTTATCCATTCCTCCATTGGTGAGCATTTAAGTTGTTTCCAAGATTTAACTATGACAAATTGTATTTCTATAAACAAATTGTATTTCTATAAACCTAATGCATTCAGTTCTTCTGGAAATTCCCAGGAGAAGAATAGCTTGGTTCAATGGGAACACTAATCCTAGTTTTTGAGGAATCTCCACACTGATTTCTATGCAGTTGTACCAAGCTGCTGTCCCCCCAGCAGTAGAGAAGGGTTCCTTTTTCCCCAAGCCTCTCCAGCATTTGTTATTAGTTGGTTTCTTGATGTTAGCCATTCTTTCTGGGGTGAGATGGAATCTCAGTGTTGCTTTAATTTGCATTTCTCAAATGACACACCATTTTGCTTAGTGAAAGTCTACATTGTTTCTAAAGTACTTTTGTGTTTTCTTTTACTATTTTTTCTCTTAACGACTTAGAAAAGCTAAATTTAGCAAATGGCTAGTGTCAACAGAAAGCATAAGAAAGCCCTGGATTTTGCCCAGAAATTACGGTGCCGGGAGGGCTGCTGAGCACAGCACCCAGGGGGAGCGTGAAGGGAGCACGGGCAGGGCGGTGCCACAGCCTTGCTTCCCCTCCCCCCGCCCTTATGGCCACAGCCTTGCTCCCCTCCCACTGAGTGGCTCCATCTTCCGTGGCTGCTCCCCTACTAATCCCTTGCCAGTGTCCTCCAGTGAGTGGAGTCGCCTTTTGTCCCGCCAGTCGGAGTTACAAGGACATCTCAGTCTCCATGTCCTTTGCCTTAACCAGCTGAGTCTGTCCCAGGGGAGCCACCGGGCAACCTGCTGCAGGCAGGCCCGCGAGGCTTACCTCCCTGGCCACGAGCAGCCTGGCGAGGTAGGAGGACTGGGCACGGCAGGCTTCTCTGCGGCAGAGGCAGGCCCTGTGCTCAGGGTCTTTGGCGCCATCCTAGTTCCACTCTGGTGCTGCCAGATGTGCTGGCCCGCAAAGGCAGGGAACCGAGTTCTGTGCTGTCCCTGTTCCTCTAGGAAGAGCAGCAGGCAGTGAGATCTACAGCTTCCTAAAGTGACTGGAGCCTGATAACTGTGCGGGTGGGGGCGTGCATCCATGAGGGGTAACAGGGTCACCCCGGCGCTGAAGAGGCTGCGCAGTGCTGCTCTGCTACACTAGGGTTAGCTAAAGACTTCGCAGAGTTGTCAAGAGGAATCCGAGGGCTGGTGAGCTAGTTCAGCACACGAAGCGCCTTCTTAGCAAGCCCAAGGACCGGGTGTCCATGCCCTGCACCACTGGCCATGCTGGCCCTGCCCCCGGGAGCGCTGAGCTAGCTGGTCCCCAAGACCGGGCGTGGTGGGGCAGGCCTGTAATCCCAGCACTGGGGAGGCTGAAAACAGGAGGATCACTATGAGTCTGAACTGTGTAGCGAGACATTGTATTAAACACATTTTAAAAAATCTGGGAAAGTCCCTTCCCACTACAGAGCCAACATCTCGTTAACATCTGGGTACGGATGTGAGGGCTTCCTCGCCATCAAAGCAAGCGGCATCCGCTGCGTGGACAGCCCAGAAGTTTCCAGCTGCTGCAGGCCAGGCTGTCCGTGGACAGCACCCCTAGAGGATCAGTGCCTGTGAAACAAGCTGAAATGCAGAAGCGGAGTCTGGCCCCAAAGGAAGGTACAGGACCTCCTTCTCCTCTCATAGTGCAAGCATGTTAATGAAGCCCACAGACTAAGCCAGCTCACTGTCCTTCTCTTGGGAGAGGAAAGCTCCAGAGAAAAATATACACGAAGAGGAGGAAGCCAAGCCCCTCCAACCATCCTTCTGCCTTCCCTGGTGACAGATGCTGGGCGACAATGTAAGCGAGAACCTGCCTCTCTCTTTCGATCAATGTCACCCTCAGCTCTAGGAATGGATAGAGCCATGCTGCGACCTCGCTGAGATGAAGCCTTCCAATAATGACAGTGACAACGCTGCAGCCTCTATGCCAAAAGCATACTGTGGCTCCCCGACAGACAAGGACCCTCTTCTCCAACTTCAGAGGAAAACGTTACATTGAACAACATTCTGCACCGGACAAAGCAACTTCTCACCATTGTCTTGCCGACTTCCATTTCTGCCTTAAAGATGGCCTTTCTGGTTTGATGAGTCCGTTTCCAGCCACTCTGCCCTGATGCACGTCTCCTGAGCCCTCCGTGTGCACCCACCCTGGCACCGTGCACTCGCCACAAGTCCTGCTCCAGGCCAGGCCGAAACGGAGTTTTGGTACCCCCCCCCACTTCCCTTTCTTATCTGTAGAATCAGCTTCTAGCCAAGGAATGCATATTGTTGCAGGGAAACGCGAAGTTTGGCTTAAAGCCCATTCTCTAATAGGATATTTTATTGCTTTCAAAAGCAGCAGAATTGGTCTCAAATTCCTACGGAGACTCACATGTGGCAGGAATTGCTGCCGGCACCTGAGCGGAAGGGAGCAGCTGGCCCCCTCCCCCGCGCCCTGACCAGCTGCTCCACCTTCTTCTCTCCCTTGGCCTGTAGAGGAAGCCGTGGTTCCATAAGTAATTCAAATTCCCTGCCCACGTTAGCCATCTGTGTGGCATGGCTTTTGTTTTAAAGAAAATACAAAAAAATAGTAAAACTGAATAAACAATATGAATGATATACAATTTCATTAAACACATTGATAGGAATTCAACAATGGTTGTTATATTACATATTGTTGTCTTCTAGTTGCTCAAAATACCAGATATAAGCCTATAAAATTGGTCAAACATTGTAAAAAATTAAAAAGGAGAAAAAAATGAGCATTTATTGCTCCTTTCAATACACCAGCGGAAATCAGCAGCACAACTATCCAAGCTGCCTCTCTCTCTCTCTCTCTCTCTCTCTCTCTCTCTCTATATATATATATATATATATATATATATATATATATATATATATATATGATTTCTTTTTTCCTCCTCCTCTTTTAGGCTCTCCCCCATCCCGGCTGTTCCCTCCCTTGGCACAGTTTCTTTCCCTGTTGCAGTATCCATTGCACCTTTCAGGTCCTATTTATTTACTCTTTCAAGTTCTTCCAGTAGGGAGACAACATGATGTGCACACGGGATTCATGTCACTTATGAATATGGTCTCTAGTTGCATCCATTTACCCATAACAGCTGAGAGTTCATCTTTCTTTATAGCTGGATAGTATTCCACTGTATAAAATTATCACATCTACTTTTTTCATTTCTCTGCTGTTGAACATTTTCGTTGTTTCCAAGATTTAGCTATGACGATTTGCATTGCTGTAAACATGGGCACATATGTATTGATCTGGTATGATCTTTTCAGTTCTTCTGTGAAAAATACCCAAGAGGAGAGTAGCTGGGTTGAACAGGACCTCTAATCCTAGCTTTTGCAGAATCTCCGCATTGATTTCCATAGTGGTTGTACCAACCTGCTGTCGCAGCAACAGTGGAGAAGGGTTTCCTTTTCCCCACAACCTCCCCAGCATTTGTTACTGGTTTACTTCTTGATGATAGCAATTCTTTCTGTGGTGAGATAGAATTTCAGTGCTGAATTTCTCAAATAACCAATGACATTGAAGCTTTTTTCATATATTTATTTTCTGTTTGTATTTCTTTCCTTTTTTTGGGGGGGTGGAACCGGGGATTGAACTCAGGCCCTTGCGCTTGCCAGGGAAGCGCTTATTCCACTGAGCCACCTCCCCGGCCCCTGTTTGTATTTCTTTATCAGAGAAGTGTGCATACATCTCAGATGCTCATTTTTGATTGGGTCTTTGAATTTGGGGGGTCTATTTTTAATTCTTTATTTGTTCTAGATAGAAAACCTTTGCCTAAGGGACAGTCGCTAAGGCTTTTTCCCAGCCCATCAGTTTTCTTTTTACTCTGTTGGTGATTTCTTTTGACATGAAAAAACTTTTTAGAAAAATAAGATCCCAGTTGTTGATTCTTTGGAGTTTCTCCTGTGCAGTTTCATTTTTGTTCATGAGCTCTCTGATGACCCCTGTGTCTGCAAGATTGCTACCTACTTTCTCTTCCAGTAAATTTAGTGCTTCTGTGTTAATATTTAAATCTTTGATCCACTTCTTTGCTGGCCCCTACAACTGGTATGAGCCTTAGAGCATAGTGGCTTGCAGGAGGGGATTGGCTAGGAAGACTATCCTGGTTCTATGGAATTCTATTCTTGGGGATCTCTAATTCCTCTCAGATTGATCCCTTATGATGCTCCTGGAAGGTCACTCTTCCCAATCCTTCAAAGACCCCTGAGTTGCAAAGGATCTCTGATCTTTTTTGTTTTTTTTTTTTTTTTTTTTGTATTTTAGGGAAGGATCTACAGGGTGCTTAGGGTCACTAGACAGGACTTGTAGTGTTACAGCCTCCTAAGAGCTGGGATTTCAGGTGCACACCATCACACTGTCTCAGTTGCCATCTCCGCATGCCATGAGGGTGGGCCAGCATGGCAGGTCCAGGGATCAACTCTCAGCCCCTGAGCCTGCTTGAAGGCACTTTCATCTGCTGAGCGAGTTGGCCAGCCCTAAGATCCCTTATTATTTTCTCTTGTTCACAGCAAAAACATGTCTTATCTGTAGAATGCTTTGAGTGCATAGGAAGAAATTTGATTATGCAAGTTCTAGAAAAGTGGGACTTTCCCAGCCCTCAAGTCACCCTTTTCTAGGAAGCCTGAGCTTCACACGGTCCGTGATATGGCACCATCTCTATGATCACCAGCACCAGCACCTTCATTACTGCCATCAGCAGCAGCCAATAAATCCTGTTTTGAGCATGAATAATACTGCTCTAAATGTCACAGCGCTGGCACAATACATTTGTTGTGGTTTGACTGGCAGATTTACAAACCAAGGATGAAAGCATGCACCTGTCTTTGGAGAATTTAAATATGGGGACAGTGAGGTGAGACATCCTGCCTAGAGTGTGTCTGGGTACACATACAAAAGGGAGAAGTGGAAGTTCCCGTGCCATCCCGTGAGCACACCTACGGTTCTGAGGGGTGCGAACTGCGGCTACGGGGGGTTGGGCTGAGGGAAATGGGCAGATCCAGGTCTGCTCTGTCCCACAAGAGGAACTGACCGCCTTTGTTTCCCCTTTTGTTTCTCTTTTCTTAGACTGATTGAAGGAAAGAAAGGCGTCAAAGTGGAAAACAGGCCTTTCCTCTCAAAACTCATCTTTTTCAATGTCTCTGAACATGACTACGGGAACTACACTTGTGTGGCCTCCAACAAACTGGGTCACACCAACGCCAGCATCACACTATTTGGTGAGACTGGGCCCTGAGTGGGCACTGGGTGTGGCAAGTGGGGTTGGGTTGCTGGAGGGGTGGAGCGGAAGGAGAGCCTAGGAGGCTGAGCATCAGACTGCGTTAGGTGGGGCAGGGAGAGGGTGCATGTGAAGGCAAATACCAGGAGCAGGGAGACAAAAGGAAAAGGAGCATCCATTTCATTGTACACTGCGAAAAATCCTGAAACAGATGAGACCTTGGGGATGCCAAAATGCTAGCTTTCGTCCCTTGGTGATGTCTCCTGAATTGACTTGGGAATAATAACTGCGTGAGCTGTAAGGTACCCAGACGAGTGCCTACTACTTCCATACTTCCCTCCCTGGGTTAATATAACATGTTCCCTTTTCTGAAACTTTCCCTACCTATGGGACATAAGGGAAACTGAAGTATATTAAAAAAAAAAAAAAACAGGATCCCAAGCCTGTGAATCCTTAGTTATATTAGCTGCCGAAGGAGAAGTAAGAAGATGAGGGCTGTCCCGGCTCCCCGTTTGGTCAGTGGGTGTTGTGTGGCTGGAGTAAAACATCTGTCCATCCGAACCATCATCTTAGAAGATACCACACAGTCATTCATACATGGATCCTTTAAGCATTCATTGAGAGGCTAGCTCTAACGCATCGTGCTCTGCCCAGATTCCCTGCCTGGCAGTTGTGTTCAAGCTAGATATGGGTGCCCAGGCTCTGTGCTAGGTCCCCAGATGCCCAGGCTTCTGTCGGCACAGGTGCAAGCAGGGCAGGCTTCCTTCCTGTGTGTGACCCCAGGCACCTGGCAGGGGCTCCACTTCCTTGATGGACACGGATCCTGCCTGGAAAACACACGAGTAGTTCTACTGGGCTCTTACACAACCCTTCAGACCCACCAAGTCTAGTGTGTTAGGAATGCCTTCAATCAGTCATCCAAAGCCTCCATGTTAAGAAACTCTTTTTGATTTGATGGGAAGGGGAAGAACGTGAAGGTGACAGATAACTGGCAACCGTGGCTGTTGTGGTCCTAGGGCACCCTGGATGCTCTGACAGCTCCAGGAGCCCCGTTGTCCACTCTGTGATCCAAGCCCTCAGTCCACCTTGCATCTCAGGAGCAACGGTGTTCACCAGTGCCCTCCACACTTAGCAGACCTTTTCTGGGATTTTTACAAAGTTAATTACGTTTTGGGGGTTCATCATAGGGAATTTGTACCTGTACACAACACAACCTGATTCTATTCTTCCACTCCCCTTTCCTCCCTTCAACCTCTCTTCCCTCCTTGTTAGCAAAAGCGTTGTTTCCATTTTCTTTGTTTTCTTAACATTTTTCCTTTCCTTCCCTCCTTCCTTTCCTCTCTCCTTCCTTCCTTCCTCCCCTCCCCTCCCATCCCCTCCTTTCCTTCATCCCTCCCTCCCTCCTTCGTTCCTCCCTCCCTCCTTCTTTCCTTCCTCCCTCCCTGATTCCTTCCCTCCTTCCTCCCTCCCTCCCTACTTCCTTCCTCTTCTCCTCCCTCCCTCCCTCCCCTTTCCTTCTTCCCTCCCTCTCTTCCTCCTTCCTTCCCTTCCTTCCTTCACTTCCTTCCTCCTTCTTTTCTTCCTTCCTTTCCTTCCTTCCTCCCTTCCCTTCCTTCCTCCCTCTCTTCGTCCTTCCTTCCCTTCCTCCCTCCCTTCCTTAGCCTTACTTCTTCCTTCCCTCTGAACACTGTCTTCCTGTTTGTTTTATCTGGCTTCATTAGAGCACTAATGTTCACGTGTGCCCTTCCCATGTATCAGACTTTTTGGTGGGTTTTGGGTGTGTATCTCTCAACACATAGAGAGCCTAGACTAGAGAGACACAGCACTCCTTTTCTTGAAACTCTACAGTTCTCCCTCGCTCTCCCTTTGGCCCTTTTACAGGCCTGCTCTGCCCTCAAGGCAGTCCTCATGGCCTGGAATGGCTTTTCTCTGGTTTTGCCCTCCACACTGTTCTGATTTGGATGAACACACAATTTTGCCATTGACTTAATAACTCTTGTCTAATTCTCCAGACTTTTTCCTTCAGCCAACTCAGGTTGAAAGAGCAGCAGACTTTCGTAAAGAGTGAAGGAGCCAGGTTTGTAATGAAAAGCAGTCAATCGTTCTCTCAGAAATGCTCTCTCAGTAGACCCATGTGTGGGTGTGACAACATTCACCCCCCTGGCTCGGCCAGATGATTGGCAGCCTTCGCCCTTTGGGACTTTCCTGTCATTATTACTTTTCTGGACTGCAGAATTCTCTAAAAAGTGACAGTACTTACTCAATTAAGTCTGGAAGGACTGAGTCAAAGAGAGATGAATGTAGAACACACCAGACATTCTTAAACGCAGGTTGTCTCAGAGCAGCACTGTGCTAGCTCTCCTTGGACATTCCAGTCTGCAGCCTCTCCTCACTGAGTCAATCAGAAACCAGTTCCATTTTCTAGTTTCAGCTGAGAGACGTTCCCCCAGGAGTCCATGGCAAGGGTGCTGCTGGGGGCCAGCATTCAGTAGCGCTAGCGAAGCCCCACCAAATGTGGAAAGCAGAGTTTCTGCTGCACAGGCGCTAACCAAGCCTAGTCTGGACATTACCATGGCTCCTAGGCTCATTATGGAGGCTCGCCATCAAAGAAAGCTTGCACAAATATAAATGTATTGGGGAATTCTCCATGTCTCTTTCCATTAAGAACCATCAAGTAGACGTGAGAAGACTGCAAAGCAGGTTTACGTTGTGTGGCTATAATTTGCAGTGGACTGCATTCCAATTCATAACAGAAAGCCAACTCCAATGCCATCATTTTGTCACCAACTTGTACATAAATTGCACACTCCTTTCCATGTGACATAGACCCTGAAAAGGGAGGAGTTCTGGCCTCAGGAAATGCTCCTCACAAGCAATTTTTAGGGGGGTGCTTAGGCCAGAAGGGGCAGGTGGTCCTTCCCATCAGGAACCATCTATCTTTGGCACAGCATAGCTTTCCGTGCACGTGAGCCTTCTGTCTTCCTGTGCCTGGAGGGTTCTTCATGGGTTTCTGAGCTTGGTCTTCCAAGAGGACACTATGGTGATGTTCGTGGGGTTAAGGCTACTGGAGAAAAGTCTCGGGAAAGGGACAGTGATCATTTGTTATTGGATCAGTGTCTCAGAACGCTCGACAGGCATTCATCTGCACTGGAGACTAGACAGAGTGGCCAGCCCCTTCCCATCCCAGCCACCTCATGCCAATGTGAAAGGCGAAGCATTTCGGTGTGTGTCTCACTGTGCCTTGTCCTGCCACCTCTGCTTCTGTGTCTTCTTTTACGTGTCCATTCTTCCAGAAATGCTTGAGAAAGGCAGTATACAAACTATATATGACCAATATATAGCTGCTGTATATAATATATGTATTTGTTTTCATTTTTCTCTCCTGTATGTCCCTCACCTGACTTAGAACTAAATGAGCCTACAAGCTCAACTTTGTTGCAAGGTCAGTATCCTCCTCGCTTTGTGTTTTTTCTCTTGCCCTCAGTCCCAGAACCCCTTTCCAGCCCTGTCCCCTCCTGTGCATTCCCTGAGAGTCCCAGCAGCCCCTGTGCCTGGAAGGTGGTGGTAGAAGGCTATGGAAGGTGGATCTTGGGACCTGCACACGGCCAAGGGTAGCTTGCCTTTCTCTGCTCATCCCTTGGGCAGTGTCCTAGGAGGGCTGGGAGGGAGAGGACAATGAAACATCACTAAAATAGCAAAACCCAGAGATCAGTGTGCAGGCTGGTGTGGGGGAGTAAATCTGAACTTGTAGCATGACGACCCCAACAGAGTGGCTTCCATGAGAGGAGACCAGGCGACTGGCCCTCAGCAACAGGATCGGGCACAAGAACTTGATAATTCAGACAGCCCAGCAGTGAACCTGCCCATTTCCAAAGCATACTAACAGAAGTGGCAGGCCTGGTGTCCCACGACAGCCCTCAGCAGGTGGTGATCTATGCTGGACCCCACTGGCTTCTAGCTCCCAACCTGACCTTGAGGAGTTGTCTGTTCTTGAGAAATTTGCTATAACTTATTTGGACTGGGTTTCCTCCTCTGTAAGATGTATAGATGCCCTTTATCTCTCTCAGAGTATTGTTTCAACATTCAACAGAAAATGCATATTAAAAAACTTTCAGAATAGGTGCATGTGGAAAGCTCAGTATAAGCTGAAAGGCCGGGCCCCTGTGGAGCATACCGCAGACCCACTTCCTGCCTTCAGCCCCTCGGCCTCCCCTTCCACTACAAGTCCTCGCGCACGCGTGACTCCTGCACACTTGCCACTCGACGCATCCCCTTTGGCTTTCTCCAGGTTCACTATGGCCACTTCTAATTACTGGACTGAGCAGCTCTGGCTGCTGCTCTCCTCTTTGGGTGAGTGCGGGCCCCAGGAGGAGTCCAGCAAAGGCAGCTGGTGGGGGAAGAGGCTTCCCCCCCTCCCAGTCCAATCATCTAGCCTCCTTCTTCCTGCTTACCCCCCTCCTGTTTACGCGTTCACATTCTGCTTGTGCCAATATTCATGGGAGAGCAGCAATCAGCCTGGGAGGTGGAGGGGAGATAGAAAGGAATGAATTATTTGGGAGGCTGTTTGACAGATGAGGAAAAATACTTTTATCATGAAGAGTGTCTGGGCTACATTAGTCACCTTAGTGATGTATAGTAGCATGGTGATGAACCATAAATAGGAAAATACAACAGAAATAAAAAGCAGAAAGAACAGAAGGAAAGTCAATGGCTGTGTTCAGATTCAACCTACGTGCTCTGAACCCCTGCAGGAGGCGTAGCCACACATCTAAAATAGAGTCCTCTGGAAAAGGAGCCACACACATGGCGTAGCAGAAGTGCAGGCTGCGCAGGTGCTTCCCGGAGTTCGTAAGCTGATTCTGACCACATAGAACTTCATTCTGAGAGGAGACAGGAGCACTAAGGACTCAGATCATGGTGACCAACAAGCGACACTTTACCAAAGTTGTGCACAGCCGAGCTAACAGCGCGACCCCATTCAAACACCATGGGCAACAAAACCAACCGAAAGCAGAGCAGACACACGGCTGTACCTGGTGTCCACACAGGGCACAGGAGCCAGAAGCAGCACCGCCAGACTCCACCTGCTGAGACCAGCCGGGCTGCCTCTGCTCCCTGTTTTGTGAGCTGGCCGATGCGAGGGACGCAGCTCTGTGCCAGCTGCCTCTCCTTCCTCTCCCATTGCAGTGTGGGTCTCTCCCAGGGAACACTCCAGTGGGTGCAGTGGTGGGCCAGAGGGGGGTGCAGATGGTGGCCATCGGAGTGTTTGCTCCATGCGCTCACAAGGACACCTTCTGTGGTCTGCACACAGGAACACTTTAGACGAACTGACCCTGCGCCTGGGCACACTTTCCACGTTCATCTGCGTTCATTTTCTCCTCTTCTTTTTGTCTCCAATAAAATAGGTGGCTGCCTGTTTTCTGAGGGAGTATCTCTGGGATGCGCTCATCTTATCTGAGAAATATGAGAAAGATGTCTACAAATGCGTGGATTTCCACTGATAGGGAACCGTGGCTGTAAGAGATGTTCAGAGCTATTTCATGACCCAATATCTGAAAGGACTAGGAGGAATTTGATAAGAGAATTTCAGTCCTTCTCAGCATTTTTGGCCACCCTTGAAGTATTTCTCTGCCTCTGTTTTGCAAACACAACAGATTGCATGTCACCTTCTCGTATTAATATTTGGTGATACAGGACTCTTGCAGTGATAAATACGGGCCAAGGGCTGTGTTTCCATCGCTCACAGAACCTCTACACAGGCGATGTGCCAGGCCGCACTGCAAGCTCAGCGGCTCCACAGCGCTCCTTTGCCATCCCTGGTGCTTCATCTTCTATCTTCTAGGCACTCCATCAAATACCATCTTCTGATGGTATATGAGGGCTGGGAAACACTGATTGATTAATGCTTGCTGTTTTACTAAAGAATAGGGAACTAGGTAAACTTTGGCTATCAGAACAGAGCACCTGCAATCCAAGTGAAGATCAGCTCTTCCCTGCAGGGTTTGAAGATCATAAACTAGCCAAGCCACCAAGGCATCCTGCAGTAACCATCTCTATGCTGTGTGTATATCAAACACTAGAAGATGCAAAATCCCTTACTGTACTTTTAGAAGGGTGTGTATCCATTGTCACCCAGCCTGCTCTTGCCTAGTAGAATTAGGCAGCAGCCCTGAGCCTACCTGAGTATTCAGCTATGAATATTGGCTTTTCTGGCAAAAAAAAAAAAAAAAGAATCACTTTATGGACTGAGTCGGAGTCATTGACTGTTGACAGAGTTGGAGACATGGCACATGTCTTTTTCCTTTCTTTTTTCTCTCCCTCTTTCTCCTTACCTTCCTTTTAGTTCTTGCCTCCATTCTTCCTTTCCCTGTTCTTCTCCTCATTCTCTTGAGCGTTGTGTCACTCAACTTCCTGCTAAAGAAGAGTGGCTCTGGCGCAGTTTGTGCCCTGGACGCACAGTGCAACAAAAGTGTGTTGGTGACATATAGAAGGCTGTGCCAGCATCCCACGTCTCTCCTCGGGTCACAGCACGGGGACTGGATGGAAGCAGCGGGCTGCGTTTGTAGTTCATGGAAAGTCTTTTTTGCCTTCACGTGTGCCTCATGTAATCAGCAGAGACAGAAGGATACTCTGTTGAACCTTAAAGAATCCAGCATTCCTGTCTAGAAAAGTCAAGGAGTAAGTCCTAGCTGAGTCAAGGTACAATGGGAAGCTCGTCTTTACCTTTGTTGATGCTGAAGAGCACTGGCCGTTCAAATGGAGTGCACTGGAGATTCAAAGCAGGGAATAAAACTAGATGTGGGCAATTAGATTGACGTGGTTCTCAGAATTTTTTCTCTACTGAAAAAAATCACTGTTATCTAGAGCAGGATCTTGTGCCTTTCACTTATTCCCAATTTCCAGATGGGAATGTCTCTTTGTCCTCCAGCTCAATCTGAGCCAGGACCTCCCTGCATTGGGGTGAAAGTGGTGTGTCTATGTTGTCCCTCCAAGTTTCTCTTCAGAGTCCTTCCTCCTTCCTCCCCTCTTGACACAAAAATTCTCACCAGTCAGTGGTACTCACAAGGGACCATGGCTTCTGCTCACCTTCTCTGTTTTAAAGACCAGCAAGTGCCCTGAGGACTGTGCTTGCTGAAGCCACCAAAGTCCTGGAGCACGACTGCTGCCTCATCTCTGCCGTCCTGGCTTTCTATCCCACCTCTTCTCAGTAACAAAACATTTAGGCATAGGTCACCTCTTACATCTTCATATCTTCAGAGCAGCTTCTTGGGTTGATAATGACCACTTAAATCAAGCGGAATATCCTATGTCAGCTTCCTTAAAGACTAGCTGGAGAGTTTGCAAGGTAGGCATTGACCTGATTTTGAACAAAATGTTCTAGGTGTGTTTAGACTGGGTTACATCTAGGTTATCTTGCTACACGTGGAGACCCTGGGACAAAGAATACAGATCACAGAGGTATCACCTCCACAAAAGGGCTAAAATGTCATGTTCCACACTTTCTATATTAAAAGTGAACAGCAGCAGAGGCCCCTAGCTATAAAGAAAAAACATAAAATATTAAAACCAGAGGATGTCTCTGCCATCAGCAGAAGAGCTGGGAAGGGCCATGGTTTGCCTTGAGAGGTAAAGTTGGCAAAGTCTGCTCACAGAGGAAGTTAGCAGCCCTGCGTCTCCACAAGGCAGCCCAGGAAGCACAGCTGGGCAGCAGGAACAGCCTCAGTTGGCCCCAGAGAGGTGAGCCTAAGGCCAGCTTCATATCACTGGATGCATAAATTTAAGTCACATACCAAAATCCCAGCCTCTCTGGCCCAGGGAAGCTAATTCACTAATGCACAGGCAAATGCAGATTAAACTTGGAACTTTCAAGCCCAGTGTGAGCTACTACATTCAGCCTGTTGCTGTGTAACTCAGCTGCATACTTGGCACCTGCTGACTTCAGCAAACTGGACAGCAGAGTGCGGACTGGCTCTGAAGCTGATGCTCGCAGAGGTCTTTCCACTTGGCACCGTGGGCTCCAGTGGTACAGCCACATCTTCTGCCAAACTGGTGGTCATTTTGATTCACCTTCCAACTGACTATTCTTGGCACCCTTCATCAGACTCTAGTGCACTTCCAGCTGCCCCAGAAAACTGAAAGGGGTCACTATCCCTGTGCGTGCAGGGCTGCGTCGGGGCAGCAAGAGGCAGGTGCAAGAGGCCCGGGGAAGCGTCTAGGCTGTGTGCCACTCCATTCTTCAAATCACCAGAGTGCAAAGGGAGTGACTCTGACTGCTTCCGACCTTAACAGTGGCTTGTTTTTAATTTCTTTTAGAAGTGAAAACTACCGCTCTGACCCCCTGGAAAGGTTGGTATATTTACCTTTCAGGCAGCTGCTACCTTGATGGTGACAGGGTCTGGAAAGCTCTTCACTTCTTTCTAAGATGCCTTCTTTTCTGAGCTCACCCCAGGAAGCAAGGAGCCCTCCCTGGCCTTGACCGTCACCATGTCAGTTTCGATTAACCCCTCCCCGGGACACCCCACCCTCGCAGGCTCGCTTCCTCTCGCACGAGTCTAACTCGCCTTCGTGCAGCACTAATGAGCTCCTGGCAGTGCCCACACAGCTCCCTTTCCGGGCAGCTCTGCGCCACGCCTGCTCTCTCTCGGCTCGCAGCTGCTCTTACGCAATGATCTTCTCAGACCCCAGCCTTGCATGCTACCCTGTGCTTACCCCTCTCTCTTCCTCTGTCTCTAACTTGGAGCTGGAAGGGAAGTGGGGAGAGGGAGGTGGAATGGGAGGAAGGGGGAGGTTCTGGGGTGAGTCACTTAGCTAGGAATAAAATGTGTCTTATTTGAGACTTTCATTCCTGCCAGATGTTTCCGATGGATAAGTGACACTCATCACAGTTCTCTGCGACCCTATCCTGGTAATTAGTCTCCTTAGGCCACCGCAGCTCTCTAATGAGACAGAGGCAATGAAGGCATCCAGTTTGCAGTGGAGGTGTGGCTGGTGAGCAGAGGCCTCATGTGCATGGCTGTGTCACCAGGCAGACGATCCAAGCTGTCACTGTGCCCAGCCCGGGCCCTGAGTAGGCCTGCGCTTGGGGCACCGTCACCACACTCGCCTGGGCAGGGCTCCTCCTCTCGCTGTGTGCTTTGTGTGGGCCTCATCTAGGTCCGGGGGAGCCCTGGAGCCCACTGTCTCTTTGCTCTCAGATGCTCTAGTGAACTAATTGTGGAGACAGGACTCAGGGGACCCCAGGAAAGCCACCTCCTGGAAAGGAGATAACAGAGCTCACGCCCTCTCTCCGTAAGAGCCACCAAGTGTTGTGGCAGGTACCTATCCAACCGCACGCCTTTGGCCGGCGTTCCTGGTCTGGTGGCTTTGCCACTTTAGACATTTACCTGGCACCAGGACTTTCAGTGACTGTTATTGCTTGAATTAGCAAAAGGAGTACCCATATCTGTAAGTGGGGATAGAGGTAAATCAGAAAAATGGCAGAGGGTTTTCTCCTTTGCTTCTCATTGTTTTGTTTCTTCAAATGCAATGTTAAGAGAGAAACCGAAAGACAACATAACCCTAAACAAGTCAGCACGAGCAACGTCCTCTCTGCTCTTGTCAACGAACACTGATTGGCCACCTGCCACGGGCCAGTGTGACAAGGGATTTGTCCTCCGGAAGCTAAGGGCGCTGCGCAGCAGTACATAATAGACAGAGAGTGAGAGCGCAGTGTGGCCCACGTATGAGCAGTGGCTGCATGTGGTGCTGAGAGACACCACCCAAAGCAGGCTGCCTGGAGGGGTCGCTGGCTGGGCTGGAACGGGAGCTGGGACAAGACACGGGCGATGAGATGGAGAGCCGCGCGCGGAGGCACAGCGTGCGAGAGTGGGAAGACGCTGGCCATGTCCACGTGTGGCGGTGCACCCCCCAATAGGTGAGGTGGACACAAGAGCAGGGGGGCAAGAGAGGCGGAGGGGACACAGCGCAGGAAGATCACGCAGCGTGCTGCACACTCGCCCACACAGCTGGACAGTTTGGGGCAGGGTTCTAGGACTTAGATTGGCAGCAGAGTCACTTCAGGAAGAGAATCTCAGGCTGCAGTCAGCATAAAAACATACTTGAGGAGCCTGGGTGGCCTCCCTTGGAAGGACTGCCTGGCCCAGCCTCAAGGCTGCCCTCTTTTTTGATGCTTCTGCCCAGCTCCTCTAGGCCTGGTTTCTAGGCTGTGCCCTGGGGCACAGAGGACCATGGGGACACTGGCCGCAAGGGATGGAGGGCTGGGAGGGTGTGGTGGGCCTGGGTGTCATTGCAGATGGAGCATGGAAGCCCCTCTTGGGCCTGGGTAGAAGCAGCAAGGAGCCACCCCAAGCTTCTGCGCGGCAGCGCTACAGCAAGATGTGCTGGGAGCCTCTTCCTGCTTTCTATAGGAAGCTTGTGGCGCAAGGGTTTGGGCCTGCCCCTGTAGCCCTTCTGTGGGGTTCCCTAGCAGAAGTAAAATCAAGAGGGGAGCAGAAGGACAAGGGTGCCACACACACAGCCTAGCGGTGCTGGCTGTGGTGACAGGCCAGCTCAGGGCCTCATCCAAGCTCAGAATCCCAGGGTGGAAGCACAGTGTTCTTCCCTTCTGCACATGGTGACAGAGCCAGGCTTCTGTGGGCAGTACCCCTGGGTTATGCTTCTGCCCTCGCCAGCAGCCCTGAGGAACAGGAGGCAGGAGAGCAGAGTGCCACAGCCTGCTCTCAGGGTTGGGATTGGAATTTCGTCTCTTTTATCACGAGGCATCTTCTCGGCCACAGCAGGGTGGTGTGAGGAGGAGTGTGCTGGGACCAAGTAGGAAGTGGGCTTCAGAGCTGGGGGCCGTGTTTGCAGGAGCACCAGGGATGACGAGAAAAAGCCACATGCTGACAGCCTGCACTGCTGGGACATGCGGAGCCTCGCTAGGTGACGCGCAGGTGTGAAGTGCAGTGTGACCGCTGACTGTCTAGGGAAGGCGGGCGAACCATGCCCCAGGCAGCCTGCTGGCCCAGGTGGCCCAGGGGGTCTCTGTGCCTCTGTATCCTCCTCCTCAGGCTTGGTGAGAGGGAGCTAGCAGTGCAGTGCAGGGAGAGGTGTGCTCTGCTGCACGAGCCAGGGGTTCCTGCCCTGTGACCCCCAGGGAGGGCCAGAGTGGCTTCAGCTACGCTCCGAGCAGGAAGTTTGTATAGAAACGTAATAGCCATCACCTAGAAAACCACAAATTAGCGATCAACCCTGAGCGACAGCTGAAACGGGAGCCTCGGGGCTTTCACAGCCACATCCCCTGTCACCTGTGTCCCCAAGGACGTGTTCACTGTTGTGTTGCCCAGCAGTTCACTCCTGCACAGGGAAGAAGAGAGCAGGACCTTCCTGAAGAAAGAGCACTTGCCCTGCCGAGCCCCACACGCGGGGGAGCAGTCTCAGTGGCCTCTTGTAAGTCGCTGCCCCAGATGAGCATTTATCCCGAAGAGCTAAGAAAGAAACTCATAGCAGTGGCTCCCTCGGGACAGGCGTCTTAGGGTCATGAATCCCAGATGGAATCGAGAAGCCTGCTTTGATTTCACCAGAAGTGGCTGCAGCGCGGGGCAGCCTTGCAGGCAGGAGCTGCGCTGCTTATGCTCTCGTCCTTGGAAGACTCCGGCCGGAGTGGCCGCCAGCTCTGAGCACTGCCTTCTAGACTCGAGGCAGGGGAGCACGCCACAGTGGGTGAGCCAAGAAGAAGGTGTCCGGTTCCTAGGTTCCCGATTCATCTGGACATTCATCTAAGGTTCTTTGTTGTGGGGTTCTTGGCCACAAAAGCCAGCACAGTTAAACACTTGTGTTTCAGAGCCTGAGGGAAGCGAGTAGGGAACTGTACATCCACCTCCTGTGCTTTGGTTCATCTCAAAAGTCACAGGCTTGCAGGGCAGCTTGATGAGTCCCATGTAGGGAGCTGTGCCCTCTGTCTTTCTCCCCTCTGCAGAAACATTCTGGGCCACCTTCTGCACCCCGAATCTCACACAATCCCTAGTTAGATCCACGCCCACACCCCAGAGAACTCGTGCGACCTCCCCTCCACAGGCGAGCTGAGCTTTCAGGCAGTGATGCGCCGGCTGTGTCAGCTGTTACCTCGTCCAGATGGGGGAGAGCCCAGGTGGTCCAGGTGGAGCGCCCCACCGGCCCTGAGATGTGGTGATTGACAGGTGGATGCTGTGCCCAGCGTGGCGGGGCAGCAGGCAGACAGATTGTTGTGTCCAACAGGTCCTTCCCCTGCCACAGGCCGAGCAGCTGGAGGATTATGTGGGTGTCCACAGCGGGGTCCGTGATGATAAGAACAGTGAGGGCCCCACTTCCGGAGTCTCTGTGAAGCACATGCATTCTTGAACTTGACCCTGAGTGATGGCCTGAGCAGCCACGGAGCGGGGGCCACCGGCACGCCCTGGGCCCTGAGCAGCCACGGAGCGGGGGCCACCGGCACACCCTGGGCCCTGAGCCTCGGGTTCTCCGGCTGAGGAGAAGGCCTTCCGGGCGCAGACTGCAGGCAGTAGAGGCCGCTGCCCCGGAAAGCCGTTTCTAGTGAGGGGCTGCTGCACAGCAGGTGCCCGGCCTGGCGGGAGCGTGTGCCTGCCCTGCAGCCAGCCCGGCGCTCGGCCCGGGGCGCAGAGAACAGTGAGGGCCCCACTTCCGGAGGCTCACGACCCCTGTGTTCTCTCCGCAGGCCCGGGCGCCGTCAGCGAAGTGAGCAACGGGGCGTGCAGGAGGGCGGGCTGCGTCTGGCTCCTCCCTCTTCTGGTCTTGCACCTGCTCCTCAAGTTTTGATGTGAGTGCTACTTCCCGCAGGGGAAAGCTGCCGCCACCGCACCTACCAACACCACCGCACAGCAACGAGACAGCAACAAGAAGACAGAAAGAACCCAGCGAAAATCGGAGAATCACAGCCTAAGGGGACAGAAATTCGAGGGAGGGGAGCAAAGAATACTTTGGGAAAGGAAAAAAAGTTAAAAAAAAAAAAAAAAAAGGAAATTGAAAAAATGCCTTGCAGACATTTAGGTAGCCCCGAGTTTTCTTTCTTTTCCCAAACGGGAAGAATGCACACCCGGCTTGGACCCACCCGCAAGCTGCACCGTGTGATCGCTGTCGCTAGGGTGGCAAGGGCTCTGCCGCTCTGCCCCCCAAGTGCCCCGCCATGGAACATTCTGGACTTGGCCACCCCAAAGCCCATCAGTCCATAGAGACAAACGCAGAGTGGGACGTGGCCCAGATGTGCCGCGGCGGGCGCTCGGGCAGACGGCGCCTCCATTGTGTGTGTCCGCAAATGTGAATGTGAGGCAGAAAGCAAAAGGACACCAGACAGCCCGACGGCAACAGTCCCACAAACAACAGTCACAAAAGATATTGTTAAACCTTTTTTTTTTCCATGTGACTACATGGACATCATGAATAATAAGGGATTCTGATTCATTATTAATTTTATTAATTATATTTTCTGATATGAGTCTAGCACTTAGTGCAAAAATGAGACAAAACTAAAAACTACACACACGAGAGGGGTGGTGTATGTTTGTTAAACATTACAGATGAATAGTGTACTTCTTAACTAGGTTTACAACTGGTGGACCACACACCAGGCCCTAACCACCTGGTGAGGATTTGGCATTTCCACCAAAAACACAACCGATTAAATCACCATATCCACCAGCGCTACAGATTTCTCCTTTCTCTGGCATTTCATGCAGACAGTGCTGCGCTAGCTCCATCCTGTCTGGCAGTGGAAAGCTGAGCACACTGTATCTGGGTCTGTTGGCTATGCTTCTTTTGAGACATATATTATACAGTATATATATATATACATATATTTTTTTTTGTTAGAGTTCTAGCCATTTTGTTTCTCAGCAATCCTTCCTCAGACATTACTGCATGCTGTATATGGCGTTAGCTGTGTGTTGACCTTCTAAAAGACGATAGAGTTTACTGGTAATTGTGTACTCAGCTCCTGCCTTTTTATTTTCTTGGATTATTTACATGTCAGAGACATTTATAAAAAGTGAGAAGAAAAAAAATTGACAACGATAAGCAATGCTGGGCACGGCATCGCTCGAGGCGTGGCTCTCTGTGGCGGCGGCCCTTGCGGGTAGCCTGGGTGGCTGCCCCACGAGGCCTCGGGCGCTAACAGACAGCAAGCCTCGAACCGACTAAACCCTTCGTAACACTCGCTTTAGCCACTGAGGGGATCTCGATGCCTTCGGGACCACTGGAGAATTTAATCCTCTTGGTTTAGTTTATTTAATTTCCCAGGTTTGTGTGAGTGCGTATGAAAGAGAACAAAAATGCCGTTTTTAGGTAATCTTTTTTTCTCCCCTGAAGTCTGGGAGCCAGAGCGGCCTCGGGGAGGGGTCCTGGATGTGATGAGGGAAAGTGGGATTGGGGACGGGAGGGAAGGGTTGTCTCTGACTTGACATTAAAAAGTGTTCCATGTCCCTCTTCACCTGGTGTGCTACCTCTTTCTACAGTGGGAACGTGGGCCAGCCCGGCCTGGCTGAGCTCGAAGGACAGGGAGACGGAGGGCCCCTGGGGCCCCCAGGGTTTTCTGGGAGTGTTCCCCAGTGCATGCTGTGTGACCCACAGAACGGTCATGAGGCCACCTCTGTTTTCCTCACAAGAAGGAGGGGAGTAGGGCTCTGGAAAGGAGCACGCCTCTGCAGCTTCAGCAGGCCCTGGCCGGGCTACCAGCACCCTGCTCTCTCCCATCCCCTCATCCGTTCTTGAGACAAATGTCAAGTCCTGTGGTAGTTCTGGGATCTGAGTAATTCTTGGAGGTAATATGTCAATCACACACACACACACACACACACACACACACACACACACAGGCACACACAAGCTAGAAATTCTGTGTGTTTGCTGTTCAATAATCTCAAATAATCTCAGATCCTATCAGCCAGTATCTGGGGCTCTTCCCTCCTTGTCTGTTCTCTGCATCACAACCTTGCGTCTAGCCACAGATGAGAAGGAAGGTGGATTTTAATACAAAATATCAGCTGAGTGATTTTAGCCAATCCTCACTGACTCTGGAAACTCAGTAGCAGAAGATTAACTAAGAGACAGAAGAGAAGTCAGCACCAAAACAATCAGGAGGTAGTGTAGTGTGTCTCTAAGGTCGGTTTGCCTGGGAGGCACCAGCATGTTCGCAGAGCAACGTGCCATTTTTAGCAGTCGCTAGCAAGGCGGAGATGACATTGGTGACTCCATCTTTCAGGCCTCCCTGTCCTCCCTCCTCTGATCCCAGATACCCAAATTCTCCCTGCTAGTAGCTTAGGGACAGTGCTCAAGCCTGGCACATTGCAGGTGTGCTGGTGTCCTCCTGTCCATGTCCCCCAGTTGCCAAGGGTGAGGGGATATTTTAGAGTGAAAGTGAGGAGGAGAAACAGGTCAGAGGCGCAGCCCTGCTGATGCCAGCTGAGGTTTTGGATGCAGATCACGACGCACAGGAACAGAGGAGGAAAAATATAGCCGGTTGCAATGAACGTGAACTACAGCCCGTAAAGTGTACCACTAGTGTGAATGAAGTGTGCCTCGGCACCCACCAAGAGACGTCGCCTGGCCTTGGCTGGGACAGGACAACACAACACACAATTTAGGCTGAACAGGAGCTTCTTTTCCGTGTACATTACTGCCAGGCCCATGTTAATGGTAGATACCTATTAATCTCTACTAGGCTAGCACTGAAGATGCTTAAGAGTTACCACACTCAGGAGTGAATGGTCAGGTCTTACCTTGTGGTTCTGTAGCAATCTGGTCCTGCAAGAGTGTGTCCTTCTTAACTCCAACCTCATGGTGCTCCAGGTCGGAGCCTATCTCAAGAGACGCTCCTCTTGTCTTCTGCTAGGGTGCCCGTCATCCCCGAACTGCACGGGCATGATGCACGTGCATTCTTCTATCTTACTCCCTCCGAATTTAGAATTTAATTCAGTAGAAGAACATTTTGTGAAAAGTTCTTAAGAGCAATTTTTGGATCTACCTTTGTAACCAAGAGCTTGGGGAGAGTGTTCATTAGGAAAAGTAGAGAAAGTTGCTTGGAATGGAACCTGTAGCAACACTTTCCTTGGTAAGGTACAAATGGAAGACACTTCCCAGGGACTGTCACACACTTCCACTGTGCTGGGTCCTTGCAACTCTGAGATAAGGCGCCGGCACACTGTCTCACATTAAGATGTCCCTTAGGGAAGCCAGCATCCAGGAGCACCAGACTACATTCACTGTGTCCATTCGTGTGTGTAGGAGGGTGCTTGGCCCCTAACCAGGCTCACCAAAGCCCCCATCGAAGCCCACCCATGTGCCTTCCACAGGACACGTGCTCCTTTCCAGCACTTCTCCAGCTGTTTGGGGCCTCTCAGCCCTGCGCACAGTGGGCCTGGATGTCTCCTTGAGGCCTTGAGTCTACCTGAGTCCTTGGGTGAGGGCCACCCTCTCATCAACAGGACATAGGAAGGTGGAGCTATGGTGGGGCTGAGGACCAGCTTATGTTCCATTCACGCCTTTGCTGCAGATGGCGAGAAGGGCAGTGATGGTGAAGGAGAGCTGCTCTCCAAGCTGGAGCTGCCTGCATTAGCAACTGAATTCCTACTAATGCTGGCTGGACATACAGCACATTTCATGACTGCCCCCATTCTTCCTTCATGCCACCTGACCTGTGAGCTCAGATGGAAAGTTGGTAGCAATAATCCATCCCAGGGATCTGAGGTGTGCACTCATTTGATTAAAAAAAATAAAAGGTAAAATGCAGGTTTATTAAAGCACCAGTAATTTTCTATTCTTATAATAGTAAAATAAATTTGAGGTTCTTGTCACTGAAGGAGAAAAATATAAGGAAAAGGAGAGCTGCAGAAAAGTATAGATCTCTAACTTAGAAAACCAAAGTGACATCCTGGTACTGCGGCCACTAGAGCAGCAGCCGCCAGTCACTTCCCGAGAAGCAACTTAACATAATTGAGAATAGTGTCATCTGCTAGAGGAAATAAGTGCCATCTCTTGCCAGCCTTTTTTAAAAAAACTTTAAACTCAGTCCAAGATCTAACTTGCTCAGACCTTGCTCGCTGGACTTGATTGTGCAGTGCTGTTGCTTTTATCATTGCATGACGACTCATTCAAGCCAGGCGAGAGCTCCAGGCCTTACCTCTCTGGGTTCCTAATGCCACCAGTACTTCCAGGAGCATCCAGCTCTATCCACCCCCAAGGCAATAAATGCAAATTAATAGCCCCCTGATTCATGCGTGACAGCTCTCGTATCCTTTGTGTTTCTCACGACTCCCTGGGTTGCTCACAAGGTCCATGGCCTGAGCTCAGAGCAGCAAAATTGTTTGTAGCAAAGACTCCCTAAATCCTGAGATCAAGTTAAGATCGGTCTTTGCAACTTACGTCTTAGTCTTTGCGGGGGTGCAGGGAGATGATTCTTTATGCAAGTGACTTGGTTGGGCTTTAATTTCTGAATGCAGATTTTTTATTCTCATGTAAGTCCCTTGATATTTTGATAACTGCTTTTGGAAGATAGTAAATGAAGATGAGTTTATCCCTATATTTGGCACATTGTTATTATTTTACAATGGTTTTCTCTAGCCATGCAACTAATTATTAAAATTTACTAATTTACAAGGTACTTGCCTTGTTTCCAGTGAATCTGATTTGGGAATTTCTGAGCATCAGCGCTGTCTTTAGGATACAGAACTGAGCTGTTAATCCACAGAGCTAGGCTCTGATCCAGATGCATCCCTAGTTAGTCAGGTCCCTTCTCTTATCATTTATGTAAGACAGCACGATAGACACTTGCTAATGTTCTATCTAGCTTTAAAATTCAGTGATTATGTGATTCCAGGTCTTATAAGTTACTATGAGAAAACATTGAAAAGGCAGTCCTTTAGATCCATGAAAACTGAAGGTACAAATCTTGCAAATTCTGCAACCAATGTCTTTGTTTCCAAGCTGGCCCCACCGAGGGAAAAAAGCATGGTCGAAGCTGCCATTTCCACAAATAGTTGAGATGACTCGTTTAGGGGAACTTGGGAGACACACTGCTGTGCTCGGAAAGCAGCGCTGCTTAATAAATGACGGTGGCTTCTTTGGCAACAGGAAATGATGTCGGTCCCAAGCTGCCCTCTGTGACGCAGGGAAAGCAAGTAGTAATGTACTGGAGCACATCCTGAAATCTGGGAAGCAAAAGATACTGGGACTAGGGGTAATTCTCTACTGGAGATTTTTTTCTCCATACTGAGTGTGTGTGTGTGTGGGGGGTGTGTGTTGTTTACTGTAATTACTTAACTGCTTACTTCTTTAAAACAGATGACGCCTGTTATGACATGCTTGTTCTTTCCAACAGCGGAAAACTGGAGTGGAGAGAGGGGTCTTCAGATAAGGCTGTCAGTGATGACTTCTCCTCACCCTGATGAGTACTGTGCCTAAGGGCACAGAAACGTTTGCTTGGTAACATTTGAAATGTTTCTTCATTGATGGTTCAGCTTTTAGTTTACTGAGTCCTCTTCACATTTTCATCCTGCTGCCCTCAACTCAGCTTTGCTTGTCAGAGCTCTGTGAAGGGCCACGAATAGAAGAGGCAAGGAGAAAACTCAGACTGAGTGAGGGATGGGAGGATTCATGAGACTGGTACCTTCTCCCAAAAGCTAGTTCCATATCACACTTTTGTGTCTCAATCTAGACTGAGCCTCACCTTGAATTCTTGGAAAAATGAGAAGAACACGTGACACTGTCCCTCCTGCAGTGCATGAGCCACGGAGAGAGACAGCAGTACCAGGGAAGAAAAGTGTGGGCCAGGCAGCACACACAAGGGTGAGGAGAGGTCCTCGTGTGCGAAGGATGAAGGACTAAGATGGGAAGGAACAAAATCCTTCACGTCACCAGCAACTCAAGCCTCCGCTGGTGTTCACAGTTCTCATCCATTGCCCCCACTCGAGAACAGTAGAGGAACTAAGAACACAGCAATGGCTGCCCTCTGCTAAGTACGTGATGATTTCTCTAGGAGCTGTTCTTGCCATCCAACAAGCAAGAGAAATTCAAGTGGGCCGAAAAGCAGAAGGGATGCTCCAGAGAGTTAGGGCTCACCACCGAGTCCATAGGTAGGAGGCGGTCACTGTCTACACGCATCGTGGCCGCTAACTGCTAACACAAGATGCTGAGGAGCAGAGGCGAAGCCCCGCCTTCTCCTCACTGGTCACTCGCAAGCCCCTGTGGACACAATCGGGTGTTGTGTCCTGAGGCAGCATGTGGTAAAGTCAGTTGCAGGTTTCCTTCCACTTTCCTGAAGAACAGGGACAGCAGTGTAGAAAACCAGGAAGCAGCCAGCCAAAAGGTGAATTCTCGTGCAAACACACACTGTATTGCTCGGCTTTCTGTAGCGTCGGCTGGCTGCTGAGGTCCCAGGTCTTAGTTTCCCTGTTGGTAAAATAACTTTGGATAAGTTGGTTTCCCAAGATCTTTTGAGATCTGAAATTCTCTGGCTCTTCATCCTCATTCTTTCTTAGCTCCTATCTATCCCCCTAAGAAATGTCTACATTTGCTACCAAGACAACACCAGTGGGCATGGGGAGTGTGGGTCTGTGGAGACAGGAAACAGACATCTCCAGCCACACTAGGCATGCCCCCGGTTTTATATGCTCTGATACACAGATCAAAGAGACTGTGATTTTCATGCCTCTGGATGTTAGGCTGCCCTTTCAGAATTTAAAGAAAAATGCAGGCATGCACTAAAGGAGAAAAGAATAATCCCATACAAGAACAAACACAGAAAATGCTCCCTGTAACTTCTGCAAAGCCCTTGTGTTAAAAACTCAAACTGTGAGGTTTCACCTGGATTTTCTCATAGACTGCCTGAATTTCTCAAATATAGTTGGCATAATTTGCCCAGTGTGTTTTAATTTAAACAAAATAAGCAGGAAACGGACACCCTTATGAGTTACCCAGAGACCTCTATGGATGAGAATCCAAGCATTTAGCAGTCAGGCCTGAGGTGGTCGGACTCTGCAACTTTGAGCCACCACATGTTCCGAGACTCACTCTATCAGATGTTCCTAACGCTGACAGTGACACCAGTTTTGTAACATCCCAGAATGTCTGTGCTTTTATTTGTAATAGCTCTTGTTGCTGACCATCCCTGCCAGCCCAGCAGCACACGGCCCTTTTCCGAGTCCAAGAATCAAATCAGCACAGCTTTCTCCTTGTCTGTTAGGACGACAGAGATGAGGCTTTTGGTTCACTGACAGCTAGTGTGCCCGCGAGCCCCGGGGGTTGCACCTGGAGAAGAGCTGACGCACTGCCCTTCTCACTGGTGGTTTTCTTGCTGATGTTCTGGGCACAAGCAGCTGCTTCCCCTCCAAACGGGAAACATTTTTCCCAACTCCTTGGCACTCGATGGGGTCCACACGAGCACGGCATGCATGTGAAAGGGTCAGGCAAAGCATTTTCCCAGCCCTGTTCCCAACAAGGAAATCAATATTCTACAGTGTAAGCCACCAGTCAGAAGTCATCACCCTCCATCGCAACAGCAGCACATTATGACGCGCAGTTTCTACCGCTGCTGCCACGGATGACAACACCGCTGCTTTACGAACACTGCAGACACCCTGGCCTCCAGACCAGGGCTCCATTAATCCATGTCGTTTTATCCAGCCACATACAAAGTCCCTCTTCTGAACACTGCCGCTTGAGACACATCTTCATCAGCGTCTCACCCTTCTTTGTCTTCAAAAGTAAAATGAACAACGGATCAAGTGGTACCCACGGCATGAGATAGCTCCTGAACTCCGGGATCAAACCTACATTTGGGGTAGAAGCAAGGGAGGCCCAGCAATATGGATCACTCTGATGAGCTGTCTTGTGAAATTTGTCTGCCCGACTCACAAACCCAGCTCACTCGCGTCTGGCACGCTGGCGCCCCCTCCACAGCTCCCACTGTCTCTTCTGCTCTGCCCCATTGTCCACTCCAAGTCTTGTTCTTCCTCTGTACTAAGAACCTAAGAAGCAAGTTACTAAAGAGCCAATGTGGAAAATGTTCCTCAGTTCCACAGAACTGTTTCACACCTCTTCATTTTCAATACACATTTGGAAGATGCTGCTGTGACTGAGAAGACAGAAGGATTCTGTTTAGGTTAAACCTGGGACGATGCATCAGCTACACTGGGAGTTAGACTTACAGGAACTACGAATAGATGTCAAACTGCATCTTTTGTTAATTTTTCCATTTTTTCCAATCTGATGAATAAACCAGATTAGCCACCTGAGTAAAAAAATGCTAAAAAAAAAAAAAACAAAAACAAAAAAAAAAAACCTTAAGATCAATGACTTAAAAGTTCTCTGAAAAATTGCAAAGGGTCTCATTGAATTTCAGCAGTCCAGTAGGTGGCACTTTCCTGCAGAAGCAATCTCAGTACAGAAATTTTCGGTTTACCTGTCTCACTTTAGAACCCATCTTTGGAACATTAGGACTCCACTGAGAATTAGAAGAGGAGTTTAATAGATATTTCTTATTACTGACATTTAAAAACCTATAAAGTCTTTCTTCTGGCTGATTATTTTTATGAATTATTTTATATTCTTCCAGTACACATGATCATGGGGCATCCAAGGACAATTCTAGAAAACAAAGATGTAAGAATTGCCATCAGTGAAGTGACAATTAATTACATTTGAGATGGGACTGGATATGAAACCCCGTGTGTTTACTTCTTTCTCATTATTTATTGAGGATTTAATATTTCAAGACACTGTTCTAAGATAAGATAAAATGGCGAGCAGATTTTTTAAAAAATTGCTTCCTGCTTGCAAGAGGTTTCCAATTTAACAGATGAAAAGGTAAATAATTTTTTCACAGATGCATAACACGTGGAATAAGTGTGCCAGGTGCCTGGTTTAATGAGAACATGCAACACAAGCTGTGCACTTGGGTGGCCAGGTACATTTCCTGAGGAAGTGGGATTTGCCCTGGCCTTCCAGGGATGAAGAGAAGCTCACTTGTGGGTTACTGGAGACAGGGAGAAGCCTTGGAGTCCACAGACACAGAGGCCATAACCAGGGAGGAGGATTTCAGCAGAGAAAACCCGCATCTATTTCCTTCTCCTTCTTGGGGTCTTCTCCATTGATGGCTACCTTTGTCAGATCTTCTTCTGCAGAGTTGAAATCAAGACAGTATAACCGCCACTTGCCTTTTATGCTCAATCAGGTGCCAGAGAATTTCTTTAAATGTAAAAGTTCTGTGTATTCCAAGACTTGGAGTTCAACACTCAAAATTTCAAGATAGCCTATCTGCATTCCTTACTGGAGGAGCCGCACCTCAACGTGGAATCCCAAGGGCAAAAGCTGTTCAGCGTGCATCTTCTGAATAAATTCTCTAGTAATCTCCCAAAATAAGTAAATGCAGAGACTGGAAGAAACCTCGGTGCAGCTATGTGCTTAGCTTGGGCAAGGCGCTGGGTCTCCAGCACAGAAAAGAGCAGCGCAGAACATGCCCTGCTTCCGATTTTCTTTATTTTCATAAGTTGCATTATAAAATTTGGTTCAAACAAACACATTTTAAAATTTGAGTTTTACCTGTAGCATTTCTTTCTCCTTCACCAATTACATACATCTATCATCTACCAAAATTTCTACCAATTTCCATCCATATCTCACATGTGTCTGATTCTACCAGACTTCACTACTCTTTTGTCTAAGCGTCATTACTGCTTGAACTACTGTACACTATCTTCCTATTCCATGATACACCCTACCTGCGCTCCCTCTTTCCAGATGTTCTTCATGGTATGGAGAATATTCTTTTAAAACCATAGAACCAATCATTGTGTGCTCCATTGTAGATGGTGACCAATTTTATTTTATCTCATACTGAAAACACTCATTGGGGTTAAGCACGCCTTCTCTGATCTCAGTTACAGAGAAAACTACTGCAGAAGGATCACTGGAAGCACCCAGAGGCAAAGGCAGGCCATTAATCAGTGTCTTCTGGTGGGCTCTCACAGCTGGTCTGTTCCCAACATGTTAAAAGTTTCATTTTCATTCAAATGTAAAATGTGCATTGTTCCACTTAAAAGTTTTGCATCAGTGGGGTGTTGGGTTTGCCCAGCAGTGTTTTGCCTTGTGGTCTGTGAATCAAGGCCTTGTCTCAGAGCTGGCAGGGCTCAGGGTTCATGGAATATCGTATTTGTTCAACGGGTTGACTGTGAATTGGTCAGGGGTCCCCTGCAGCCATATCTACTGCAGGTTCTGTGTGCAGAGGAAAGCTCATGTGCAGTACTTTGAGAACGGCAGAGTGAAAGCAGTAGAGAAAAAGGCACCTATTTACATCACCACCATTATGGAGCATTCCAAAATGAAGTTAAGTGAAAAGATTTCAGAAAAGCTCACGCTCTGCTTAAAGTTTCTTGGTAACTTGGTACCTCCAGTGCTACTTCTGAGTTCCTCTGGTGAGATCTTCCCAGGTAGTAGACTCATTTCTCTTGGTGTTTGCATTGGGATCGCCTCTGTTTTGCACTCCAAACTCTGCCCAGCGTCCTCCTGCGGTGCTGGGGGGGGGGGGGGGCTGACATCTGCTCTTTGCCTCTCTTTTCATGGCGTTTTACTTCCTACTCCACGCAATCATCTGGACTGGGCACTTGAAGTTAGGCTTTATTTCAATCAGTGCGGCATAATTACCCACATGCCCCAGTGAAAACAGTAGGAATTCATATTTATCTCTTGCTTCATGGTTTATAATACACTTTTATATCCTCCACCTCCCTGCATCTTATTTACAACTCCCAAGAACTATGTAAGGGGAGACACAGACTCCAACTCCCTACAGCTTCTCAGTTGTATTTCTCTCTGAAATCCATTTAAGGCTTAGAAATGGCGACCTCAGAGAAGCCCAAAGTTATGCAACAGCAAAAAACATTCAGGGCACAGACCTGCAGCAAAACTGGAAGGTACATTTTTTCTGAATATTAGCAAACACTTGACTGTGGCCCAGAGCTGGCTAATATGTTCTGTGGCACCCTGTGGAGGAGATCAGCAAGGCAGTGCTGGGACCTCAGTGCTCCAGGCATGCGTGAGCCACACAGCGCATCCCCTGAACCTTGGGCCCTGGTGACCCGGGTGCCCAGCTCTGCATATTCCGCGGTGCCATTGCCACTGGTATGCGTGCAGAGTATGCCACGGGTGCTGCAGGCCTCCAAGCTTGCCCACCACCTTCCTAGGGCTCATATCTCTCAGTAAAGTAAGTGTAAAATCCACCCACCAGCCAAGTCCTAATGCTCTCTTTTTCAGGGATTCCAGCTGAACCCCTGGGCCTTTGGAAAGCTTTGGGGCTTTGGAAAATTTCTAAGAATGACCTCATAAGGTCTGTAAGGTACAACTTTAATTATGCATACAGCTCAGCCCCAACTCTGTCTGCTCTGTGTCTCCCAGGGACTCAAAAGCACTTTCCTGATTTCCCTTCTGTGAATATGGACTTTTGAGTGTGATTTCCTGGTGGCCAGCTAGTGCGAGGACGAGGCGCATGCCCAGAGCACACCCTCTGTTGTTAACCTGTCACTGCTAATCAAGAGCAGGTGGCTGAAACCCATCAATACAATGTGGACACTAGCCCTTTCTATTAAATGGAATTAAACAGTGGTAGTGCCAGAGGCTTTAGACCCTCCAGGGCTGCCAACCTCTGGGAGTTTTTTACCTTCGATTCCATTTAAATCCAAGAGGCTTTCACCCGGCTGGCAGCACCACAGCTGCTGTGGAGGCTTGGGGAGAAGCTGTTATGAAAAGCTGAGGTTGCTGCTAAGCAAAGGAAATCTCAGGGAGGCAACTGACAGAAGAAAGCGACACCTGGTTAAACTGAAATTGACGTGAGAGCTCCTCCCGCTTTGTTGCTTTTGTCAGGGTTAGAGTTCTACCTGCCTGTGGTCAGAAAAGCATGAGCTCAGCCCATCACAGCCCCTTGGACATGCATTTTCCTAGCAGTGGGGGATACAGCAAGAAATACAGCAAATCACGAGAGAGCAAACTTTATTGGTGGCTTGGGGTATGAGAGAATCCTGAATATCTCACCAAAGTCCAGAGCCATGCATCTTCTTCTGAGAAGAGGTGAGCTGGCTGCAGCAAACACCTTCTGCACTGGCCATCCTCACTGTCCCTTCCTGAAGGGGAGAAGGGCCCTAGTACCACAGGGTTCTGGCACCAAATGTCCTGATGGCGTTGGAGCAGAGGAGCCCAGACCAGCCCGCTGGCAGACTGTGTTCCCGTGAGGAGTACCTTGTGCTCAGCAGGGTGCCAGGTGCTGGGGTGGTCTGGCCAGGGAATCATCTCAAGGTCTTTCCCCCTTTCAGCCTCTGGAAACCTTCCTCTTCATAGCACTGACTAGTGAAGAATTTCTTTCCGAAGAAAGCAAAGCACACGACCATGTCAAATGGTGTTGGGCAGATCTAAGCATGGTGGGAACATGAAGGAGAGAAAGAGGCTCCAAGGAGAATACTGGGTAGGTGTGGAGTGTGTGTGCGGGGGGGCAGGGGGGTGGAGATAAGAGGGGTGAGGCCAGGAGGAATGCTGGGTCTTCATCAGGGAAAACCACCTGAGGGAAGCACCGAGGTGGGAGTGGACACAGCAATCAGCCATCCTTGGAATAATAAGAGGTGGCTGATACCCAGGCATTGCCCAGCTTATCCACTTTTGACGTGATTATCAGACAATAAAAGGCAAATGTATCCCAGTTATTCCCAGAAAGCTTTGACTGCAGATCCCCAGCCCTGTTGGGAGGGTCTCCCTGACTTACAAGCTTTGGTGTTCTTTTTTTTCTTTTTTAATAATTTCATTGAGAAACAAATATCAATGGGACAGTTTCAAAACTGATTAGTAGGACAGTTTCAATAATTAACACATTGCATATTGTTGTCTTCCTAGTGGTTATTCATAGTACAAGATGCAGACATGATATCCTGTCCACAAACACAAATCTTTCTATTGATTGAATCAAGAGAAAGTAGCTGTATATCTATCCTATTTTGAATATACAGATACAGAATGGTCCTTTGTTCGTATCCCCCTTTTTGTATAGTTTTGTCAGAGATGGGTATTCCATTTTCATTTAAATATCGTAGGGGCATGAATTTAGCAAAATATTCCAATATAGTCCAGTAGTCCATAATAGTAGTGGGTTATCTGTAAGACTGGCAATGTCAGAAGTTGTTGGCATGAGCATTTTATAGTTCAGCATATTAATATGACTTTACTTTATATACAACATTTTTATACTTTTCTGCTGGATGGTTAAGACCAAGATAAAGTAAGACCTATATGACAACAAATGCAACTTTTGTATCTGACAAGATCAGTCAAATCCCCTCAGGATTTATCCTGAAAACCTGTACTGCACTTTGTAGATCCTTTGTCAGTGTCTGCCATGTGGGTGAGTCACAACCATTGCTTGACCAATGTGCTCTCTGTGAAAGCCTGAGAGAATGTTTTCTCTCCACGTGACTCTCTTTAGGCATACTCTACATTGTCGGTCACTTTCCTCTGTGGCCCCATAATCTCCTTGATCAGAAAATTTGGGACTCAACCATGTTACATGATGTTACCGTATAGGTTCTACTATGTCCTGAGTCTTCACTGACTTTGAAAGGCTAGGGCCAAAATGATGACTATCCTTGCAGCCCTTCTTTTTCTCTAAGTTTTGTTCTGCAAACTTAGGTTGTTAACACTCCTGAAGACAAGCTTATTATTATTATTATTACCCTGCAACACAGGCAGTCGAGCTTAACCTCACTATCTGTCTAAGTATCAAACATCTTAGACATAACATCGAACAAGTATTTTCCATCAAGTATTGATATGTTAAATTTTATGTCCTTACAGAATATGAAGAATAAAAAAAATTAAAAAGTATTTTAAAAATAGGAATAAACAATTGCATATTTTTATACAGAAATTTAGAAATGTAACCATATAGAGCATTGTAGCAGGACAGTCCTATGACATTTTTTTCTTGTCTCTTGTTTCCATTTATTACCCTTTTTTTGAAAAAAAAACCAAACATTTACTTGAGAGACAATATGGTAGTAACTGATATGACTGACGAGCAGCACGTATTCAGAAGAGCAGAATGACAGGCACTCCAAGCATGACCCTAGTGTTACACATTGCTATCTTCAGTGCAGTTGCTTAGTTCACAGGAAAAAGAGGGCTTTTTTTTTTTTTTTTTTTTTTTTTTTTTTTTTTTTAGTTGAACCAGGGATTGAACTCAGGCCCTTGCACTTGCCAGGGAAGCACTTATTCTACTGAGCCATCTCCCCAGCCCCTGGTGTTCTTGTTTACAGACTCACTACCCTAAGTATGGGAAGAACTGCTTCCTGCCCTCCTTTTAGGCAAACTAGATTCCCTTTCCCTGCTGGTTGTTGAATTCCAAAGGACAAAGAGGCATACAAAATGAACCTTATGTAAAGGGGAGGCGTAGTGCTTTACCAGGAGCCCAGTGGCAGGGTTAAACAAGTCCTTCCTGGGTGGCATGGCGCTGGTGGGTCAGGACAGACTCCAGTCCTACAGGTGCAGGCCTGGGACACCTGGCTTCCCCGGGCCACCAGCGTGCAGCATGGAGCCTCTTCCTCTGGTCCCCGTGATTCAATCCTCTGACCTTTTCAGCATGCAAGAGGCTGACCTTGGCTCTGGGCTCAACCAGGTTCCCTTGCTGTCTGGATCCAGGATGGCTGCAGGGAGCACCTGCAGGGTCCGCAAAGTGGCACTGTGCAAATGTAGGCCACCGTGGCCTGGGTCCCTTGCCCCCAGGCTGCAGCCACGAGCACGCTGTGCTCCTCTCAGAAGACTTTGGCTCTTGCCGCTTTGCTGGCTCCATGGCCACGGATCTAGCAGACAGTCATTCCCTTCTGTGCCCTAATGCTTCAGGGCAAGGGAGAGTGGCAGCTTTCTGCTGTTGCCAGACCTAGCTGTCTCTCTTTTCCTTGCTTCAGTCCTGTGTCCCTGACCCATGTCCCTGTTCCTGAGTCCCACCATGAATTTTTTTTTAGTGGCCCTTTGCCTATGCTGCCTGCCTCTTGAAACTTCCCCCCAAGATACACTGCTGGGCTGTGGAGATGAAGAGGGATCCTAGGGAAGGGGAGTGAGTTTCCCGCACACGACAAAGGCATTCAGGAGACAAGACTCGGGAGCATGTCAGCGTGCCAGAAGCTCTCATCCCTGCGCGTGGCACTGTCCCGTGCCCCCGTCCTGAGCGTGAGCTGCTCCTGCCTCATTTTTACAAAGAAATCAAGGCTCATGAACATCAAATGAAGTGGCCCAATAATTTTCCTTCCTGCAAAGGATCTGGGGGCAACAGCTGACATCCTTGTAGGATGGTGAATGCCACATGCTATTTATAAACCATGACACCATGAAGGAAAGTGTCCGCGCCGGGAGTGCATTGTGTGCTTTGTCTGTGAGGACTTCCCCCGCCAACTCTATAAACTCAGCTCTCTGCTCTCTGGGAAGAGCTGGTGTTCTTAGAAACCTTAGCTAATTCTTTGTTTTGATACAATCTCTAACAAGTTTTTGACATTTAATGACTAGCTATTAATAGCTCTTGATCCACGGGAGGCCCTGTGCTCAGTGCGGTCACTTGCTGTTTTATATATGGATTAAATAAGGCATTGGATTTGGTCCTTGTGTAATTGCACGTCTTCCTGAAAATGTGTCCCAAGGTCACTTCAATCCATTCCCTGTCTCTGGGCAGCACTGGGCTGGAACTGTGACACCTGACTGCAAGTCTCCCCAGTGGTCCTTTGTGCCTCACGGGGCCCTGACGGAGGGAAGGCACTTCCTCCCAAATGACATGAGTGTCACCAGTCAGTTTCTGGCTAGTGTGTGTGTGTGTGTGTGTGTGTGTGTGTAACAGCATGTGCACAAGAACATGGGAGCTAGCTACAGACAGAACCGAGCACAAAGACTAAAACAGAAGAAAACCAAGAGAGAATCAGAGCACAGAATGGAAAGGTAGCAGGCTCTCCCTCCGCAGGGATGTCGGTTCACCTGCTGAGGAGACGGTTCGGACCCTGCACTGCTTCAGGGGCTGCTAGGCAGGAAGGGCATGAAAACAAGTATGACACATGCCCTGCCCACAGGAGTGGTTCATTTAAAAAGGAAGGAAACTGCAAAACATTACAGTTTTGATCTTTATTCCTGCCCTTATCCAGGGAAGCTTTCTGTCTTCTGGTAGCTTGAGATAACTCTGTCACTCTACATGATATTAACTTTCCAGCAGGGGGCTAGCATTAGCCAGTAACCTTTTATAATAACTAACCAAATACTTACAGTCCCAACAGCATGAGGGGACAGTAAAGGTTAAATGAGCCGTTACGCAGATGGTCTCTACCTGAGGACAGCTTGACTTAGGATTTTTGACTGTGTAGGAGTGAAAGGCAACAGGGATTTATAGACTCAGTAGAAACTACACTTCGAATTGGAAATTTTGATCTCTTCCTGGGTTAGTGCTATGGAAGGCGAGATGCTGCAGGGGCAGTGGAATGGAGGAGCCACAGACCCAGCTTTCCAGGGGAGCACAAGGTCTCAGGCCGCACAGCCGGTGCTCTGCCGGCCAGTGCTGCGAAGCCTGGACGCAATTAGGTCACGTGTGTTAGATTCATTTTTTGACATTTGATAATTTCAATTTATGATAAAAATTTATCAGTGGTTAGCTCTATCTTAAGTCAGGAGGATCTTTATTTAAAGCATTTTAACTAGGTGCAGTGCTACTTGCCTATAACTGCAGTACTCTGAGAGGCTGAGACAGGAAGATCACACATTCTAGCCCAGGCCAGCCTGGGTAACTTAGTGACTCAGTGACACCTTGTCTCAAAATGACAAATGAAAAAGTTCTGAGCTACAGCTCAGTGTGAAATCCCTGGAGTCAGTGAGAGAGAGAGAGAGAGAGAGAGAGAGAGAGAGAGAGAGAGAGAGAGAGAAAAAAGGAGAGGGATGGAGAGGGAGGAAGGGAGAGAGGGGAAGAGAGAGAGAGGGAAGGAGGGAGGAAGGAAGGGAGAGAGGGAAGGAAGGAGGAGGGAGGAACAGAGAGGAAGGGGAGGGAGGGAGGTGGGAACTGAGCAACTCTTGGCCTGCAGCAAGAAATATGTAACTATCACAAAAGAAAAGTACAGCATAAACTGAAACAAAAGTCAGGGGCAGCTGTCAAATAGCTCAGTGGATTAAAGCGCCCACTTAGGCAGATGCAGGAGACAGGGGTTCGATGCCCAGGCCTGCCGTGCTGAACCCGCTCCCGGGGCACTCTGAGACAGCAATTAAGATTGGGCATGGTGGCACGCCTCTGTAATCTCAGCTCTTGGGAGGCTGTAAACAGGAGAATCATCACAAGTCTGATTTACATAGTGAGACCCTGAACACCCTGTAGATCCTTCCCTAAATACAGAAAGAAGAAAAAAATTTCTGGGAAGGAAGATGTCCTAAGGGATGAGCAAAGGACTCTGAAATAGAGATATTAAGAATGTGCCAAGGGGCCGGGGAGATGGCTCAGTAGAATAAGCGCTTCCTTGGCAAGCGCAAGGCCCTGAGTTCAATCCCCAGTTCCAAAAATAAAAGAAGGTGCCAAGCTTTGTGGGGCAGAGGTGAGCGCAGGAAGGGACCTCACCGGGTGAAAGAGTTGGTATCCAGCAAGCAAGAGCTCAGAGTGGGGTTTGCTAGAGGGACATGAAGGAGCCACTGACAGATGGAGCCGGCAGCGTCCTCAGGAAAGGGTGTTGCCAGAGTTCAGTCCGCATGGAACAAGTGCGATCTGCCTCACGAAGGGTCCCAAACCCTCCTTCTAGGCCTCTAGCCTCCCGGTGGCTGGCTAATGGTTTGGCAGAAGAGTTCCTTGAATGAGACTCAATCCTGTGTATTTTGTGTCTCTTTGGAGTAGAGAAGCTGGGGGAGGCCCAGCTCATGCGAGGGTCATGGGTGCCGCAGCAGCGCCGTTCTGGGTGGCGCCGCCTCCTGGAATGCCAGGCCCTTTCGCAATGTTGTACTCACTGGGAGGCCTGCAGTCACATCATCCAGAGTCTTTCCTGCTGAGAGTCACCTGGTACGTTGGTCAGATTTGCAGTCACTATAGCAAGACAATTGGGAAAAACTTCAAGTCAGAGGAGAAAAGACTGACGGTAGCTCAGTTTCAGAGGGGCCCTGCCATGGTCATACACAGCTTTGCTTCTAGATTCATGGAGAGACAGAATTCAAATGCAATCACATGGCAGACGAAGCTTCATAGCAATGGCAGGCAGGAAGCAGAGAAAGAAGCAAAGACCTGTTGCGGAAGGGGCCAGGCCAGCCGGTATCCAAGGCCATGCTCTCTGACCCACTCCTGCCCAGTGAAGGCCCTGCTAGGCTTCCTGCACCTTCCAATAATGCATCTAGCTGTGTTCTCATCAAGGGATGGATGCTCTAAGGAAGTCAGGGCCTTCGCATCTGCGCACCTTCTAAAGGCCTCATGTCTGAATTCAGAATTTGCTTATACTTCTGGTGATCAGAGGCAGGACTTGAGGGGTTCTGGAATAGCGTCCATTCACACCATGATAGCTTTATAATCAAGCTAGAAACATTGTTCATTGCCACCTGTGACAAGCTACTTAGGGGCACCACAAGACAAGGGTTTGCCTGTGTCTAGCAGGCCAAGGTGAATCACATGAGAAGAAAAGGTGCACAATTAGAACTACACTGTGGGTGGAATCAGGCCCCAGAGGGACAGCCTATTAGAAATCAGTTATATCTGACAGGGAGCAGGACCCACACAATCTTTTTATGGACTCTCTAGAGTGGTAAAATATTTAAAAATCTCTCCAAAGTATCAGTGTAGGAAAGGTCACGAAAAGTAACGTACATGTCTGTATCTATGAACGCCTAGGTTCTGACACAATGCAAGACTTTGCTTGAACCAGAGGGAGTGTTATGCCAGATTATGCAGATACCACGGACTGTGCCCACACCCCTCGCACATGTCCTGCGGGCCATGGTGCCAGCGGAGCAGCCAGCTTGCTGCCCCAATAACACCTACTGCTGCAAGTTGTTTTCTTAAGTGTAGAGACAGAGTCTTGGAAAGAAGAACTTAAGCTGTGACTGCACCAAGCCATTCCTTCAGATGTTCCAAGGGTGGCAAGTCCCTGGGTCATAAGGATGATGACTTATAACACTACCAGATTACCCACAGCCTTAAAAAGTGCCAATGACTCAATCTCTATGGCTGGGAGTATGACAACACATAAGCAGCAGCTGATCAAAAGGAAGCTATAGGAACTCGCTGTCCAATTTTCTCCACCAGCAAACAGGGATCAGTGAGTCAGTCCTGCCCCTGGACATATTGAATGGTAGTGAAGAAATTGCTGCGGGAGGTAGGGCAGAAGGGAGCGCAGGATGGTTCTAGAAGACCTGTGCACATTAGAGACTCTCTCCCCTGAAATCAGACTGTGAGGGCTCACAGTGAGACCCCAGGGAGGGAGGGAAATCGATTTTGGAGGGGGCCAGAGGACACCCATGACTGCAGCGTAAGTGACTGAGTGAATGTAGAGGTCAGCAAGAGCCCAGACATGGTGTGCACCTGCCAGTTGGCTCCAGCCTCAGATCAGAGGTTGATGTGAATGGAAAGTGCCCAGATCAGTCTGAAGGTTGAAGAATTGTCCTCCAGGCCTGGCTTTCTGAGTGGATCTAGGTTTACTTTACACTCAGTACTCTTCTCATGAGGATCTGAGCAAGAGAAGTTCAGTCAAGAAAGTACTAAGAAAATGATAATCACTGTGAAGCCAAGGGACTTCTGGCCCTTTAGGGGTGTGTCCTTATCACATCTTTCACAGGGGACAACTCAAGAAGAAGCACAATTTAGTTCTCAGTACGAGGTGTCCAGAAGGCCAGAGGCCCAAGGGTGTGAACACTCTCCCTCCTGGCAAAAGTAGGTGTGCTTGTTTTTAGTTGCTGTTATAACAAATTAGGATATACACAGTGATTTTAGACAATCCATATTTGTTTTTGTACAGTCCTAGGAATCAGAAGTTCAAAATCTCTCTTTTGGGGTTAAATTCAGCTGTCAGCAGATCTGGCAATGAACATTGGGGAGGTTCTGAAAGGAACATTGTGCCCTGTCCAGCACCTTGGGGCTACTCTATGCCTTTGTTGGTAGCCCCATCCTCCCTCAAAGCCAGGAGTGCTGCATTTTCATTATGTCTGCCTCTGCCTCTGCTCTTTTAGCATACCCCCCTCTGGCTGGCTTTCCTGTCTTTGTATAGAGGCCCTTGGAGTTGCATTTTGCCAGACAAAAATATATAGAACGGTCTCCGTGCCTCAGTGGTACCTGCAAAAGCTTTTGGTGAAGTTAGGAGATAGGCATATCACAAGTTGAGAGTGAGGCCATCAAGCACCTGGGTCATTATTCAGCCAGCCTTGATGGGCCGTTCATGGTGGGACACAATGACTCCAGGAATATATCCATGATTCTGATTTAAATTTCTTCCTCAAGAGATGACAGCAAATAGAAGGGATCCAGGTGAAAGCTAATGTGACTTCCAGGTAAGGAAGTTCAGAAGAGGTTCAGGGAGTTGTCGTTTCCCAGGAGGAGTAGGATCCTTGTAAGGTCAAGAAGAGCGGGGACCAGCCGAGCAGAGGGTGGCATGTTGCAACCTGTACCAGCCACCAGAGATCAGCAGTAACTCATCACTTGTGGAGCTCATGGTTGGCCGCACCTTGCATGGTTGCAGTTACTACTGTTATTAAGAAGGAGCTCTGAGAGTCTAAGGATGGGGTGTAGAGCTCTGTCTCTCTATGTAGGATCCAGAGATGATAGTGTAAAACTCCGACTATGAAAAAGGCCACCTCAGGCTAGACTGAGTCTAAGAAACCATACCTGTTCACCTATCACAAACTCATTTCCTCTCTGCGAGCCCCAACTGAATGCCAGACCAAGCCATAGTGGGCTTGGAAAGGGCTCCCGGGTGAGGACCCAGGGCAGTGAGGTTGGCACTCATGCCCAAAAAGCCAGTGTGGAGAAGAATTTGGTCTGGGTGGCTCCTTTTGGTGGGCCCAAGTGCCTTCCCCTCAGCATAATTCATAGTGTTTATGTGAATGGTGGGTGAGAAGAGGCACTGCCCAGTCTCCACAAGACAACTGAAAAGCTGCTCAGTTTGAATGAAGTTAGAGCATTAACTTTTCACCAAAGCTCTAGCAAATTATCCCACACAATGACTTGAGACAATATATATGCATTATCTTGTATTGTTCTGGAGATTGGAAACCCCAAGATAGTCTCTCTGCACTGTGCATGGGTATCAGCAGCCAGCGCTACCATGGAAGAGCCAGTACTCAGGGACTGGGGGGACTGGGGGGGCAGGACCCAAATACCTGCTTATGCTGGGAGGGAGCGGCAGACTCGAGGGCTCCTGCCTTAAGATCCAGAGCTTGCCTCCAGCTCACCAAGGTTTCTCACCCCTGAATCATGACTGGATCTGTCCCTCTGTCCACCTCTGCTCCCTTCTCCCTTCCTTCACCATTGTGGGTCCTTAACTCTTTGCACCCCAGACAAAGCAGAGTGTGGCATTGTGTACATGGATGTCTTTGGGACTCAGACAAGCAGAAGCATCCTCTGTGGCCTTGAAGGTGGGAGCCCAGGTGGACTTGAACAGTGTTGGGTGGGAAGAATTGCATCATCAGAGCTATGGTAGAGTATGAACACTGAATTCCTGTTCCAGACCAAGAATCCTGGAAGAAGTGGCCTGCAGTGCTTGCTCCGAGGACCAGCTCAGGGCCAGCCATTGGCATGGCAGTGCTGTGGCATGAAGGAAAGAGGCCGAACCTGTGGCCCATTGCAATTCTGGCAGGGATTTCCACTGGCAAAATCTGTCAGCAGCACATATAACTATTGTCCCTTTCAGCAGTGGCAACTTCTAGCAGCCAGGAGGAGTGTCAGAAGGCTGGTGAGGCCCACCTGTGCTCCTCTGCCTAGCATTGGCATGAGGACTCGTCTGGTTTCCTCCTCCCTGCTTTGCACTGAGGAGATTCCTCCCGGCCTAGATGATGGTGCAGAGACGTTGCTCCCTCTGAGCACGAGTGGACATGGTGTCTGCAGCGCAGCTGAGAAGAGAAGAGGTGCGGACGCATTTGTGATCCAAACGGATGGAGCAAGCCCGGAGGCTTATCCCGCGCAGATGCTCCACTCCACACCATCACTGATGCATGACAGGAGATGAACGTTAGTGCTCGAGCCTGTGTCTTCCCTCATGTGGAAAAGAGGTTGTTGTTTAATTCTCTTCCAATAAAAAGGTAAATGAAGAGGAGACAGTGGATTGAAGGGAAGAGAGGGACATGGGCCCAAAATGAATCAAGTTACAAATTTCCTATAATGCATGTGACCATTATGCACACCTAAAATGTACCAATAAGCTTTATTAATTAAGAAAGTGGTTCAAGGATTATTGGTTAGCTGGTTAGCACATGGGTGTAAAGTAGGGCAGTGGAGAACATGGGCTTGAATTTCTTCCCTAGCAAAGATAGTGGAACATTGAAAGAAGAAAGAAGAAGAAAACCAAAAGAAAGAAAAGGAAGCCCTCATCTCGGTTTGCTCTGTGTGGGCAGCGTCCTCTCCTTATTTCCGCAGGTGCAGGCAGCAGAGAGGTTGCATCGGTCATGAGGACCCTCTCCGTGCAGCATCTGCTGCTGGTGCTGCTCTTGCTCATGAGCTGATGTTAATGAATCTTGCGAGGAAGATTGAGCATCATTTGCCTGCATAGATCTGTACCAAACAGCAAAGTGACAACCACGGTGACAGCTCTAATGCTCCCACCCCAAGCAAGTTTCCAGGAGGCTCATTCTCCATGAAGCAGGACTGGGAGCTGCTCAGATGTTGTCTGTGGTAGTGAAATGGACACAGAGGTAGGAATCTCTGCAGTAATGGCTGGGCCAAAGCGTCACATTGGAAAGAAACTCAGACTGGGGTAAGACACCAACGGGCAGGCGGCCATCCTTCATTCAGCCCAGCCTGATGGGCCTCACACCACAGAAGTTCTATCTTTCACCTTGGAACCCTCCATGGCCTGAAGAAGACAGTCATAGTAAAAGGGATAATTTCTAGGCTCTCTGGAGACATGACCGCTGTCCCCACTTCTGTGAAACAAGTAGTTCCCAACTGTCTGTTCTAATTAGCAATGCCACAATCCATCTTGAGGCATGTCACAAGCAATTTGTTGGCAATAATAAAGTAGCAAATTTTTCCAATGATTTCTTTCTTTATAAATTAAATTAACCTGCTAAGACTTTTTCGGTTGTAACTGAGAGATAGCCAAATTGAATTAGTTTGAGGCAGAAGAATACGCTGCAAGTTCAACAGACTTACACAAGCAAGGTGCAGCTGGATGTTCTGAGCCCAGCAGCCACCTGGCGGCCCAGGACAGGCCCACTGGCCCTCTCCACGTGCTGTGTCTCCTCCCCGCATTGGCGGGCTGTCTCTCCTACACGGCAGAAGACACAGCGACCGCACGGCATGAAAGTCTCAAGAGTCACATAGCTTGCAAGGCATTCTGAATCTCAGTTCCATGATTTACTTGCAGCACTTCCTGGGAACAGCGCCACAGTCCATGTGCCTTGGGTTCCACAGACCTCACCAGAGCAATCCACTGCAGACAGCACTATCCCTCATCCCTTCTGAGATTCTTAGATCGGTACCTCCCAGGGAAGCAGATATGATGCAGACCACGCCTCTGTGTCCTCACACAGGCATTGGTCAGGCCCAGGCTTCCACCTCTCTTCACTACCCTTGATACTCTTGGCTGGAACTTGCAGTCTATTAGCAGAACATCCCCGTGGCAACCTCACCTCCTGTCTCAAAGATGGTTTTCTCTGTGTTCTCCTAATGGCCCTTGAAGACACTGTTTCTACAGCTCATCTCTCAAATAAGGGCTGCTTTTCACTCTTCCTGGCTTCCAAATAGCTCTCATTCTCAGAGTTCACTCCTTGCTCTCTGTGACAGCTTGCGGATCTCTCCTTCCTTCCCCAAATAGACAGGCCTAGGAAATGATGTCTACCTTGATGCATATTGGGAGACTACTTCTTCCCCTATCCTTCTTTGTTCCCCTTTTCAATGATTCATTGATCATTTCTCTTTTTCATTAGAGGTTTGCATGTTGTGCTGTTAGTGTTTGCCTTGCCACCATCCTCCGTATCTGTGAGGACAACTTATTCACCATCCAGCTTTTCATGTGGAAACAGAAGAGGGTGAAAAGGACTAAAGGAAAGAAAAAGAACAAAAACTGCTGTTGACCCGTGGCACAGTGGGTGGACAGAGAGCACCATAACCTATTCGATGTTTTATGAAGACCTACAACAGATGAGCTGAAGAACTCAAAGCACCAATGATAAGGAGAGGCCGATGCTACTAACCAGACTATCACCACTGCATGATGCAAGCAAGTGTGGAAACACCCCTGCACATCCATCTACATGTGCAAGCATTACAGGTTAATTAAAATGGAAACGTAAGTTTTCAAAAGGAAGGACTCAGGCTGGACTTGAGTCATAGGTGGTTGTTTTATAGGCAATGAGCAAAGACATGGACAGATGAGAAATTACATTTCAGACGCATGGGGACTAGAGACAGCCTGGTCCATGTTAAAAACAAGTCATTTTGATTAGACAAGACACAGAATAATGAAAGATTCAAGTAAGAACACAGGAGTTTAAACTGTGGAGGCTTTGTCTTATCATTGTGCCTTCTCCTTCCTTTTGCAATAAAACAGTTACACAGTTTAGCATAGGTGTATGTGTTAAAGACAATACTTTACACATTAAACAAGAAGCTACGTTTAGGTCTCTTCACTCTGTCTGTGTATCCATGAGGGTGGGAATTATTATGCATCTTAATAGCGTCTTACCTAACACAATAGGCATTGTTTCTGGTCATTAAATGTTTACTGATTAAAATAGAAGATGCCTGAAGATCACATGCATAGAATTATTTGTAAGAAAAGAAATATAGCAATAAACAATGTGGCAACTTATAAATAATAGCTCCTAGATACGCTTTAGCAGCCCACCCAGTTCACAACCCAGCATAGAGATGTTGTTAATATTTTTTGAGCATTTCTTTAACCTACTGCAGAGAACTTTGATTAAACTGTTGGATACTGAGGAGCTTGCGAACAGGACTAAAGCTCTACAAGACTTTATTGGTTTATAGTTTGCAGGGTGCTTTTCTGGTACATTACTTTATTAAATCCTCTCCATCAAATCTGAGAGAGGTGAGAGGTAGGGCTTATTATCCTTACAATCAAGAATGTCAGGCAGAGGTTTTAAGCCACTTGGCCAAGGTCATACCACAAATAAGCAGTAGAGCTGAACTTAAATGGGGATCTGTGGTTCTGAGTACAGTGATCCCTGCTTGGCCTCACACTGCCTCGAGATTACAGTGAGGCCACCTGACTTTGAAGAGACTGTAGGTAACAAGTGAGGTTGTTATATGGCACTATAAAAAACCCAAGGCAGAAGCCATCTGTGCTAATAAGTGTGTGAATTGCCTGCAGAAAGTGGCAATACTTTCATCCTTTCATGGCTTGTGGTATTGGTCAAACCCTTGTATTGTGTCTCCTCTGAATCTAAGTCTTTCAAGAGAGATGTGCAGAAATGTAAAGGGATCCAGCCTATTATATCTGATCTGTGAGAGAATATTATAGGAGGATTATGTTCACCGCCTCCACAGGGGTCATAGCCTCACAGGAAATTAGCACGTTGCAGCAACACAAATGTAGGCTAGACCTAGGAAAAAACTTACAGACTGCAGGATCTGCAGCACGGAAGATGTTTTCAAAGCAGGATATGAAATCTCTATCGCTGTAGATTGCAAGAATAGGAAAACCTCTGTTCAGAATAAGTTCAGAAGCCTGCGAGCTGAAGCATATAAAAGGAGCTCTTCTTCTATCTCGCCCAAAGTGAGCTACCACAGTGCCGACCCTGAGACCTAGCAGGATGCTGGTGCTTTCACTGATCCACTCCTACCTCGTGATGTTCTCACGTAATCTGAAACCACAGGTTAATTTGTTTTGTTGTCATTGCTTCTGGACCGTGAGCTGTGATCCAGATTTGCATTCCCAAAGAAAATTTGCTGTCTGAAAGGAGTGACTGTTCCTAACACCAAGGGAAAAAGAAAGAGAAAGAAAGAAACTGAAGTCATTATTTGTTGTCTTTGTTCCCTGCCAAACCCATAACCATGTTAAAAAGATCACAAAGACTTGTTAAAAAGCCACTAATTATTTTTATACTCTCTAAAACTTGTTTCTTTCAACCCCAAATCTGAAGTTTTTATTTTCCTTGTGTTACTTAAAGTATATATGTGTATATAGGCATGCATATTATTTTTTAATTGTATTTCTTTATACATCAGTGTGCACCATTTTTGAGGGTCTTTGTAGTAGATTTGAAAATGACAAGGCCAAAGAAATAGCCCAGAGGCATAATCACCTAGCTGGCAAGCACAAGGTCCTGAGTTTGATCCCCAGCCCCACATGCTCCGCTGGCCAAGAACTCCTGGCATGCTGTGCCCACCAGGAACCTTGGTGGGTGTCATGATGGGCCTGGAATTGGTCCAGTGGGGCATACCTGTACTCCCAGCACTGGAGAGGTTGAGACAAGAGGATCACTGCAAGTTTGAGACCAACCTGGGGGCTACAAAAGTGAGCACAGGGTCAGCCTGAACTGTATAGTTAGACCCTGTCTCAAAAAGAAAAGAAAAAAGCAAGAAAAAAATAAAAGAAAAAGGAACAAGGAAAGAAAGAGAACATGACATAATTTTCCCGACCCTATGTTTATGTCCACTTGAGGAAGGAAGAGCTGAGAGCCCTCCCACTTTAAATCTGGGCCTTTCTTTGACATTTATATGCCAGAAAATGTCCACTGATGACATTAGTTCCCTCAGTACTCAGTCACCTTCCAGATGTCCCTTTTCTGGAAACGAGAGCCCGGGAGGTTATCTAAACCACACTACTTCTCAGTTTCACCCATAGACTTGAATTCACGCTAGAACAACTGAACTCTTGTCTACTTACCCACTGATCTTGTTCATGAACAAAGCATATGGCTATTTTAAGTTGCTCAGCTTTTGGATGCCATGTCACACAGTGCTATGGCTTGTTTCTAGATGTCCCCACAAAGCCACAGGTATTCGTAGGTGGGCATTCTCAGAGCTGGCTGGGCCTAGGGTGTGTGATAGTAGGATTAAGGGTGCTCAGTCCTGGGATAGTCTGATAATAGCAATTAGCACTAGCCAAAAGGCTGGCAACCTGGATGGCTACAAAGAAAAGGCAGGTTGACTGCCTGCTGCTGCTACTTACTGGCTTGCTGCCTCCCGCCTGCTCCACCATGGACTGTTTGTCTCTGCCACATCACCGGGCCTTGGAACCAGCCAACTATGGAGTGAAAGCTCTACAGACTGTAAATTGAAATAAAATTTTCCTCCTTTAACTTTCAGTGTTGAGTATTTTGTCTCAACAATAAGAAAAGTAACAAAAATATACAATAATAGATAACTGATCATTTACAAACTTGGAAATAGCACATTTTCTTGCTAACTGTTTCCCTTTGTAGATTATTTTACCAATTGCTATCACAAATTGAACAAAAACATCCCATGTCCACACTTTTTGCATTTTTAATATAATAAAAATAAACGTGAAATTTTTTGTGCTCATTCATATATCTCACGTATTTAATGTGAACCTATTATAAAGCAGACTCTACTTGGGCGCTTTAAACTTGATATAAAACAGATAGTTGTTACTTTTTTCATATACTCTCAGTCTAACAGAAAGAGATGAAATAACCGCTATAATTTTTCTATAGCACTGTAAAGGAGAACACATTCCTTTCCCTCACCTTTGCAGGGTTCATGACCCAGACCCTAAAACAAAACACAGGTGATCAAAGAAAAGATAAAGCTTATGTTCAATAAATTATATCTGACATGGAAACCTGCAGAAATGAAGACACACCAAAGGAGAGAAAATAATTTTTGTACACTCCCTCAAAATGTGACTGGTAGACAAAAGTGCATGACAATAAACTTGGGGAACTTAGCGAGGCCTGCATGGTCAGAGTTTCCCGTGTTGCCGGATGACATGGCTTCCTCCTGGCTTGGAGAATACTTCTTTGAAAACACCTGCTTCAGCAGCAGCTCCATTGGGTTTTACGGCTTGCTTTAGCAAAAATCAGAAATGCTTAGGGACTTCTAGTGCTCATGGCCCTGCCTCTGCAGATTTCTCAATTTCCTTCAGCTTAAAATAATCAGTATGCCAAGTGTTTAATTTTGGATAGCATGCCCTGAACCCTATCAGCACATTAAAAATCATAAGTGCTATAAGAAAAAATATAAAGAAGGATTAGTGGGCTTAGGCTGCAGAAGGCTTGGGCTGTAATTTAAAATGAGATTATCAGGGTGGGCCTTAATAAGGTGCTATTTGAGAAAAGTCCTGAAGGAGGTGAGGGAGTTTGCCCTGCAGACAGCTGGGAAAAGTGTTCCAGATAGAAACCCTTAGGTAAAGGAACTACATCCCTGAAACGGTGGGAAAGATGAGAAACAAGAAGTGACTACATTCTGGGTTTTCTGTCAGATTGGATGTGTGTTGAAGAAAAAGCAGCAGATCGAGAAGTAGTCTGAAGCATTTGGCCTAAACAACTAGAGGCGTGAATCATCTCTCAAATGAGATGGGAAAGCCTGCACATAAATGGCTTAGGAGGAAAGAATCAGAAGTCCAACTCTGGCACAGGGAAGCTCAAAATGTCAGTCACACATCTGAGTAGAGATACTGAGTTGTCATCTTCATATTTAACTTGATGATAGGAGAACCCCAACTGGAGACAGAGGCTTGAGATCGAGTTGCTGGCGGACGTGGTAAAATAGCAGTATGGTGAGATGAGATCAATACCGAGAACCACGGGGCTGGGGAGATGGCTCAGTGGATAAAGCGCTTCCCTGGCAAGTGCAAGGGCCTGAGTTCAATCCCCGGTTCCGCCAAAAAAAAACCCAGACTACCGAGAATCAGCACACATCAAAACTAGAAAGTTGTGGTGAAGAAGAACCAGAAAGGCCGAGGGAAGAAGACCAGCTAGTGAAGAGGAAAAGCAAGAGACCGCGGCACTTCCGAAACGGAAGAGACAAAAAGCAGCCTTGCAAGGAGACGGCACAAATCCCAGCCGCAGGAGCTGTAGAGCGTGTGAACCCTGGACCTGAGACTGTGCCCTGGAGTGTATGTGGGGGTGTCTTCTGCTACATGAGGAAGTCATCCTCGGTAGGTAAGACGATGGGACAAAGCCCTCTGTGAGAGAATTGAAGGAAGGATGCACAGTGACACAAATAACTCTTTAGGTTTTGTTGCAATGGAAATCAGAAAACTGCAACTGTAGCTAAGTGAGAGGAGGGAAGGGAGTGGGGCAGAGAACTTCCTCTCTGTGAGGATGTAGGAAACATCCACCTGAAGAAGAAAATACGTGAGGCAAAAGAAGAGTGTCAGAATTCCTCAAGTAGATGAAAGGGCACGAGATGTACTGTGCAGCTGGATAGATGAGTTTAGACAGATAATAAGGAATTTCTAAACAAATCCTAGACATTTCCTTCCAATTCTTAAAAGAACTCATTCTCATCGAATCTGGTCATTAATTTAGATCCTATAATTCTCTGACACCTTTCCAGAGTCCTTTACATCTTCTACTAGTGCAGTATATTACTAGCTTAACTTTAACATAATTGAACATGTGAACTAAATACCAGTCACTGGTGATGGATTTTTAAGTATTATTATTTTCAACATTTTAAGAGCATTGCTTTTATGTTTATAGGTTAGATTGGCTTATATTTTATGGTCACTTTCCAGGCCTGGTCAATATCACATTACTGCTTGAAATTAGTTAAATAGTTTTGCCTTAAACAAAAATCTATACTCTAACGCAGTATAGAGTATAAGACAGAAACCATCCCTTTATAGTACATTTAGTGCATTACAAATAGTGGTGATGAACTTGTGGCTACTGTGTTGTTCTGTTTCTTTTAAAACAGAATATGCTAATGTACAACTTGTTTTCTCTAAACTAAAAACCTCAGTATTCAAGTTTAATTATAATGTTGATGCTTTGTGATGAATGAACGGGCTTCCGGTGCAGCTTGGCACATATCACTCACTGGTTCATCACTGCCCTAGAATAATGGTTCAATTTCTTCATGATTATTAATCTATTTAGACTTTATATTCTTGGAAATCAATCTTGTCTATATATAACAAAATAACATTAAAAGTCAATTATAAAATCGTTTGAAATACGGCATGTATTTCAAATCCTATTTTATATGCTGGTGAGATCAGAGTGGAGTTGATTACAGAACTGTCTGATCTGTACCTGTAGCTATGCTACCTTTTTCCATCTTCATTTACTTGGAAAATGAAATTGCCAAGTATTCAATATTAAGGTTTTCAACTGGCCTTACAACTGTTCAGTCTATTTGCCAATGACTCAGTTATGAACAGTTATTAAACTTACCACCTTAGTTGTTTAAAGTAAAGCTCGGAGGCCTTGCACGCGTTTGTGTGGCCACGGATCATTGGCGCATGCCCCCAAAACACTCGCCATTCTGTATTACAATTCCCTCCCCATGCCTCCTAAATGCCCCGTTCTGCCTTTCTCTCTCTGTAAATAGGACATACGAAACAGAACCAGATTACTTGGCCTTTTGTGACTGGTTTAATTCACACAGCGTTATGTCATCAATACTTTTCTATGTTATGTATCAGAACTTTTTTCCCTTTTTAAGGATGAATAATCTCCTACTGCATTTGTATATCGCATTTTATTTATCCCTTCATCCTTCAGTGTACACTTGGGTTGCTTGTACCTCCTGGGTATTATGAATAATACCGTTATGAGCACGAATATCTAAATAGCTGTTTGAATCTCTACTTTAAATTCCTTTGGGTATATACTCAGATGTGGGATTGATGAACCAGATGGCAATTTTATGCTAAATTTTTGAGCAAATTTCATACTGTCTTCTATAGTAACTTCATCACTTTATATTCCTTCCAACAATGTGCAAGGGCTACAGTTTCTTGACAACCTAACAGATCTCTGTTTAGTTTCATTTTAGTACTAGCCATACTTACGAGTGCGCAGTGGTACCTCGTGTTGGTTTGGTTTGCGTTTCCCCAGTGGCTAGTGGTCCTCAACGTCTTCTCACATTTTTATTTGCTTATTTATACACAGTTGTTTCCTCAGGGAGGAATGTGTCCACTTTTTAATTGGATAGGTTGTAACAATTCTTTATATATCCTAAATATTAATCCCTTACTAAAAATACACATGGCAAATATTTTCTACTACTCTACTCATTGCTTTTCCATTCTGTTGTTAAAGTCCTTTGGAGTACAAGTTTAATTTTTAAAGCTTTTGATAAATCCTATTAGATTTGAAAATTTTATAATGATATTTTGGTGTATTTTCCAAGAAGTTATTGTCAGATCCAGTATCACCAAATTTCTATTATATATGTTATAATTTTAGCAGTCACATTTATATCACTGATAAACTTTCAGTTATATTTACATGGTATAAGGAGGCAAGGTAATTTTGTTGTTTTCATGTGAATAACCAGGTTTTCCATTAATGTTTGCTGAAAACATTTTGTTCCTCCACTAAATTGTCACAGAATACTTGTGGAAAATCATTAACACATATATATGAGAATGCATTCTTGGGCTTTCTATCCTATTTGTTAATGTGACTATCTTTAAGCCAGTACCACGTAGTTTTGATTATGGTGACTTTATAGTAAATTTGGAAATGAGAAAATGTAAGATTGACTCATACTTTCCATGATTTTTATACTTCGATTTACTTGAGATTCCATGTGAATTTTAGTATGAATTTGAATATTTCTGTTTAAAAGGTCTTTGAAATTCTGTTAGGGTTACATTTAGTCAATTGATCAGTTTGTGTAGTATTAAAATATTAACAGTATGAAGCCTTCCAACCCATAAACAATGCAGATATCTTTCTGCATTTTGGAATTCATTTTAATTTCTCTCTGAAATGTTTTCTAAGGTTCAATGTGTGTTTTCTTATTTACTCAATTTTATTTGTAACTATTTTATTCTTTTTTATATCATTGAAGATGAAGTTAGTATAATATTTTTGATTGTTCACTGTTTCTATAAAGAAATACACTTTTTTTTTCTTTTTTCTTTTTCTTTTCTTTTTTTTTTTTTTTTCAGTACCGGGGATTGAACTCAGGACCCTGCACTTGCCAGGCAGGAGCTTATTCTACTGAGCTATCTCCCCGGGCCCAATTAATTTTTCATTTTGGTTCTCTATGTTAAAAATTTGCAAAAATCAGCTTTTAACAGCTCCGTTTGTGTGTGTGTGTGTGTGTGTGTGTGTGTGTGTGTGTGTAGATAGAGAGAGAGAGAGAGAGAGAGAGAGAGAGAGAGAGAGAGATCTTTATGGTTTCCTAATATAAGATTATACTTTCTGCTAAAAGGTAAAAGGTGTTCTGAATGCTTTTTCCCACTTAGAATGGCTGGTGTCTTGTACTCTTGATGTCGCATGACCCTGAGCAGGAGTCCTAGTATGATGCTGAATAAAAGTGCTCAAGCTGAGAATCCCTGTCCCGCCCCTGGTCTGAGGAGTGAGCTCCCAATCTTTCACCATTAAGTATGATCTGGGTTTTCATTTAAGGTCTTTACTTTCTGGAGGTCATTTCTTGCTACTCCTAGTTTGTTGAGTGCTGTCATTATGAAAAATTGTTCAAGATTTCAAATGTTTTCTTCACATTGGTTGGCCAGATTTTTAAAGTATTTATTCTGTATATGGTGTACTTGACTTTGTAGCATTGGACTCTTCTTACAACTTAGGAAAAGAATTCTACTCCATCACACTACAAAATACACTCTTGATTTGCTGGTATTTCATTGCTTTGCATCAACATTCATATCCAATATTTATTCATCCGTAGGTGTCATGGCTGGGTCTAGTTGCCCCCCGAAGACTTATGCATTCACTGGGGCAGGCTTCTAGAGTGTGAGATTAATTCACGACCCAGTGCTGGGATGGTGGGGAGGACGGCCTGAATACATTGTAGGGCAGGGAGAGGGGCTGGCCAGCTGCCTCTGCTGCTGCTGCCGCTGCTCCTCCCTTTAGGCTCTTGCTCTTTGCTGCTTTCTTCTGCTACGAAAAGCCGCCCTCTGTCGTGTGCTGCTCTGCCTTAGGACCAGCCACGTATGCACTGAAACCTCCGCAAACTGTGAGCTATAAAAGCCTTTCCTTCCTCAGCTTTGGGTGTTGGGTATTTTGTCCCAGCAGTGAGAGAAAAGCAACTGAAACATTAGTTTTCTATAATTATAGTATCTTCATATATTTTCATATCAATGTAATATTGACCTCAGAAAACCAGACATGAAGCATTCTCTTAAAGTCTTTCAAGGAGTTTAATAAATGTTTTTTTTTTCAATCAGATTGTGTTGGTATATTTTAGACATGCATAACTATCACATTTATCATAGAAAATTTCTACATGTACGTGCTACAGCTTGATTCTTTTTATTCTGTTCCCTTACCCTCCCTCAACCCCTCTTCTCCTCCTCATTTACAAAGGCTTTATTTCCATTTTTTCCTTTTTTCTTTTAATATTTCCCTCTTTCCTTTTTCCCTCCCCAGTCCCTTGCTCCACTCCCCAATTGAATATTTTCCTCCTATTTCCTAATAACTGTTGCACATTTTGATCCCTGTTTATACTGCTTCTCACACTAGACAAACAATGTGGTATTTACACACATGTGTCTGATTTATTTCATGAAACAGTATGCTCTCAAGACACATCAATTTACCTAGAAAAGCCTGGAACAAATCCTTCTTTATGGCAGAGTAGTTCTCCTTCACATAAGACCCCTGCCAGTTGACGGGCATTTAGGCTGTTTCCAAGATTTTGCTATTACGGTATGAAGCTTTCCATTTTTCAGGAAGATATCTAAGAGGGGAATAGTTGAGTCAAATGGAAGCTCTAGTCTTAGTTTTTTGAGGACTCTCCACCTTGATTTCTACAGTGGTTGCCCAAGTCTATACTCCCACCAACAGTGAAGGGGGTTCGTTTTTCCATGCGGCCCTGCCAGCATTTGGTATTGGTTGATTTCTTGATGATAGTCATTCTTTCTGGGGTGAGATGGAATCTCAGTGTTCTTTTAATTTGCATTTCTCAAATGATCATTGATATTGAACATTTTTTTCATGTTTTTATTTGCTGTTTGTACTCCTTCATCTGAGAAATGTGTTTTCATCTCAGACTCCCATTTGGGTGTTGGGTCTTTAAATCTAGTGGCTCTGACTCTTTGAGTTCCTTATATGCTTCTGAATAGCAATCCTTTGTCTGAGAGACCGCTGGAAAACACTCTTCTCACACCGGGGATTGCCTATTCACTCTTCTGGTGGTTTGTCTTATTGTGCAAAAGTGATAAATATTGATATTTGTTATTCATTAAATGTTTTGTAGAAATGAATGGTGCAATGGTAAGCAGGGCTTTTGTTACTAAGACTTACCTATGAACACAGCCAGTCTCGCAGCCACAGGCTTCTGCTGATTTTCTGTTTGTTCATGATTCACTAGTGGCTGTTTGTGCGTTAGTTGGGATTTTTTTCCATTTAATTTGGGTTTGCTTATTTGTTTCTGTGTGTCCACAGTGCTACCTTATAATCTTTTTATTTCTCTAAAATCAGTAGTAATATCTTCACTTTCATTTCTAAATTTAATAAGTTCAATCATATCTATTTTTCCTTACCTATTTTACCTAAAACTTTTTCAATTTTGTTGATTTTCCCAAGAACCAATTCTTTGTTTCATCTATTTAATCTATTTTTCTTTTTTCAATTTTGCCACTGTTATAATCTTTATTATATTCCCCATTTGCTAGTTTTTGTTTGGTTTGGTTTGCTTTTTTCTAATTCCTTAAGGAATAAAGTCAAGTTGTTGATTTTAGACCTTCTTCATTTTTAATGAAGATACTTCCAGCTATAAGTGCCTCTAACAGTAGTACTGTTTTGCTATGTTCTGTAAGATTTTATAAGCTCTGTAAGCTTTGGAATATTATGTTTTTATGATTATTTGTCTCAAGATATTTTCTAAAGTCCTTTGTGAATTCTTTCTTATGCATTTTATCACTTAAGTTTGTGTTGCTTAATTTGTATATTTTTTGTAGATTTGTGTTTCCCTTTCTCTGTTGATTTTATGGCTTTATTTTCTTGTAATTAGAAAAGGATAGTTGCATCATTTCAATAAAGATTTTTAAAAAAATATTAAGACATGTTTTGGGGCTTAGCATATGATCAATCTTGGATAATATGCTACTATTCTGGCCAGGTGTAATTGATTTATAATTTTCAAATCCTACTTCCTGTTTTATTATTCTTGATAATATTGAGAATTAAGCCCTAGACCTTGCACATGCTAGGCAACAAAACCACTTATTTTTCTCTTGGGAAAAGGCCTTGTTAAGTTACATAGCCTGGTCTAGAAATAGTGATCCTCCTGCCTCAACCTCTCAAGTCTAGAATAATAGTTGTGCAACATTGAACAAGGTTCCATCTCTTCTATTTCATTATTGCTATTTAGTCTGTTTTATACACTCTGATTGAGCACCTCTGACTACTTTAGAGCTAGTTATTTCTCCTTTGAGTTTCAATAATGTTTTCTACATTTGTATTTCTTCAGTATGTAATGTGAATTTGGTCCATGCATGTTTATAATTATTATGCCTTCCTGGAGAGTTTACTTTCATATCATTTTGTGCTGTCTTTCTCTGTATATTGTGAGATTTATAAAATAAAGTTTATTTCATATGGCTTTAGTGCAGTTTTCCATGTTCTCTTTACTCACTATCTACTATTCCTGTGGATGGTCTTTTTTCTTTCACCTCCAACCTCTAGGCCCAAAATAGTCTCTGTTACACAATGTATTTCCTTTTTCTTTTCTTTCTTTCTTTCTTCTTTCTTTCTTTCTTTCTTTCTTTCTTTCTTTCTTTCTTTCTTTCTCTTTCTCTTTTTTTCTCTCTCTCTCTTTCTTCTTTCTCTTCTATGTCTTTTGATGAAAGAGTTTAATCTATTTAACTTAATGTCATCTTTATAAATTCCAAGATACTATATCTTTGTTTTTGTCAATTAGTATATTTTAATACCTCCTTTTCTTGATTGCTACCTTCATTTGTGCTTATTTGATTTTTGTACTAATCTGCTTTAATTAACTTCTAATTTCATTCTGTGTACATTTTACAGATATTGTTTTTCTAATCAACATGAATCATATATAACATCTGAAAGTTACAAAATCAGTTAAAACTGATAGCAATTGAACTTCACTTGCACACAAAAACTCAGCTGTCTACAACACCACATGCCCTACTTTGTGTTACTTGGTTTTAATAATTATTCTTCATTTTATTTTGTTTACAAAAATGTTAAAAGGAAAGTTACAATCCAAGTTATAGAAATATTCAATTTTCTATTTCTGTCTGTATTTACCCTGTGAAGATCATTATGTATCTTTAATAGAGTTGAGATTGTTCGTCCTGTCTGTCGAAGAATCTCTTGGACAGGTCTTCAGAGACGGGTGTTGAATTAGTGAATCCCCTGAGTTTTGTTCATCTCTGGCATCTACATCCCACTGTCGTGTTTCAGGCTCGCTTTCTCTGGACACAGAACACGTAGGAGACAGTTCTCTGCGCCGAGCGATTTACACACAGCATCTTAGCGTCCTCTGGGTTCCAAGGTTTCTATGGAGAAATCCACTAATGATTTTCTTGAGGATCTGTATTTCTCTGGCGGCTTTTATAAATGCCATTTTGCTTTGAGGACTGAAAGTCTTTATGAAGTGTTTCAGCTTCAGTGTCTTTGAATTACATCTGGAGTTGGTAAAGCATCATAGAGTTCTACATCCATAACACTCCTCAAATTTGAGGATTTTTAAGACATTATTTGAAGGAAGCTTCATGTATTTTTCTGTCTTCTACTTTTTTTCTTTTTTTCTGGAAATGCTCTGACATGAACATTGGTGTCTTTGATGGTGTCCCCTACTGCCCCAAAACCTTTCTTCTCAGACTCAATAACTTCAGGCTACTTTCACTGTAAGTTCATTGATTCTTTTTCCTTGTGCTTTTTTAAACCTGCCTTTAAAATCCTTAAAAAATTAAAATTCATTTCTTATATTTTTCACCCTCAGAATCTCCACTTGATTCTTTTTACAATTTAATTTGTATTTCTTTGTTGATATTGTAATTTTGTTCAAATATTATTTTCTTGATTACTTTGGTTCTTTGTGGTTTCCTTTCAGCTCTTCACAGCATATTTAAGGTCAGTGTTTTACAGTCAAAAGTTCAAATGCCCGTTTTTCTTTAGAAATGGTTTCTGAAAAGTTATTTTGTTCCTATGAGTGGGCCATGCTTTCTTGCTTCTTTTTATGCCTTATTATTATTTGTTGAGATTTGGCTATTGAAAGAAAAAAACAAAACAGCAAACAAGCAAAGAGTAAAGCCAACCATCTCCATGTATCCAGAGAGGACCCTAAAATTCTTCTCAGTTCTTTTCTGGTCACTATTCTGAGTGTCTCAGGGCAGATTAGGAAAGGAAATTTTAAGATATATTTTGCTACTTAGGTGACCGTATGTAAGTGTCCCTATTTTCTCAGCACGCCGAGCCCAGCTTCTTCTTGGTTCTTCGCTTTCATTGTTTGTCTACCTACACCCTTCTGCCCAGAGCACGAGCACGTGGCATTCTTCCTGAGGCCCGCACTGGCGTGCCACTGTCTTCTACAGCCTTCACCTGTGTGACGTGCAAGTGCTTCAGGATTCCTTGCATTTCTGTCAGAAAACACAGAGGCCAGGCTTTGACACCTACAGACAGGACAGAGCACTGTTCACGATGTCTCCTGCTCCTTCCAGCTCAGGGAGGCAGCCAGGAGCAGGGGTGCTGCCAAGGGTACCATATTGATCAGAAGATGGGGGGGTGAAAACAAAACAGAACGAAGCTGCCTGTCTATTCAAATGTATGCTTTTCATAGTAGGTTGTGCACTTAAGTTCCACAGTTATTTGTCGGCTTTCTGGAGTTTTTCTGACACCATGTTAGCTGTGCTTTTAGTACTTCCATGCGAATGCATTCCCCGGCTTCCCTGTCTGTGGTACTGCTGGTGTCGCCTTCTCCCGGCAGTTGCTCATTCCTCCTCAGGATGAGCACTTCACAGATCTCCTCTCTGCAAGTGCTCCATGCTCTCTGCCATTTTCCGCTTCTAAGAGTGAGTGGGTCACAGACTGGAGATGGTAATGTGGGTGTTTCCAGCTGCTCTCCAGAGCCAAAATTGGAAGTATTTGGATTTGGAAGTAAAAGTATATTTTATTTGAAATATTACTTCAGAGTAATATTCATTGAGTTTTCCACAGCTTGCTGGAGAGTGTTTTACTGTTGACCCTGACTGCACTCCCTGACATTTTTTCCCTATGACCTGAACAATTCACATCACAGAAAGTTTCTGGTAGACATGTGGAGCTTTCATCAAGCTCCAGGGAAGTCACAGGGGACGCACAAGATCCTGGAGCAGCCATGGCTTCTCTGTAAATTAGCTGTGATCGTGATACGCAGTATATTAGCCATTGCTATTCTCAAATTACTTTCTCATGGAATTTTGTTGTATTTCTTCATAGAAGTTATAAACATTTAAAAAGAGCTTACAGTAAAGAAGAAAATCGCTTGTGTGTGGGGTGGGACACGGCAGATACTGAGCACTTGATTGTACAAAGCCAAGTGTGTGCAGCCAGCAGAGACAGGGCCGCAAGATGACAAGTCCAAAGGCAGAAGTGCTCTTCAAGCTTTTCTGGCAACATTAAAGTCACACACTTACCTTGAAGTCAAGAGGCAGGAAAGCATGCTCTGTCCACATTAAGCGCAAAGAAAGGCATGCTCTATCACAAAGTCCAACCTCGGTGGAAGTGGGAGGCCAAGGAAGTGAAGCATTTTTAATAATGTCCATTGCAACAACAAAACTAAGAAGTTGGCAGACTAAAGAGAAATCCATCCTGGGGTAGAGCTGATACATTTGGAGCAAAGTTCCAGCAGATCCAGCCTGCAGAAGTGTTATCTAAACAGATATTGCTTGCATGGATACCTTACTTCTCTTCCCTGTACCTGAATTTCTAACCTCATTGTGATGTAAGAACATCACTATGACCAACAGACAGAAGAAGAAAGGAATCTGACCAGATTCCCAGATATGTCAATGAAAATGCTGACACTAACTGAAAACTGACCCTGCCTCTTGATCTCAGAGGCAGGGTGGACAGGCAGAAAGGGAAATCCTCTTGGTTTCTTGGGAAATGCTCATCATCCATCCTGCTTAGATGGAGAGCTGGCCAAAATGAAGACAGAGAAAGACTCCTGACTGCAGGGCTTGAAAAGAATAAGGCTGGATGGGAAGGAAGGTGGGGGAGGAAGTCTGCGCTTGTCATCAGGGAGCAGACAAAAAAGTCTGCTCCTGAATCTTTTTCTCATATCACTGCCCAGCAGGAATCATCCACTAAAGAGTAGACAATGAATAAAAGCTGGGGAGGAAGATTTCTCCAGTGGGATTCAGACAGCCTCCCTCCTCATCTGCTATGATGCATATTGTGGGGCCAGGGTGGAGGCAGAGAGGGGGGCTGTGAATGGATCCAGCAATACAAGCTCATTGCCACCAAGGCATTTTTACCTAATATCTTTGAGAACAGGATAAATAGAAATATGACACAATTTGTTTTTGTATGTGTGTTATTTTTTTCATTTTTGTGATACAGGGTCTCCCTGTGCTGTTTGCACTCACAGTGATCTTCTTGTCTCAGCTTCCCCAACACTGGCATCACAGGCCCGTACCACCTCACCTGGCTTTAGGGATGCCATGGTACACCCAGAGACCTGGGGCCTGCACAGCACGCGATACCAGGGATTGAACTTGGGACCTTGCACTTGTCAGGCAGGTGTGTAGACCACCGAACTATCAGCTGCACCCCACAATTTCTTCAAAAATATATAAACCACTTGTAAGAATTTAAGGCCATTGAACTGTTTACATCTCCGAGGAGCATCGTCTTGCCTTCTTAGAATGATATAAATATGCGCAGGTGTATCTATCAGCCCCACCACCCAAGGCTCATGGAATAGTTCACCTAGAATCCTATCACACAGCAATGTCAAAGGACATGAAGGAGCTTTGACCATGGTCTCATGACCGTGAGCTTCCCAGAAGACGCCAGCCTAATGTAACAGCGTAATGTTCAGCTCACTGGAGACTCAGCCAGGACATAAGCAGTAGGACCAATACTCTCCTGGCACTGGTAAGTGTGACACCAGCCATCAGTACGAGGTTGTGCTCTGCAGTTGTTGCAGCGGATGGACATACAGCCAAGTGTCAGGAGTGGAGATGGCTCCTCTTCCTATCACATTCGGTTGCCTTCTTATACAATTTCTCTTTTCCATCAACCTTGAGTCTTTCTGAGGCAGAATTTCCAATGCACATAGGTGGAGAGCTAGAGAACACAGGGAGTGTGGTGACGTTCCAATGAATAAAGTGGGCTACTGTTGGCTTGCTAATCTGGACTTCTTATGTTAATAGTTAAACATGAGGGGGAAAGACTTACTAGAACTGATGAGATTAATTGCTCTTGTCTACGTAAGGAGCTGGAATTGGTTCTACATAACAAAGATATATAAACTGGTTACTTCATTGAGACACAGCAGTATCTTGTACATGAACTTAATTCTCTTATGATTCTGGTGCCACAATTCATTCCACCAGAATCATGGAAAGAATGAAGGTCATGCATGGAGATACTGCGGTATCTCTTGGAATTTCCATGCTTGGCCACAACTGCAAAGGAGCAATTTCAGAAACTCAACCCAAGTGTAGGGACACAGCTGACTTATAGCTCTGGTCAGTTTAAGTTTGGATCCCTCTACCACCCGTGCAACTCTGAACAGCCTAGCAGCTCTCCAGGAGAGATGGGACCTTGAAGGTTGGAAGAGAGGGAAGTGATAGACATCAATCGTAGTCTTGAATACCGCTGTTCTGGTATCCACTGTGTGTAATTCACTGGGATTGCTTAAATGTCCCAGGAGTTCACAGAGGCTCAAAAAATTACAGGGGACTTTGGATTTGGATTTGCCTTGCCACTCTCTGCTCTTTGGAAAACATGCAGACATGTCATTTCTCACAGTGCACATACTCACACATGAATGCATGACAGAAGTTCTCTCATGTAGTAATGAAACTGAATATAGTGAGCAGAGGAAGTGCCTGCCACTGGCACCGCCTAATTTCCAACCCTGGGGTCTGCCACAAAGCCTTTATCATGGCGTTGACAGCTCATCCTCCAATGCTTCTAAACTTGAATCAAATGCCACACCAGATGCCTTAGGATCCTGGGTCCCAAGTGGCCATTAAAGGGGACAGCTGAGGCAATGCAGGAGCACAGGAGGTTTTATTTATTTATTTATTTGTATTTAATACAAGGTCTACAGGGTCTCACTACTCAGATCAGCCTCATAGTGATCCTCCTGTTTTCAGCCTCCCAAGCCCTGGGATTACCATGCCCAGTCTCAATCACCTGCTCAATGAGCCACAGGGGCGGGGTTGGCATGGCACCCTGGGGATCAAATCCCAGTCCCTGAATCTGCCTTAAGCAGGTACTTTAATTTGCTCAACTATCTGGCCTGCCCTATGGGAGACTTTATGTTGCATGGAAAAGTTCAACTAGTAGAAAACAGAAAGTGAAATTCAGACTAAGAAAGAGGATTCCCTCGTTCCTGTCTCTGGTAGACCACTGGGAGGCACAGGTTTGGAGCACACACCTTTAGGGTTTGTGTCTGCATGCACCCCCAGAGCCTCATGTGGTCATGGGGAACAAGCTTTTTGGAGGTGACTGAAGCGAGACTTTCTGACTGGCTCACTGTCTAGTGCTAGGACTGGGCAGCATGAATGCTGCACCCACCCTGGGGCATGTAGCCTGCATGCAACATAAAGGGAGGGAACGAAGCTTGCTCCACCATTTTTGCTCTGCTGCTCTTGCTTCACTGTTTTTTTTCCAGCCATGAGCAGCTGCTCTCTGCCATGTGCCACTCTGCCTTGGAGCCAGCTGAGTATGGACTGAAACCTCCATTAACTGTGAGCTAAACAAACCTTAACTTTGGATGTTGGGTATTTTATCACAGGAATGAGAGAAATGTAAACAAGACATGCACCACCAGAAGAAAACCCACGTATGGCACAGTGTGGAGGACCAGCTGAGCAGCTCTCCCTGAAAGAGTGATCATCTCCACGTTGGCTGAGCCTGACCCTATTTCTTTGTATTGATAGGTACAGAGCTGGCTAGGACTTTTCTTTACCACTTCAATTGGCTTTAAGCAGTGCATATTGGTCTAGCCCATGTGCTGGTGGTAGTCTTTGAAGATGGCATGTGTGTTTCCCTGATGGCTCACACCTGCTGCTCTTTAATATGAGCCGAATCAAAACAGGATGAAGAGCCAGTGCTCCACACTGTCAGCTGGGATCGAACCTCGAGATAGAGGCTATGACTTCCTGGGGCATAAAAGCTTGCACATTAGAGCTGAAGCATCAGAGCCCAAAACATTAGATACTATCTCTATAGTATAATATAAATTACTTTTCTGCATAGCCTTCTCTCTGCATATGACAGAAGTAAATGCAGGCACCTACCTAGCCCTGTTCACAGTTCTCACCTACTTCCTGCAGTTCTTAGTCCTTCATCCTTGGGCTACTCCTTACCTTCACGACTGAATAATACCTGGATGTGACGCTGGGTCGGCCTCTTTGTTCCAGAAAGCCATCTTCGTGGCTGGACTTAGGGCCCTTTGGCTCCCATAATTAGAAGTATGCTTTAGTGTCTTTATTTTTACCATGGATTGTACTGGGAGTGGTAGATTGGAATTAACTTGGTGGGATTCAAATAACGTATTTTTAAGATGAAAAATATAGACTTTTTCTACAGAGATGAGGGCCAGGAAGGGCTTCCTACAGCACGGGTCTCATAGATGGTTGCAAAGAACTCTGAGAGACAGGCTTTGTGCTTTCCCTCCTGGGGTCCTGGACATGGAGGAGCACAGTGGTGTACTTTTTCACCTCTCTATGCTACAGTTCACTCCTTCCTTTTTCTTGCTGTGCTGGGTCTGTACCCCCCATGAGAAGCATCAGCGAGTCATGACTTCTGAGGAGTCCTGGATGAGAGATGCACCTTCATCCATAAGAACACACCTTGGGCGCATCCTCCTCACCAAGCACATCACCCCGTCTCTCCTTAGCTGTGACCTTTTGTGGTGAAGCCCGTCCCTGTCGGGCCCAGGTAAGCTCCAGTCCCTGTCCCACAGGCAGCCTGATCTCGTGGGGTGTTTCCTCCATGACACGCCCGTTCCATGAGCCTGCCAGCAGATGTACCCTGGTCCTGAGAGCTGCTCCCTTGACTTCACCTCCACCACCAGCTCCTGCCAATTTCTCAGCTGTCCTTTACTGCGGACCAGAAATGTAAATAGAGGTCTGAAAGCCAGCATTTAAAGATGAGGCCCAAGCAGTTAATCAAGGCAGGGGGAACGTGCAGCTACTGAGGTAGAAAAGGAAACGATCGATGCCGTCCCAGAACTCACAAAAATATAGTTCAATGAGTAGCAGGGTTTTTTCCTTGTTGAATCATTTCCCAGTTTCCATTTGTGGTGCATAGGGTTCACATTGCTTGTGTGAAGTCGGTGTGTGGCAGAACACTTCCCAAGTCCTTCTCATACCCCCTCCTCTCCTGCCCATCTCTCTCCATCTCCTGATCCTCTTCCCTAAGAAAACTCTGTCTCCTTACACTTTATCTCTCCTACTTCCTCATGTCTAACTTCCGTTTTGCTCTTTATTTTTATTTTTATTTTTTTATTTTAATATTTTTATTTATTTATTTTATTGAGAAATAAATATGAATGACACAGTTTCACAGCTGATTAATAGGATAGTTTTGATAGTCAATACACTGTACATTGTTTTTTTTAAGTGAACAGGTTTTTTTTCAAAGTTTTATTGATGAACAGATAGTAATGAGACAGTTTCAAATCAAATCGGAAGTACAGTTTCAACAAATAATACACTGCATATATTCTTCTTAGTGGTTAATTGCTGTACAA
>NW_004524758.1:1867810-1893310 GCF_000260255.1 Octodon degus
CTCAGGTCTGGCTGCTGTGCTCAGCTCCTTCCCGCTGCAGACCTGGGCTAGGACTGGGTCTGGAGGTTCCCGGAACTCAGCAGAAATTCCGGACCTGGCCTAGGACTGGGTCTCTGCTCTTTATTTTTAATAGGGGTTTCTCCTGTACTTAAATCTACATGATAGATAAGTCTTTGTCTCATTTTACCTCCTTCTATTGTATTCTTAATGCAGGCCAAGATTTTGTCTACCTCATCTGCTAAAACTACACATTCCGGTGTTCTCCCTTGTGATTATTTCCCCTATGAATGTGTTGTCAAAACCCTAACCTTGTTAGACCTTTTCGAGGAATTTGAAGCAGTTGCTCACTACCACCTTTAACCATGTTTTTTATGTGTTCTGAGGTGGCATCCACTGTTTCCTTTCCTACCTCAGTAGCAGATCATGCCTCCTGCCTTGAGTAAGTGCTTGGTCCCCAGCTTTAAATACTGGATTTTAAGCCCCTGTCTGTCTATAGTTTCTGATCAGCTGATTTCCCCCAGGCCCTGGCTTCTTATTCTTATTCTGTATCTGGAGTGGTGCCGCCACCTTGCCTGCAGACACAGTCTATTAACTGTGTGTTATGTCTGCTCAAGACCTGCCTGTCCAATAGGAACATCTAATGTATCATACATTCCTGCATACACACACACAAAAAAAAAAACAGGCACACATTGCTCACTACTTGTATAATGCACAACTATTTCATCTGCTCTCAAAGCAAACGTGGAAAGAATTATTTACACTTTCTTCATAACACTCTACAAGCAGCACATCAAGAATCTTCATTAACATTTTTAAAACTAAATCCTGCATTCAGTGTTTCTCCTGCTTACACTGATGGCAGCTGAGATGTATCAACAAAATAGCCAGAATGACTGCAATCCCACTGTAACAGAGCCTCCCCCCGCGCCTGTCCTCCTTCCCTCTCTTCCTTTCTCTTCTCATCCCTTCTTCATTCATTTTTATCCGTTTCTTTCCTTTCTTCATTTTTCCCTCCCTCCCTTCCTCTCTTTATTTCAACCTTATAATTGATTTATCACACAGAAGCTAGCCATGTTTCCTTAAAATGTAAATTCAATTATTTATTCCTGATTCACAAGCTTCCAGTGAGTTTCTAGCTCAGTATGGGAAACCAATCACATAAACTAATACACAAATGTTTTTATCAGGCATATAAAATCCTACATCAAGAGGCTCCTGCCTCTTTTTTATTTTAAGGAGAGGACAAATTACAATTAAAACAGAAAAAAATTACAAGTGATACAGAGTTTCACTTAACAAAGTAATATTAATTTCACAGTATTTGTTGTAACATATAGTGTTGTCTTCCAACCAGTTATTTATATTACCAGATATATGCATGTAAAATTGGAAGAAGATAAAAGGAAAGATATGTATAAGAAATTAAGAAGATAAAAAATACAATTGTAAAGAGGAGACAAAACAAATTAAAACATTGAATGCTTCTTTCCATAGACCAGCAGAAATGCAGGGTAGTTGTCCAAACCACCCTGCTTACATACATAGATAAATCTTTCACCCACTCCCTTTTCTGTCCTTCTCTTTAATTCAGTAACTCTTTCCTTCTAAATAAGTTAATTCCCTTTTCCCAGTATGTATTGTACCCTTCTGATTCCATTTTATTCTTTCAGGTTCTCACGCTAAAGAGACAATGTGATGTTTGCACATGCGGGTCTGATTGATTTCACTTAAGAGTATGTTACATCCATTTACTGACAAAAGACTCAAATTTGTCCTTTTTTATAGTTGAATAATACTCCATTATGTGAAAAAAAAACACAATTTTTTTATCCATTCTTTAGTTGATGGGCATCTGGAGTGTTTCCAGGATTTAGCTATGACAAATTGTGCTGCTATAAACATGGATGCATGTATGTCATTGTGGTATGGGGTTTTTAGTTCTTCTGGAAAAATATCCAGAGGGGAACATCTGGCTTTAATGCGCTCTTCAGTCCTAGTTTTTGAAGAAATCTGCACATTAATTCGCATAGTGGTTGTTTCAGTCTGAACTCCCACTAATAGTGCAGAAGACTTCTTTTTCCCTCACAGCCTCTCCCCAGCATTTGTTATTGGCTGACTGCTTGATGTTAGCCATTCTTTCTGGGGTGAGAAGGAATCTCAGTGTTGTTTTAATTTGTATTTTTCAAATGACCAATAACATTGGACATTTTTTCATATATTTATTTGTCATTTCAATTTCTTCCTCTGAGAAGTGTATATTCATCTCAGATGCCCATTTTGGGTTGAGTTTATGAATATGGGGGACCTAACTTTTTTTAATTCTTTATATGTTCAAGATAGAGGGCATTTCTCTGCTGGATAGTCAGCTATAATTTTTTTCCAGTTTGTGGGTTTTCTTCTTACTCTGTTGGATATTTGCTTTGAAGTACAGAAAGTTTTCAAAAAGTGAGATCCCAGTTGTTGATTCTTTGAAGTATTTCCCATGCCATTTTTTTTTATGAACTCTACTTACCCCTATGTCCTTAGATTTTTATCTACATTTTGCTACAGAATATTTGGTGTTTCTGTTTTAATATTTAACTTTTTGATCCATTTTGTCCATAGATTTGTGCATGGTGATAGCCATGGGTCTAATTTTAGCTTTCAGCATGTGGAAAGCCAGTTTTTCCAGCACCATTTATTAAATAGGCTATCTTTCTTCCAGTGAGGCTGTTTGCCTCCTTTATCAAAGATAAAGTGTCTGAGTTTGTTTGCAGTTGTGTTTGTATCTTCTAATCTGTTCTATTGATTCTCAGGTCTGTCTTTATGCCAGTACCATACTGATTTTATCACAATAGTGTCATAGTATAATTTAATTTTAGGGCTTCTGATGCCTCCGGCCTTTCCTTTGTTTCCCAGGATTGCTTTTGCTATTCTGAGTCTCTTCTGGTTCCAAATGAATTAGAGGAAATTTATCTCTAACTCTGTAAGGTACACTAACAGTATTTTAACTGGGATTGTATTGAATATGGATAACAATTTTGGGAGTATGGTCATTTTCACAGTTTTGGTTCTTCCTATCCAGGAGCATGAAATGTTGTTCCACTTTCTCAAATCCTCTTCAATCTCTTCTCAGAGTACCATAATTTTCAATGTATAAATCATTTATGTCATTTTTGAGACTGATCTCTAAGTATTTCATATTTTTGAATATTATTGTTAAAGGCATAGTTTCCCTAATTTCTTTCTCAGTGTGTTTACTAATTTCTTTCTCAGTGTGTTCATTGTTTAGGTACAAAACTGCCACTTACTTTTGGATGTTGACTTTGTATTGTGCCACATTTCTGAATTTGGTGACTGACTAAATCTGCAAGATGCTTTGGGGAGTTTTTGGTGTCCTCTATGTAGATTATAATGTCATCTGCAAATAATGATAATTTCACTTCTTTTCCAATCATTATGGGTTGTTGTTTTTTTTAATTTCTCTCTCTAGTCTAATTTCTCTGGCTAGTGTTTCCAGAACTATATAGAATAGGAGTGGAGACAGTGGACATTCTTGTCTTGTACCTGATTTTAAAGTGAAGGCCTTCAAATTCTTGCCATTTAGTATGATGTTAGCTATTGTTTCTCACAGATGGCTTTTATCAGGTTGAGGTATAGATTACCTATTCCAATTTTCTATAAGGTTTTTTTGTTTTGTTTTGTTTTTGTTTTTGTTTTTTTTGGGCAGAACCAGGGATTGAACTCAGACCCTTGCCCTTGCTATGGAAGTGCTTATCCTACTGAGCCATCTCCCGATTCCCCTTCTAGAGGGTTTTTTAAATCAATAATGAATGTTGAACTTTATCAAAAGAGTTTTCTCCTTCTATTGACATGGTCATGTGTTTTTTTTCTTGGTTCTATAGATGTGGTGTATTACATTTATGGAGTTTTCTTTGTTGAGCCATCCCTGTATTCCTGAAATGAATCACATTCGATCATGCTGTATAATCGTCTTGATGATTTGCTGCATTCTGTTTGCAAGCATTTTATTGGAGATTTTTTGCATCTATATTCATAGAGAGATTGGCCTGTTATTCTGGTTTTTAGTTGGATCTTTCTCTTGTTTTGGAATCAGAGTAATGCTTGCCTCCATGAATGAGTTTGATAGAATTTCTTCCCTTTCAATTTCACTGAGGAGTTTGAGAAAAGTTGACATTAAATCTTTTCTAAATTTCTTGTAGAATTCTGCCATGAATCCATTGGAATCTGGCTTTTATCTGTTGGTAGATTTTTTATTACAGTTTCAATTTCATTTCTCTTTATTGGGTTTTTAGAGCTTATGTATCTTCTTGACTCAGCTTTGATGTTTCACATGAATTTAAGCAACTGTCCATGTCCTCTGTGTTTTCCATCCTTTGAGAGTAAAGATTTTGGAAGTAGGTATTGGTGATATTCTGACTTTCTCTAGTCTGTGGTGATTTTCCCCTTTTCATTCTTTATTGTATGAATTTGGGATTTTCCTTTCCTTTTTTTGGATTTGGTTGGCTATGGGTTTAATCAACTTTATTCTTTCAACGAACCAACTCTTTGATTCATTAATTCTTTGTATTGTTTTCTTTTTCTCCAATGCATTAATTTCTTCTCTAATCTTTATAATTTCCTGCCTTCTTTGGGCTTTGGGCTTGACTTGCTCTTCTTTTTCTAGGAGCTTGAGGTGGATCATAAGATCATTTATTTGGGCATGTTCTGTTTTCTTAGTGTACAAATTTACCACTGTCAGTTTTCCTCTTAAGACAGTTTTCATTGCATCCCACAGATTTTGATAAGTTGTATCTACATTTTCAATTGAATGTTAATGTTTTTTAAGTTCTTCTTTAATTTCATATGGTTATTTACGAAGTTGCTTTAATTTCCATGTGTTTAAAGTATTTAGGTAGTTTCTTTTGTTAATAATTTCCAGTTTTATTGAACTGTGATCAGACAGTGTTCATGGGTTAATTTCAATTGCTTTACATTTACTTAAGAGTGCTCTGTGTGGTAGTACATGGTTTATTTTGGAGAATGTCCTGTGTGCAGCTGAGAAGAATGTGCATTCTATTGTTGCTGGATGAAACACTCTGTAAAGGTCTACCAAGTCAATTTCTTCATAAATTTGGTTTAGTTCTATTATTTCTTCTGTAATTTTTTGTCTAGATGATCTATCTCTTTGTGACAGTGGTGTGTTAAAGTCCCTCATTTTTATTGTATTATTGCTCATGTGATTTTTCATGTCTATCAAAATTTATCTTATGTAGGAGAGTGCTCCTACATTGGATGAATATATATATTTATAATAGTAATCTCTTCCTCTTGAAGTTTTCCTTAACAAGTATGTAGTGACTTTCTTTATCTCTTTGGATGATTTTTGGTTTGAAGTTCATATTGTCAGCAAGAAAGATAGCTACTTTTACTTTTTTCTGATTTCCTGTGGTGTGGAGGATTGTTTTCCATCCTTTTACTTTTAGTGTGTTAATTTCCTATTTAGCTAAACATGTTTCTTGTATGCAGCATATTGTTGAATTTTGTTTCGTAATCTACTCTTCTAGTCTATTTCTTTTGATTGGTGACTTGAGGCTATTTACATTAATGGTTATAACGGATACATATTGGCTTATCTTTGTCATGTTATAAGTTCCATACTTTTTCTCTCTTTTTAATGACTTGCTCTGTTTGATGGTTCCTTTCAGCTGTTCTTGAATCAGTGATCACTTCTTTTTTTATGCATTTAGTAAAGGGTCTACATGGGCTCACTACACAGATTGGACTCGTAGTGATCCTTCCTGTTTTTCAACTTCCCAAGCACTGGGATTACAGATGCGCAACACCACACCCAGTGTCAATAACCATCTCACGATGCCCTGAGGGGTCAGCACAGCAGGTTGGGTATCCAAAACCCCAGCCCCTGCATCTGCAGGTGCTTTAATCTGCCAAGCTATTTGGCCAGTCCTTTGTGATCACGTCTGTCTCTTTCTAGAATATCTGTCAGTACTCTTTGTAGGGTTGGTTTGGTGGTCATGAATTTCTTCAACAGTTCGTTGTCATGTAAGGATCTTATTTCACCACTAAATTGGGTAGTTCTGCAGAGTACATCAGTCTTGGTTGGAATTTATTTTCTTTCAGGACCTGAAATAATTCACTCCAAGCTCTTCTTGATTTGATGGTTTGTGTTGAGAAATCTGCCATGATTCTGATGGGCTTTCCATTATAGGTGATATGTTTTTTTTTCTAGTATCTTTTAATATTCATTCTTTTGATGAATTTCTAATATTTTGATTATTGTGTGTCTAGGTATAGATTTATTGTGATTATGGCTGTGTGGAGTTCTATTTGCCTGACTTATTGGTATGTCAGGTTCTTTTCTCATATTTGGAAAATTTTCTGCTTGTACTTCTGCAAATAGTCTTTTTATGTCATTCATGCTGTCATCCACTGCTTCATTGACACTTATTATTTGTATATTATTTTTCTTTGCATCATCTTGTAGCTACTAATTTGTTATTTCCCGGTTCCTTATTAGTTTAAGAGATCTTTTATTTCATATACATTAGCTGCAACACTATCTTCAAGGTCTAAAAGTCTATCTTCAGTTTCATTCAGATAGTTTTTCCACCTTTCAATGGAGTTCTTAATTTATTTTATTTTTATTTTTTCTGTACCAGTGATTGAACTCAGGACCTTGTACTTGCCAAGAAGGTACTTATGCTGCTGAGCTATCTCCCCAGCTCTTAGTTCTTTCATGTATTGTTTATTCAGTGTTTCCATCATTTTTCTATTCTCTATTTTTCTGTCTTCTTTAGTTGTGCTGAGAAATTCTTTCCTGATCATTGCTTTTCTTTTAGGCCCTGAAAGATTGTTCCTGACATTACTTCTTTTATAGTGTGATGTGTTTGTTTCTTTACTTCAGTTGCTCTCATTTCAGAGATTTCAGGAGTGTGATTTCCAAGTTCTTGTATTCTTTGTCTCCTGGAATTGTTCTAGGTAGGCTAAAGGATTGAGATTGCCTCTTGCTCCTGCACTTGGCATTTCTGAAGCTCCCAGTAATCACCCAGACTGAGTCCCACAGGCCACCCAGAGTCTGCCAAAGTTCTTAAATGACTCTAGGAAAGCTCACACCTACTTGAGCTGGGCCCACAGATCTCAGGTCTCCTGCATCCCGCAGGTCACTCAGAGAGTTTTTCTAAGCTCTTAAAAGTTTGGCCCAACACCACAGAAGCTCCATGTCTGCACACTGGGGGCTAAGGAAGGTCAGAGCTTACCACAGTCTTGCAGGCTGCCCAGAGTCCACTAAAGTTCTTAAATGGCACCAGGAACTCCATGCCTCTCCATAGTGGGCCCACAGTCACAGTTGTCCCACATCCTGCAGGCCCCCAGTTCCTGCCTCTTTGTCATTTCATCCCTTCTGTGTCCTACACATGTCAGGCTAGACTCCCTTACAGTTTGTCCAGCATCCAAGTGTAGTGTGCTTCTCCCCAGAAGCTTGATATTCTGCTTGTCAGCCATTCTCTTTCGTAAGGTCTTCATGGCTTCCACATTTACGACTTCCACATCTCTGGGCAGGCTCTTACGGTGCATTCTTCCTAGCACTTCCTGTTTTCCCCCGCATTGTTTCCTGCAGCTTCCTCATGAACAATGCCTTCCATACTTATGTGAGTATTTTCTGTCTTCTTGCTAGGTCCACACTAGGTCCATGAGGTTCAAGATAATGTTTTGCTCATTACTGCCTCATCCAAAGGATAAAAGAAATCTTGGCTGACAGTTGGCATTCAGGAAGTATTCATTGAATGAATAGATGACTAAGTAAAATGACTTAATTGTTCTTTAACACTAATATTCACATTCATGCCTAGATTTACTTATTTATTTAAGCCACCTGTTCTTTTCTGTGTGCTTATTCAGTCTCACCTTAGGAGCTTGAGATTCTGCCATTACTTGACGGACTGCAGGTTTAGGTTCTCCCCTGGGTGTTAAGGTTTGGGATTAGACACTCATTTGCCCAGGCCACCCTGTGTGCTCTGGACTCTGGAAGGTCCTACAAGAAGTGGCTTCTGATTTCCTTTGCTCGGTTATTACTAATGATACCGTTTCAAAAGCGACTGTACTTGATATGAAAATCTGCATTGGACACCCTAACACAGTTCCAAGGAGCTCCGCTTCTCATTTCTGGAGCTAAGTTTTTCCTCCGAGTGATCTATATGGAGGTATCACATCTCTACTTCTTTAAGGCCAGGAAAGGAAAGGCTTTTCTTAGGGATCACATTTTACAGGCTGCTCACTGTATCATTTCTCCTGCCTGCACGCACAGGGTAGTAAGTAACCTGCATCCACATAGGCGTGAGGGTCCCTGCAGTGGCTGTCCTTCCCACTGGCAGTCACAGGCCCAGAGGTCTCAGCCCCTTCTTTACCTGTGCTAGCCCCATCTCCCAGGGAAACAGAGTTTGTCCCTTTGTTATTTCCAGGCTCTTTCTTTAAAAATTACTTCATGTGCTTGAAATGAAAAGAAGCTTCTCTTAGTAAACCTCAAACCAGTGGACATCTTGACCAGAAACCCCTACTTTCATTTACAAAGGCAAGGCTGAGGTGGCACCACAGACAGAAGTTCTGGATCTGCATCCTCTGGGCTTGCAGTGCCCTGCTGGAGGAGCTGGTCACAGGGCGGTGTGGTGGGTTCTGAGGGGGCAATTCTTATGGGGGAATGTGATGTGATAGTTTTGGGGGCTGCTGGAACAAGCGGTTGAATGAACTTTTATTTTTTGTATATTTACTCTTGCAATTTATTTTGCTTTAACACACAAATGAAGATGTGAGTATATGTAACTGCGTTTGGAGTCTGTATGGCCAATAAAGGATCAAACATCTCAAGATCCTTAATTTAATCACATCTATAGCCCCCTACACACACACACACACACACACACACACACACACACACACACACACACTTTCAGCTGCATAGTAAGGTTCACTGACTCAAGCAAAAATGACATAGCTATCTTTTGGCAACCCATTTTTTTTTTTCAAAGTTGCCAAAAAAGTAGTAGTGATGACTTGAAATAAATAAAATGCCCAATCCTCAACATATCAAATATGATGTCTCAACATCTCTAAAATGAGAGAGAAGGCAGGACTCATAGACCACATGTGACCCATAACCGGGAAAAGGAAAAGGGATGTACAGAGAGGAGCAGAGAAGGACAGAATCCAGTCACACTCAGTGTGCATCCTGGGGGAGTGAGAGCTCTGGTAGGACTCTGGCCAAGGAAGGGCTTCTCGGGAGACAGCAGCTGAGTGTGAGGGACAAGGAGCTGCCTGCGACACCCCTCATACTACACAGCTTACTTGATCTTTATGTGATCTCTCTCTCTCTTCCTCCTTCCCTTTCCTTCTCCTCTCCTCTCCTCTCCTCTCCTCTCCTCTCCTCTCCTCTTCTCTTCTCTTCTCTTCTCTTCATCTCTCTGTCTCTGTCTGCCTGTCTCTATCTCTCTGTCTGTCTCTGTCTCTCTGTCTCTGTCTCTCTGTCTGTCTCTGTCTCTGTCTATCTGTCTCTCTCTCTCTGTTTCCCTCTCTCCCCCCTCCCCACCCCCCACCAGGGGCATGCCTTGAGCTACATGCTGTTCTTTTTTATCTTTTTATTTTGACACAAGTTCTCACTAACTTGTTAAAAAGCCTAGGCTGGGAGGGCTCCAAATTATGCTCCTCCTGCCTCAGCCTCCCAGAGTGGGGAATGACAGGTGTGAGCTGCCACACCTGCCAGCTTGGTTGATTTCTAGACGCCGCTGCGTACCCGTGGAGTTAAAACAGTTAACGTTAGCTGTGAATGACTAATGGAGAAAAATGAAACTTGATATGCAACGTTCTCCTCCTTTGATAATTCCAGAAACATAGCAAGCTCACGGATTCTGAGGAATGGGATTAAACAGAGATCAATACGTTCATTTCAAGTTCATTAGTGTCAAGCAAAGGTCAGTGAAGGCCCTCAAAATAAGATGAGGCATTTTCCTCAAGGAATAATCTATTTCCTAAAAACTTGGCAAGAAGGAGAGGAAGACCTTGGACTATAGGGGTCATATGAAAAGAAGGATGCAACACGTCCAATTTAATCATCTGAAAAAGTTCATCAGGTCCAAAGAGAATTCATTTGAGGTTTCGAGTGTGAAGACAGAGCTCTAGTCTAGTGTTGTTTTCTCTTCGAAAGTAAGCATGCTAGGGGATGCTCCCCAAAGAGAGAGAAGAGAGAAAATATTCAAACAGTGAAATAAAATTACTTAAGATAGAACATTAACACTGAGAAAACTGTGCTTTAGATGTCACGATTCAAATGAGTGATCTACTCACTTCTGTCCTTGGGAGGAAAGTGGCAGAAGTCAGCAGTCCTGTAGGGGATAATGTCCTGCCCCTTGGGGCCCCTTGGAGGTGACACGGCACCTCTTTCTAAGGTAACTGACCCTGAGAAGGCAAGCGCACAGGTCCCTCATGAGGCCTTGTGTGGGTGTCTGCAATAAACTAACCCTCGCGCGGGCGCGTGTTCAGAAGTGAAGTCCGGGTTCTCCTTCCATCCTTCCTCGCTGCTTCCTTCCCTGCTTCTTTCTTCCCTGCCTTCCTTCTTCCCTTCTTCCCTTCCTTCCCTGCTCTCTTTTTTTCTTCCTTCTTTTTCTCTATTCCTTCTTTCTTTCTAAATTGACAAATAATCATTGTACATGTTTACAGGACACAGGGTGATAGTTTGGTCTACTTATACATTATGCAATGAAATATTCTGGGTATTTAGTCTATCCTCACATGTATTTTTCACTTCCTGTGATGAGAATTTCAAAATCCACCCTTCTAACTATATTTTAAATTGCACAATATTGTTAACTATACTCACCTTCTTGTGGAACAGAACCCTAGAACTCACCCTCCTCTCCAGTTGTAACTTTGGTCCCTGTCACTAGCCTCCGGCCACCTCCTCTCCCCCCGCCTCTGGAAAGCCTCTTCTGCTCTTGATGTCTGTCAGCTCAACTTCTCTAGGTTCCAGCTCAGAGTGGAGTCGTGCAGGGTCTGCCTGTGGATGGACTGTTTCACTCGGCCTTTTGATCTCTCGGTCCGTGTGGACACCTCTGAAGAGAAAGAGAAAGTCTAAGGGAAGACTAGAGCAGGGCTCCCTGCTAGCTCAGAAAAGGCGATGGACAGCCGTTGTCCAGGACGCCGCGAGCACGGGCACGATTTGCACTGAGCTTCTCTCAGCAACGCTGGAGATGGGGACGGCCACACTGGGCAAGCGTGAGCAGCACCTCAGGGAGACACCCAGCACTGTGGGTGGCAGGCAGCCAGGACATCCAGGAGCAACTTTCCCTCACTGTCAGGAGCCTGCGGGAGGGCTGCGCTGAGGGGTGTTGGCGAAGGCAGAAGACAGAATGGCCGCCTGTCCCTGACTGGCTCTTCACCTGCCTCACCTCTGGGGTTGACCCGTGCCAATGGACTCTTCCCTGGTACTGTTCCCTCTGCCAGGAGGGCTGTGTCTCAACAGTGTCCTAGCACCTGGGTCCGAGCAGTGTCACTCTCCATTGGAATGGGCACCTTCCCTTGGCCTGTGGCACATTCTCCGGGCACAGCCTTGTCATCCCGCTGCCACCACAGGGCTAGGGACACAAGAGCAGGGGTGTGAGGCCCTGAGCCTGGCTGGAAGGGCCCCGGCCAACCTCGCGCTACCGGAGGTTGGTGTCTCCCTGTGTCCTCAAGCAGCCCTACGGCACAGCTGTGACTACAACAGGAAGGAGACCGGGCTCAGGAGACACGGGGATGCCAGAGGGTCGGCCTGGGCGTCCTCCGCACTGTTCCGAGGCCCAGCTCCCTAGCAGAGCCAGCTGCTGAGCCCTGGTCTCACACAAGAGCCTAAGGCAAAGAAGAGGGAAAGGAATGTCTAGCAATAAGCTGGACGCCAGTCTGCAAAAGGCCAACGGACAGGCGCAGGAGCCGCGGGGCCTCGCGGGGACCCGAGTAAGTGGGGTTAATCGGGAAAGCCAGGTGTCCTGAAGGAGCCAACCCCGGAGCGCGCGGGGTCGCCGGGCCTGCAATGCAGAGCGGCTGGTGTGGAGCTTTGAGCTCACTCAGAAGCGGTGTAATTAAGTCCTCCCGGCAGCTGTGAGCTGAGCCGCGGGGTGCCCGGGCCGCCGGTGTGTCGCCAGCGCCCCCCGGTGACCAGAGGACAGAGCGAGCGGCCCACGGCGGTGCGCCTTCCTCGGCTCCGCGCCCCACTGCAGCGGAGAGCCAGCTCTGTCCCGGGCCTCTTTCGGGCCAGCCCCGCGCTCAGGTGCCCTCGCCTAAGTCGGCTGTGGACGGAAGGGCCGCAGCCCCAGCCCGCGCAGCCCGCGCAACTCCCACGCGTCCTGCAAGGGCCTGGCCTGGCCGGGCGCCAGGACTGCGAGCTCTAGATGTGCGGGAAGTTGCCAGGCCTTGTGCGACAGCGCGTTTCCCGCCGGATTTCTGTTTCTCCATCCGAGAAACAAACACCGGCTCCTACCGGAGTTGACCCTGTGTCACCTGTCCACGGCCCCTCCTGGACGCGCTCTTGGCTTCAGGGACGGTGGCATTTATTCACACTCTCTCCTCTATCGCTTCTCGTTCTCTATTTCAACCCCGAGTCAGTAATAAGGAATTGGATGGTTTAGTGGGTTCGATGGTTTATTTAGATTAGAAATGAAGAAGGAGACGTTCGCGATCTCTCTCTGGCTGCAGTGTGGGCTCTATTTTAAGAATAATCAGCTTCTGCCCTGAAGGTGAGCAGCCCTTCTGTTTCTCTAATTTAGCGAAATTCAACATATATTTATTCAAGGACTCGCACAAGAGAGGTGAAGTCGCGCCCCATCCCCCGCCCATGCGGAAGCTGCCGGAGGGACCCCCTTGCCCCTCAGCTCTGGGATGCGGAGCTCATTTCTGCTGTACTTGCACCTCTGTGAACCGGCGTGTGAACGCAGCCGAGCGTCGTCGCAGGGGACGCGAGGAGCACCGAGCCGTGCGAGTGCGTGGGGAGGGCGGAAGGGCAGCCTTCAGTGGCGTCCTGATGTCCGCGCTCCTACCATCCCGGGCCGTGACCCGTGTTTACACACGCAAAGTGCATTAGACACCAAACCCTGGAAACCTGGAGCGGCCAGGCCCCTTCCACAGCTGCCTGTGAGAGAGCGCCAGAGTGCTGGCGTCTTGGGGCCAGCATCAGTGGGAAATGTCCACGTGGCCACCGAGGCGAGCTGTGCCGTACAAGTGGCCCAACGCAGCCACTCCTTCCCTGGAGATAGAAAGGTAATTAACACCCGGTCCTCGTCCCAGAAGAACTCGCAAGGGGCGCACTCGCTCCTCCTTCAGCAGGAGAGCACACGCCCAGGAAGTGTTTCCCTAATTAACAGTCACCGATAGCTTCCCACCTTGACAGCAACCCGTCAGTTCTAAGTGTTATTATTTATTACGAAGGCTTTGATTTACTCGTATCTATACAGCTCTCCCAGAAGTGAAAGGGAACAAGGAAACCAGATCAAGGAGAGCCTTTGTAAGCGGAAAGCAGAGAGGGGATTAGAGGAACGGGAAACAAAGAGTTAAGGAAGAGACTGTAAACTCGAGGACAAATGATTTTTAGTGTAGGATGAATCCTGATGTCACCCACTGATATGGCAGCCCCTCTCCTGCTGTCCCAGGCAGTCAAGCAGGTGCGGATGCTGCAGGTCTGGTTTGGATTCCTTCCTCCGGCACCATGCACTGGCGACTGTTCTTTCCTGCCTCCAGGTCTTAACCAGGTCTTAGCCTCAGGAGAGGAAGGACCCTTCCCCCACCCTGGCTGCATGCTCAGTGCTTGATAGTGCTTGCCCTTTAGCAGGATGTCAGCACTGCCTGCCTGGTGTTCTCTCTCTCTCTCTCTCTCTCTCTCTCTCTCTCTCTCTCTCTCTCTTTCTCTCTCTTTCCTTCTCCTTCCTTCCTTCCTTCCTTCCTTCCTTCCTTCCTTCCTTCTTTTTCAATACAGGGAGTAGAATCCAGGCCTTTCCCACTGAGCTATATCCCTAGCCTTTTATCTTATATTTTGAGATGGGGTCTCTGCTGTCTCTACACTAATCAGGTTGGTTTCAAACAAGTGATCCACGTGCCACAGCTTCCCAGAATGCTGGGATACAGGCCTGCAACACCATGCCCAAATTCCTCGTGCTTTTGTTAGATGTTGGGACACCATGGAAAGTGGCAAGGCTTGCAGAGGACCACAGGCAGCAGAGAGTGAGTCAGCCGCCCCGCCTGGACGACGCCACCTGCAGGGTGGTTGCGCTGTGTGAGCAGCTCTGCACTGCTGCTCTGCTCTTTTGACTCATTCCTTCCAGCCTTGCTCTCTCCTAGGCCTTCTCTGAGCTGGCCTGATGTGTACTTGGGAAGGGGAGGCAACTGTGCCATAGGAGAGGTTGTGTGCTAATCCCACCTGTGTTTCACATTGAGACGTAACCTCTACTGACTGTTCCCCTTCTATTTGGCTCCCATTCCCTGAAGAATGACTCAGTCCAGCAAGACCAAAACCACATAGCTAAACTAGAAGCCCAGCTCTACCTAGTGCAGCCATCACAACCAAGCATCCTGGCCTTTGACCAGCTCTAGATGGAGGAAGTTCACAAGAATACAATAATCCTTTTGTTTGTTCCTTCCCTCAACATCATAGAGCATTAAGTTCATCTTTTAAAAAATGTGTTGCATAAAAAAGCACTAAGGAACACTATGAATCTTTGCTTATATCTGCCACGTAATGCGACCTGCTGTCTTTAAAGTCCTTCTCGGGCTTTGTCCAAAAGCAAAGAATCTATAAGGAAAATGAATGAGGGAATTTGACATAGAAAATCTTGGCAAAAATCAGATTTTTCTTCTTTTAGGAACAGCACTGAGGTTCAAAATAAACAGGCAACAACAAGACATCTTCTGCTTCTATGCAAGGAAATGTCTCGGCGCACGGTGCATTTCCCTGCTCTCACTCGTCAAGGGCAGCGCTGAGCATGAAGCGTGGGTGCGGGGCAGAGCAGGCCCGCGAAGGGTTAAACACTTTTTGCTTCTTCAGTGCTGCTCTGGGAAGGCAGCAGAACCCTGGTCAATAGACAGATATATTGACTTGTTATTATTTAAAGTTGTTTAACCAGGTAGAGATAAACGAAAGCTTTCAGCAGCTGAACTATCACACAAATCACAATTAAGGTGGCATATGTGTTTGGGAGACGTAAAATCAATTCCCGCGAAGATAATGTTTTAGTCTCTATTTGAACTTGAAAACAGAAGTAAATTTTCAGCAGCAACAGCTGGGCTGGTTCCATCTAGGAGGCTCTCTATTAACTGTACAAGAAGGGCTTTTATTACCGCTTCTAATGGTTTTCCTCTATGGTTTTGTCTTCATCAAAAAAGCCAAATTGATTGCTGTGGTGCTGTTTACTGATGTGGCGGGAAGGACTCAGGCAGCTGGGCGCTCACCCACGTGGGCTGGGGACTTCCCCTCTTCTGCCTGCCCTACCACCTTTGTTTAGGAGAACAGGACAGGGCACTGTGGGCGGCCCAGGTAACACTGGGCTGAGGAGGGAGGGGACTCATTGTTGCCAGCTTCGCTCTCTCCTCAGCCTTTCCTGAGCTGGCCTGGAAATGCACTTAGGGAAAGGGAGAGGTTTTGTGATAATCCCCACCTGCGTTGTGTTTCTCGCATTGAGACGTGACCTCTAAAGACTATTCCTTTTCTATTTGGCATTCTAATCACATGACTGTGTGTGTGTGTGTGTGTGTGTGTGTGTGTGTGTACTCTTCCTAAGTTTGTGCTTTTGTCCTAGAGGCAGGGATCATCGTGTGTCACTCCAGCCCTTCCTAGTGCAGTACCAGCATACAGCAGGTGCTCACAGAAGAGGAGTACAGTTGCTAGCATCTGCTGGCCAGGCAGCCTAGGCCAGTCCCAACTCAGTCGCCCCTTCTGTCTATATCGCCTGGCTCTTGGGAAATGTGTGAGGTGAATGCTGCGCCCTCCTTGAGTTCTGCCACCCTGAGGTGCAGAAAAGCCCCGTGTAAGCTGGACGGGAATGTGGGTGGGGCTGGTGTCCACAAGGAAAGCCATGCCAAGGAATGAAGTCTGGCTTCCCAGAAGAGAAGGGAGACACGAAGCGGTGCAGCACCAGTCAGAGGCCAGAGCCGATCAGGAGATGCCTAGGGACCAGAGGTGGAGCAGAAGCCTGGGAACTGGGGCAGCAACGTGGTCTCTGGCTCTTTGTAAAACAAAGGCAAGTCTCTGGCCTCTGTCTTGTAGATGTCTTGCTTAAACGCTATGAATGTTGATAACCAAGCTTCTTAAAATGTGAACCAACACAGGAACATTGGACTGTATCACTCTCCTAGACACACAAAGAAAAATCACGCTTAACAGCGATCAGTCTCCCTCTGAAGTCTACGATGCTCTGTCAGCCCAGGAAGCACACAGCCCCATAGGGGCCCCCTTGTCCGCTTCTCTCCTGTGGCCATAGCTCCCTTTGCACCTCCCAGCACCTCCTTCACCCAGTACTCAGGAGCACTAAGAGGGAGCACACAGAGGCGGCCCTCTTCCTTGCCCCACAGGTATGGCTTTCTCTCTGTTCTTCTCTCCAGTCCTCCTCTACGGGACTCTACCCCAGGACTGCTTGGTGATGCTGCTCCCCAGCTCAAAGCCATGCTCTCCTTTCTTGGGGTCACCAAGGCCATGGGGAGCCAGGCACTGGGGGAGGTGCTGGGAATTAGGGAGTGCACAGTGGCTGCCGTCCAGCGTGGAGTGTGGTGCAGGGTGACACAGGAAGAAAGCTTCAGAGGTGGGTAAAGGATGGGTGGAGGATCAATGAGGGATAGGCAGGGAAGGAGGGATATATAGATACACAGACACGTAGATACATACGAACTACGTGCATGTATGGTACGTGTGTATATGTGTTCTTTTCTTGTTTGGCATACTAGAAGTTGAACCCAAGCCCTTTTCAATGAGCTACATGTCCAGTGCATTTCAAATTTGGACACAGGTTCTCAAGCTGTGCTACTAAGGCTGGCCTGGAACTTTGGATCTTCCTGCCTCAGCCTCCCTGAGTTCTGGGATTATAGGTGTGAGCTACCGTGGCAGCGTAGATAGATGTTTTTATACAGTCACGCATTCACAATACTATAATTATAGTTAACAATCAGTAATTACCATTCACTGACTAAAGTCATATTTGAATGAAGAGGAGAAATATTTCATAGTCCATAATCTGTCTTTCCAGGCTGTAGTTTGTATTGACCTCCTTTGTTTTCCTCAAACTAAGAAGGGAGGTCTTATGGCTGTGTCTAGCTGTCCTGCAAAGCCTCATGCAGCCGTAGGTGGGCTTTTCGGGTGTAGCTGAGGCTAGCGTGGTGACGCTGGAATTGACTCCTGGTGCAGAGCTAGGATCAAGGGCTCTAGGGTTAGCGGTGAGACCACTGCCCCCCAAGAAGCCCCCCAAGAAGCCCCCCAAGAAGCCTGGGTGAGATAAAAGAGGAAGAAGGAACGTGTGAGGCCCTTTGCTCTTTTGCTGTCCTCAGGCCACCATGAACTTTTCTTCCTCCGCCAGTTGCCACTCGCCTCACAACCAATTGATTATGGACTGAAAGCTCTGCAAACTGTGTACCATGCCAGCATACATAGATGCCGTCTGAACAAACCTTTCCTCCATTAACCTTAGGGGTCAGGGGTTTTTGTTTTAAACATATTTGGTACAGGGTCTCACTGTGCAGCTTGAACTCGTGGTGCTCCTCCTGTCTCAGCCTTCCCAGCACTGGGATTATAGACATGTGCCACAATGCCAGACTTGGTGGCCAACTCAGGTGCCCAGGGGAGGGGCCAGCATGGCGTGTGGTCCCGGGAATGGAAATCCAGTTCCTGCACTTGCCTAAGCAGGTGCTTTGCCTGCCGAGCTATCTCCCTGGCCCAGCAGTCCAGTATTTTATCTCAGCAATGAGCAAAGTAGCCAAGACAAGGGACTTTTCCTCCTTACTAGCACTGCACGTACTTCAGCAGGCTGGAGCTACCCTGCCCCCTCGTTAGCTGTTTCTCAGACGGCGGTCGGTGTCCTGCACAGTCCACGCCAGGCTCACCGAGGCAACACTGCCTGCGATTTGTTCCTCCAAGGGCAGATATGTGGGCTCAGCTTGGAAGGGCACACATACTTTCTGGTTCTACCTGTGCAGCGAGGAGGTTTTCCTAGGAATTTGGTGCCATTTTTCTGAAATAGATGGAGTCCCCTGACCTCTTTTCTAGAAGCTCAGAGAGAAGGCAGATTTACAAGACTTACACGACTTACTCGGAGTTGGATGAGAACCCCAGTGTGTTTTGGAACACAAGGTCAGCTCCAAGAGCAGGGGACAGCGATACAGAATGAGGAAGAGTGCCAGTGTTGGGCAGATGCAGGCATGGCCATCCTACCCGTCTTTCTGGCCTGGGTGAGGCTTCAGCCTGGCACATGCATTCCAGAGGTATTTTCCAGTACTAGGAGTCGACTTCCTTGAAGACCCCCGTGATTTCGGTGCCCAGGAGACTGAGCAGCAGCAGCGCCATTCCTCTGCTCCCCGGCTGCTTCCTCTCCTTGCACCAGCCGCCCTCCACCTGGCCCTGCAGCACAGGCAGCATGCATGAGGCAGGGCGCTCGCCTGCGGCCCCAGCAGTGTACTGCCGCCCAGCAGACCGGACCGATTTGCACACCCACGGCAACGCCTGCCTCTCCTCTCGCTCTTCCTTGGCAGTCCCTAATTTCTTAAGGCAAGAATTAAAAGAAGGAAGAGGAGAAGCCTGAAGAGCACGGAAACTGCCTGTAGAAAGATCAAGGCAGGCAAGAGGCAGGCAGGGACAATAGAGAATTTCAGGAGTAACCAGCAAGGCACCAACATCAAAAAGGACGCATTCAAAAGAGCAGACTGACTCAGCACACAAGCTGCAACATGGAAACAGAGAGCAATTACAAATGGAGCAGTCCGTCCTGCCAGAGCGCGGGGATTAATGCGGGCTGCGTCCGGAGGAGCAACAGCGCCTTTGTATCTGAGGACCTCCAATGAGCTCCTTTACTATCTTAGCTCACTTAATCATGCAGCAACTATTTCTCTAATAAGCCGACTCGCCTGAGACCTTTAGTGACAGAGGCAGACACAGAAGTGATTTGGTCTTGTAACCAGAGCAACTGTCCTTGCAAATCCACCATGTAGGGAACAAGATCAAGAGTAAAGACGCGGGTTCCAGGGACACCTGGCCTGCTTAGTCCAGAAAGCACCTGTGCGCCACAGGGCCAGGTAGCAGACTTCCTCTGTGTGCACAGCGGGACCAGGGTATGGAGACAGGGCGAGGGGAGTGCATGTTACGGATCCCGTAGAAGGTGGGCGCGTGTTTCATCTCATGTTGTCTCGACCACGAATCTGAGAACGTGAGTTTTCCAGAGCCAGTGCTTACTCTGGGACTTCTGCGCCATCACATGAAACTGGCTGGGAAGAGCAGAAAGATGGAGCAGAAGAATGGCACTCCCTGGGTGGCTGCGGCTCCGTGGTGGGCACGGTGTGCCAAGCAGTTTCACACCTACCTCCTCTGATTTTCTCCTCATGGAGGGTCACTGTTAGATTTATTTTACAGGTAGGGAGAAGAGGCTGAGGGGATTTCCTCCAACTTCTCAGGCACACAAATAGTTTATGGCAGCACCAGAATTGAAACTTCATTTGCTCGGAACAGACAGACTCTCCAGCAATGCACAAGGGCACCTGGCCTCACATGGCTCTTGCACAGAGCCACTTGGACGTGGCCTGAGGATAGGGCCTCTGCAGAGACCCAGGCCCCTTTTAGGAGGATCTCTGTGGGCTCATTGGCAAGACACTGAGCAGAATTAAACATCCAGTCATGTTCCCCCTAATCAGAGGTGCTGTGAGGCGTGGAAGCTTAAACACCTTCCTGGAATGTGCAAGCAGGTGAGCATCAGACTGTCTTAGATATAAGCACAAAGAGGACCACGCGCAGATAAACTACACAACCAGAAGCGTGTGTACACCTGCTCTGCTCATAGTTCAGCCCTTCTCAGCTCCCAGTGATGTGAGCAACGGTCTGATGCTTTACCTCAGCCACAAGGGGCACGCACCCCATCTGGGCAGCGGGCAGCTGTGCTGCTTCCCCCTTCCCTGCTTCATGCATCTGCGGCTTCCTGCCTGTGTAATCAGAGAGCTGCTCTCCGCCCTTCCCTTACAACAAGCCGCATAGGCAGCACCTTTGAAGACAAGCATCAAGACACAGAGGAAGTGGAGGATGAGAAATTAAGTTGCAGATGGGTGAGCCGAGGAGCCAAAGTTCCTACAGAATTAAAGTGGAAGGCAGAGAAAGGAAATCAGGCCTCCCTTGTGGTAGCAGTGGATATAATTAGATGACTCAGGAAAATGCTGATGGTGCTTAAGCATCTCCACCTGGAGGCTCTATAGATCCCAGAAATGGAATGTATCAAAAACTGCAGAACAGCAGCAGGCTCCTCTGCTCTCGGGATCACCCATTTTCCATCAGGTTGGCTGAAGCGCAGGCTTGGAATACTCTCCGCATTTGAAGTCCCCATCACCTCAGCCTTCCAGAGCATTCCATCCAGTGGACCCTCCACGTCTTCACAGCTCCCGTCCTGCTTCCCAGCCCTGTTTGTCGTGGTTCATCTGGTTTAGGTGTTTCCTTCTAGCCATTTTGATTGCTGCCCAACTAACATGCCCTGCTGCCTGGGAGGCCTTTCTAATTGCATGTGCGGTGTAGTCACACTTCTGATGAAGTCCGTCATGATTCTCATGTTCATTCTGGGGAAATCCTAAAGGATTTTAGAGGAACACTGAGCCTTGTCCTCGCCCTGACATGTCATGTACTCCAGGGCCCTGGCCTCTGCTGGGCTTCTCAGCAACGGCCGTTTCTTGAGTTTGTTGTGTGTCTCACAGACCCATGAGTTCCCCAAGAAAGACCCTCTGTGTCAATCTCTTACTTCTTGACTTTCTCAGGTCCTGGATAATTCCTTCTCCTCCTTGAAAACTCAGCTCCACGTCCCCTAACCTGGAAGTGGGCCTGGAGGCCTCCCATTGGAGTATGTGCTCCTTAATGGGTCTTCTGGCCCACGCACAAATCTACTCTGCAGGCCAAACTTTTACATGTAGTGGGATGGTACTTAGGGCCTCACGCTAGCTAAACATATGCTCTACCGCTGAGCATATATCTCTTTGCCCGTAGCTCACGTTGTGCCTCCTTGTCTGGGCCAGTACTTTCTAGAACACAGAGAGCTTGTATCCATTGTACCTCTCTTCTATGGGCTTACCATAGCACGGTGCTTCTTAGTCTGAAGAATTAGACTCTGCCCCAGCTTTCAACATTTCCTGACATGCTGTCACACCTCCCTGGTGCCATTTCCCAAGCTTATGCCCTTGAATAATCCAAAGACTCAACATGTGCTTCTTCATTTTGAATTTCTATGAAGAAATAACATATAAAATATGAATTTATTTTGTAAAGAAGTAAATGTAGTCTAAATGTTCTTCTACAAAAGCTTTGAAAAGAAAAAGCATAGAAGAAACCTGAGGGAAGATAGAAGACGAGGCTACGGTTGATTTTACAGTTAGCTAATGTGCACCAGGCCCTGTGCTCACACTCCTGCCTAACTGCGTGCAAGAATCTAATCCTCAAAACTGATCCTGTAAGGTGGCTCTGCTGAGCGCTATCATGTTTCCCGAGATGAGACTGCAGTTCAGAGAAAGACAGAAATCGGTCTACAGCAAAATAACTCAGCACTCGTGAGCTCAGAATTTAAAAATAAGTTTCCTCCAACTGCGTCATTACGTTTCTGAGGAAAATGCCTGGCTGAGGGTGCGAACCGAATAACGAAAATATGTCTCCTAGGAGACAGCAGCTAATGCAAAGTAAAACCTAAATATTCTTATCTTTGAAACATGAGAAATGCTTTAAAACACTTAAATGCAAATAAGCTAGGCATTGCAGCCCCAAACATCGTGTTTCAGGCGAGTCTTATCTGGAGCAGCTCGGTTGGGGGGCTCGTTTATTAGGCCGCACTTAAGCTGCGCAGACACCCTTCTGCACGCCCCCGGCTCACGCCCCCAGTCGCAGGCTCCTCCTCCCCTCCTCAGCCCCGGCTCTGGTGCTTTGACATCCAAGGGAAGATAAGGCGCTCAGTAATCCTGCGTGGGAATGGAACTTTATATCTCGAGCCACAATTGACATTCTAGGTGTTCCTTCTCCGCTCCAGGAGGTCTTGTCTCCACCGTATCACCAACCGCACAGCTTGGCTGGCTGTCCGCTTACAGGTTTAACTCTGCACACGACTCAGTGAGGTAACATGCATTTATTGCTCCATCATGTATTCCTGAACACAGATCCACTATCGTCCCCTCATTGTGTTTATTTTTGTAGTAATATATCTGTTCACTCTGTCTCCTGCCTGTCTTAGCTGTTTACACACAGCTTTTTTATCTCTGGGGAAAACACGGGTGAGAACAAGGAAGCCTCCTAATTGTCTTCCAGCCTTGGTTCTGCACTCTGCACAGAGCAGATAGCAGGCTTTCTCGTATCTCTATCATAATACTGGCCATCTGATACTTTAGTTTTTACACAACTTATTTTCGAATCTTAAGTGTGAACTCCTACAGGGAGGACTCTGCCTCCACGCTCTGCCAGGATGATGCATAAATCAATAAATGGTGGAAAGCTAAGTGGTTTCCTAATGGATAGACAGGCGTGCTTAGAGAAGGTAGCTCCATTTGTATCTTCAGAGTGTTGCTTTTCAAAATTGGTCATGGAATATAATTCCAATTAGTGTCATTCCCTGATTTTCATAAAAGTAAGTCATGTATTCAATGGCAAACCAAACTGTAGAAAAGAGGGGGGTCATGAGCAGTGGGGGACTCTTGTCTGCACCTGCACTGTGTTCATTGCATGACTGCTACCGGGATGAAGACATCTAAGCAGCATATCATTTCCTTGAGTTTTTTCACTCACTTTCCAATTCTTCATTCAGTTTTTACTCTAATCTACCCTGATGGAAAAAGGTATACCTTTAATAGGGCTCCTCAAATACTTCTGTACATTTGTAGATTTTTCAATCGGGTATATTTTGGGTGAAGATAACAAAAATACATCCAATTGTTTAGCTGCATGTTTAAGAATAACTAGATAAAGCCTCGCTTATGGAATAGAAAGATAACAGCGAATATTTCATTACCTTGAAGTGGTTTGGGAAATAGGTAGGTCGGCCAAAGGCAGTTAGAGAGTGCTTCCAAGAGGTATTGACAGGCAGGGAAGGGATAGATGTCTTAAATAAATAGACGGGAGAGCAGGCATGTTAGAAGGTGCACAACTGTGTAGAGAGAATCAGGGTTATATAAATGGAGAAATGACACATGAATATCTAGGTGAGTGGTTTGCTGATGGAAGAATAAATTGGTACACCAGTGCTTGATGAAGTGGAGTGACCAGGAGAAATGAAAGGCCACTGAAGGCCTGCGTCACTGAAAGAAAGTGCGTGTGAATGGGTAAGTGTGGGAGGAGCAGGGAAAGGGATTGCTGGGTGTGTGTGGGGAATGACAATGAAACGGAAGGAGGAGGAAGGAGGAGCTGAAGGTGTGGAGACAGCTAGGGAAACTGAATGCGGTTTCCTTCTTAAGTTGTGATTTTAAAATAAACCTAAGAGAATTGGAAACTCTTCATTGTGGTTACCTAGAGTTGCTAGTGTTTATTTGCCACTTTAATCCCCAAAGAGAATGCTTGCAGCATATGAAGGATCTTTCTTTCTTTCTTTCTTTCTTTCTTTCTTTCTTTCTTTCTTTCTTCTTTCTTTCTTTCTTCTTTTTTGTATTTTAGGGAAGGGTCTACAGAGTGTTCACGGTCTCACTACTAGATCAAACAATGTGATCTGCCTGTTTACAGCCTCCTAAGAGCTGGGATTATAGGCACATGCCACCACGCCCAGTCTCAATTGCCATCTCAGTGAGCCCAGGGGTGGGGCTGGCACAGCAGGCCTGGGGATTGAACCCCTGACCCCTGTGCCTTCTTCTAGGCACTTTAATCTGCTGAGCTATTTGGCCATCCTGGATCTGTGTTTTGTACTCTGGTAAGACTGAGCCATGAGAAGGTCCAGATTGCCCTTGTCTACAGAGGTAGCTGACAACAATATTGACCTCACCACTTTAGCTCAGTTTTTGTTTTTGTCTTAGTTTTGCCAAAGAAGCTATTTCTGCTATGAAATTATAATCTTCATCCATATTCTACTGAGTTCCCAAACACTGTTCCTTGATTTTATTTAAGGAATGCTTTGAGAAATCCAATGTGATGGAGTGAGAAGGAGAAAGATAGATAGATGATAGATAGATAGATAGATAGATAGATAGATAGATAGATAGAGACAGAAAGACAGAGAGAGACAGAGAGAGAGAGACAGAGAGACAGAGACAGAGACAGAGAGAGACAGACAGAGAGAGAGAGGAAAGAGAGGTGAGAGAGACAGAGACAGAGAGAGACAGAGAGAGACAGAGAGACAGAGACAAGAGAGACAGACAGACAGAGAGACAGAGACAGACAGAGAGACAGAGACAGAGAGAGACAGACAGACAGATGCAGAGAGGAACAGAGAGAGAGAGAGAGAGAGAGAGAGAGAGAGAGAGAGAGAGAGAGACAGACAGACAGACAGAGAGACAGACAGACAGAGAGGGATCATGCAGATATTTGGGCCCCAGATATTTGCACGGCACTACCCGAGGACATGAGAGGAGGTGTGACTACTCAAATGCGCAGACGAGGACGCAAAGCTGTGAGGTCGCCTGGCCATCCAAGATGCCCGGGTATGGCAGAACATATGTCCGCGTAATGTTTCACAGAGATACAAGCACTTGATGAGGACCTGAGTTGTAAGAAAGAAGTTAATACGCGGTCCTGTAGAGAGCCAGATAAATGCAGAATAGAGAACAAAGAATTCGAATTTTACAGGAAGAAAATGGAATTTGGAATTGGCACGAGTCACGGAGCATCTGCTCCAGGGGTCTTTGTCACATTAACTTTTGCGTAGGTGTCCCAGCAAAGGCCAAGAGCCACGAAACGTAACCCGGTGGCACATAGCATCAGGCTCAGGGTCATTATCAACTCCCCGTCTTTCATGCTGATTCCTGTTAAGGTGGTGCTTGCTTCAGAGGAATCAAGAAGCAGCAACGATTACAGAGTAAACACATGGGCTGACAGTCTGTGCTCACCGTTTTTCTGGAACCTTCTTTCTGATTCACTTTTGTCTAGGTCAATAAATGATTTAGACCTTGAAAACACACAGGCCTTTAAAACCATGTTCAAATAGTATAAATATTGGACATGCAGATCTAAGGTGAGAAGTGCATGGGCTGCGCTCTCTGTCTCTGTCTCTGCATCGCAGTGTGAGTGTGTAGAGTGTGTATCTGAGAAGGTGCAAAGGATAAAGGAGGCAGGAGAGAGGGAGGGAGGGGAAGAGGGAGGGGGAGGGA
>NW_004524758.1:1893501-1912036 GCF_000260255.1 Octodon degus
AGAGAGAGAGAGAGAGAGAGAGAGAGAGAGAGAGAGAGGGAGAGAGAGAGAGAGATTTCTGACTTCAAGTACCCTTCAAACCATAAGACACACAGATAAGAAATGCATAACCTGTTGCATTTTTCCATTCCTGGATCTCTAAGGCATGTCCTAATAAACAGTCCCCTAAAAGTTACAAATTTCTTCAAACTTTATTGATACACTGCACAATCACAACCATCTTGTATTCATCCTGAATTAGAAAAGGTTACAACTACAATGTCACATGCACAGAATCCAGGTAGTATATTCACCCTTAATACAATTATTGACAGAAATCAAGTCTTCATTGATTTTTGAAGGAAAAAAATAAGAAAGAAAACAAAATGAAAAAGAACTGTAGATGCTGACAAAGTCATACTCTTGTATGTGTGATAAATTTTAAAGCATTTGAACATAGATTTGCTTGAAGGATAATTGTGAAATGGGCACACCCACAGCTATAATGGCACCATTGATAAGTCATATATATATATATCTTTTAATCTAGAGGACTCTGAACTGGACAGACACGTTTCGTACACCCACACATTCCTCACAACTGCACTTCACGTGTCACAGAAAATCCCAAAATGATTAAAAATGCTCCCTTAAACTAACACAAGGGCAGCTATTATTACTTATCATTGTTATCACTGATATCCTGATAATCTGCCGAGTAGTGTAGGAGGCAGCCCCTCCAGCGTGGTAGAGGAGCCGCAACCTTCCTCATTCACCCGTCGGGGAGGAACAACTACATGCCTTGAAAGGGCCCCACTGAAAGAAACAAAAAGAAATCTCTTTCCAACTGCTGGCAATCAGCTTGGCTGACTGGCTTCAGGGTGAAGACAATCATGCGTAATGAAGTCCACTCCACTTTCCCTTGGATGCCACGTGCTTCGCACCTGAAAGCTAAATTGCTCCAGATCAGCGATAGCAGGTTGCCTCAGCTTTCAACTGCAAACCCACCTCTTCCTCCTTTCATTTACTTCTCTTCTCTCATGTAGAATCAGGGAAATGAGACCAGCATTTTTATTTGTTTGCTTTTAATGATCATTAAGAGCTCTCCTCAGATGAGATCTTTATAGAAACATTGTCTTCCTACTTGTACACCTGTGAAGTTTTACTGAAACTGCCCAAGCTTACTTTCCTTAAAAGAAGACAGGGAATCCTTGGATAATAGGATAGGAAGCAATTGCCTCTGAGAATTTCCAGGTCTAGGGCTCATGTAAAACAAACAAAAAGCTCTTACTGCTGGAGAAAAATAAAATGCATTTTGCCAGCAAGAAAATGTTATGTTGCTTCTGCTAAGAGACTAAACTTTTCTTGGGGCTGTTTCTAGGTACTAACAAGTCAATGTTCCTGGCTCTGGTGAGAACTCAGGGTCAACTGGGGACAGTTATCCCCTTCACCAGGTCTTCTCTCATCCTAAGCTACCCTCTCCTTCTGCGAAGGGACTAGATGTGCCCACAGGCTCAGGGGCACAGAGCATGGGCACTCAGCCAGACAGGATCAATTGCCAGCCACTCTGGAGGCAAGGGCTACGAGGAGGTGCCTTTGGGTCAGCTGCCCCCTTGGCGTTCTCCACCGTCTGGTGTAAAGGTTCTTCTAGTGTACGTAGAACTTGCTAACTGAGCTTTTCTGAGAACACACTGAATGGACTGATGGAGAAATAGATGCTAAAGTCAGCCTCAGTGGTGCAGCTACCAGAGACTCAAGCACAGCTCGTGCTGTACGGCGGGGACCAACTGCCCAGCATGCCAGGGGCATCTACCAGGAGGAAGTGTGTTCGGAGGAAGAGGCCCGGTGCCCTTGGCTACGCAAAGCCTGCTCTTCCTTCTGTTCAGCTGAGCACAGTTGTAGTCAAAAACAGGTGCGCTGCTCCACGCATGTGTGCGCGTGTTTTCATAAGCACTCCCCTCCACCCCTCCCTCCCCAATTAAAACAAGAATGAGAAAAACTAAACACACTTGTTCAGACTTGCAGATGACTGTATCAGGCACTTGACATTAAACTAGGGAAATACACGCTTGGCTCTAGCCTCACGCTGGCGCTTTCCTTGCAGTACTTTGGTGGACTATATATGAGCTCTGTCTTGAGCAGGGAAAGGGCTTCGGGATGACTGCCGCGCAGCTGACCTCCTCTCGCCTGATAGTTGTCCCCTGTAGGCATTATTTGGTTTTCTATCCACAAGGAAAACTCAAAACAAGCTACTGGGTGCTCCAACTGGTTTCTTTTTCCTGCCTGTATCCCCTCCCCTCTCCCGCCATTGGCACCCTGAACCAATCTGTGCAACAGGCCTTATCCACCCACCCTCCATGTGTAATGCTGGGAGCATATGTAAGTGTGGATGTTGTCTTTAATAAACGTTCGCTCTTCTGTTTGCTTCAGGTTGTTGGGAAACAGCGACTGTTCCAGGCAGCCGGCCCCACCAACACACCCGTCATCTAATTGGCCAAAGTGACTTGGATGATGCAGAAGTTGGGGTGTATGTGTTGTGAAGAAGAGTCACTTGCATGCCCAGCTGCCCATTTTTCTTGGGCTTTATGCCCTTGGTTTCCTGGGTCCCAGAAAAGGGAGGCTGATGATTGTAGCATGCTTTATACTCTGTATCCTGACAGGAATAAGCAATCACCAGGACACTTCCTAGTATCCAGTGGCAGGGAACAGAACACAATTCCATCCTTAGTGACCCTGAGAGCAGCCTTGAGGGGTGTGCAAAGTGCTGATGATCTGCTTGCCGAAGGGAGGGCAGCCCCTTGCTTAGAACACATCTGGAAGTGAGGAGCGGACTGGCTTGTCTGTTGGAAGCGCTGTACTCCTTGGCCCCGTTCCATTACTGTACTCCAAAGTAACAAACAGCATCAATTGGACAGCTAAGTGATGCACGTGCTTCCCGCACCACTTCTGAGACCAACTCAGCTCCAGGAGCTGAGTGTGGTGGCAGGCTAGAGACGTCGATGCCCAACCTTTAGTTCTAGCTCAGTGCATGCTTCTGATCATATCTGCAGCTTGATTTTGGCACATCAGTGAACGTTCCCAGAATCTGGTTCCTGGCAGGACATGAGATCACACAGATGTCTATTCACAACTGGCAAGTGTAGTATTAATTTCGCTCATATCAGTTCCACGTCTAGTGACAATGTCTGACTTTTTGCTTGGCAAAATAGCCTGGGATTGTATATATGTATGTATGTGTGTGTGAATATGCATGTATAAAGGAGTATGTGTACACATTTCTATGCTGTGGCTGTCTTGTTCATTTGTAACAGTGACAAAGAGATAGGGCACTTACACTGAAGGAAGGGAACACGTAAGCATGGATCAAACTGAACTCTGTGAGGCTTGCATTTATTTGTTTCTTGGAATGTGGACCTGAAAGGTTTGGAGCAGAGGCAGGCGGGTCTGTAGAAACAGCGCTGCCCTTTGTTCTCCTTCTCCAAGCTGTTTGGTTCTCACAGCAAAACACCATGTGGCTTTTGCTGCTGCTTTTCTGAATTCTCTGCTCTCCAGTCCCAGGAGACCACTGTGGCCATGCCTCCTTGTAAGTCAGATGCGTTTTGAGCCCAAGAAGCTGGGGACATTGCTTCCCAAAGCCCCTGGAGAAACAGCCTGGATCAAAGGAAATCGTGTCACTTGTACTTCCCCCTTCTGTTTGCAGTGTTGTGTTAATCAAATGCTTGGAAATTAAGTCCGTTAGTTGCTCAAGTGCCCTCAGCTTGAAAGAGCTTTCTGAAACAAATAGCAGAGTTGTCGACACACCCGCCATAGAATTGGCCTCCATCAGCTTCTTACTGGATAGTTTTTAAAGAGATCAAACCAGAACTGTACAGAGTACAGCTGCTTAGCCGTGGTCATTGCACTGGGGAGCGATGCACTGTGCTGGCTTACACCGCAGAGCGAGAGCTGCCATCTTTCACATTCTTGGTAGTGGGGAGAGGCAGCAAGGAGGAGGCCCCGTCAGCCCCTGACATACAAGCTCATGAAAGACTGAGAGAAGCACGGTGGTTGGTACCTTAATTCCTCAAGTATGCGAGAAGAGACTCAGCGCTCACCAAGGCTCCTCCAGGGTTAATCATCTTCTCATGAGGGCGGTTTCAGTCTCCTCTGGAAATAGTGAGTGACTGAGGTTTATACTGCTACTTTGGTCCCTCTGGCAATCGCATCTAATCTGGGAATGTGGACCTGGGTTACCATAACGCGAGTGGACAACACAAGGTATTGCCTTTCTGTGTGGTTAGTCTGCGAGATCACTGGCTTTCAATGAAATGCTGAAATGCAAGTTTGAAGATGCCAATGTCTACTGATGGTAGAGAAGGAATGAAGACAGCGTGGTAGACAAACACAGCGTGATTAGAGATTAATATGATAGTGAGTTGGTAATGAGTAGCAAGGAGAGAAATAAAAAGAAACGTTAGATAATTATGTTGATAGATTGATAAAGAGATTGTTAAGGAGAAAGACAGGTGGGTGGATAATTGGATATAGAAATAAAACAGCCAATTGGGTCGATGGGTAAGCACATGATTATGTTGATAGATAGCATGAAGAAACCTAAATATCCAGCCATCTATTGATCATTTTTATGAGTCACCCAGCATTTTTTTAAAGAGAAGTTCTGTTCTTAATATACTTCTCCTGTTTTGTTTTGCTTTTTTTCTAAATTTTTAGTTTTGGGTTTCATGCATAGCCCAAGCCTCTAATCCCCACAGTCAGTGGAAGAAATGAATAGTAGAGCAGCTAGAGAAGAGGGGAAGAGTTTAGATATGTGCGCACATAGAGTGTGGTGAGGTAACTACAAGATATGTGGACCCTCATGAAATTAGGTAATAAACATGGGAGGGAAGATATGTACATTCTATCCAGGGAAACAACCAAAAGCTTAAAAGACACAGAACATAGAGTGTATGGGTGTGACTCTTGCTGTGTACTACAGTATGAGGAATTTGTGTTTTCAGGGTGTTCAGCATGAAACATATTTTTCTGCCCATATGGAAATTATGGTTTGGGGTGTGTGTGTGTGTGTGTGTGTGTGTGTGTGTGTGTATTGCTGATAATGATAATGAGCAGAGTAGTAGAGGCAAAGGAAGGGCCAGTGTAGCAGGAGCAGATTCCATTTTTGGACACATCAATGAATGATTATCCTACACATGGTAGAACCCTGCCCACCCCTCCCCCCAACCCCACTCATTCCAGTTGGAAAAAAAATCTCAAATCAAAATATCCCACAAAAAAATTGAGAAGGAGAACAGAAACAAACAAAAAGAAGCCCAAACTGGTTTGCCCTCCGCTGTGTAGATTAAAGTCTGTAATATGGAGAAGCAGACGTTGCTCAGAGGACCTATGGTTTCTTATCAAAACTTGATGAAGAAGTGAGCAAAGAGGGTCCCTGAGAGCCAGAGACAAGCCAGCGCTCTAGAGGCCGAGTTTACACCATCAATGACTGCTCCAGGCCCTGTGTAGGGGAAAGAGAGACAGAGCCATTAGCATGTACCCGCCGGACGCCACACACATCCCCGGCCAAGCAAGTGCACAGGCATGCCGCTCTGGGAGCATTCCCCCAAGTTCCACCCCCTCCACGCTGACCCTCCTGTGTCTGTAGGAGTGAGAAGTGCCCTTTGGGAGGATCTGGAAACTCAAAGGGCTCAAGGCATTTGGATACCTGGACCAGCTCCACCTGCTCTAAATGGCAAAAGCTTAAAAGGATAAATGTGTAGAACTGAGGGCAGTTATTTAGGCTGGTGTGCCCACCGGACAGAGCCAGTCAGGACGCACAGTGAGGTCAACCTGAGGCCCTTTCTGTGCTTGTAATCATCCCCTGTCATGGGGGCTCTACCTAGTCCAGTAGAACCTAGGTAAGCAGTAGAAAGGCAGGCATGGGACATGAAAGGGTCCAGGTGGACGAGAAGGCGATGAGAGTGGGTGGAAGTGGAGAGGGATGGAGAAATTTTGTGTGCAACAGGTGATTGGGAGTGTGCATGGCAGACCTTTTATCGGGGCTGTGTATGATTTAGGGGTAGTGGAGGGTCCGGAACAGCTCCTGGGAAATGGTGACTACTTGCCCATGAGGTTGCAGGTTCTGTGCCTGGGTCTGTCCAGCCTGCAGTGCTGCCTCTCCCATGGCAAAGAAAGAGACCCAGCATCCCTGGAAGTGATAACCCTGATGGGTCAGCCCCAAGGAATTCTCCCTTTATTTCTTTCCTGCTGCTTCTCTCCCTCTGGTCTCTTCCCCTTATTCCTTATAAACCATTCATGGCCCAGCAGGAAATGAGACCACAAAAACTGGGTGCTCTTTTTTCTTTGTTCTCACTGTCTCCTGGGAAGACAGACCCTGTGAGCTGCAAATGTCCTAGTCTACAAAGGCTCAGGGCTGACAGGGACCTAACTCTGCTTCTGTGTTCCTGCAGCACCTCTATTATCAAGTACCTGGGGTTATGAGCAAGACTAGGAGCTCAAAAGCAGAATGTATGCTGAGGAACAAAAAAACTGTATGCTGTCTAAGGATTAAAATCCATGGATAGACAATCTTGTAAAACCAATGGCAAAGGACAGGGGTGCAGAGCTAGGCCTTGAGCTTCCTCATTGAGAAGCAGGTTGGCCTACTAGAAAATAAAGATATAGAATGTTGAGACAGTACAGGGTTTGCTTGGATTAGACTCAAGTCATGTGGCTTGCTGTGAAGTGTATGAAAAGGCATGCATCAATGTCTTGCCTGAGAAGCGGCTGGAGTACACCTTTCATTTGCAAAATTCAGGTGTCTCCCTTCAGCAAGGAGCATGCAGCTGTCCCTGCCTCAAGGATTTCAACATATATATGTATTTTCCTCTGACTATGAATATATGTAATGCTCCTGTAGACCAATGTCGTACTTACTTGGTAGTTTCATGTGTGGCTTATCTTTCTCTCCATTTTTGCTCTAAAGTGTTCATGAACAAGAGTAGGGTTCAGGTTCTAGCATATTTCTAAGTCCCATGGAGGATCTACATGCATTTGTGGAAATTAGCCTAATTCTGGGGTGTGTAGCAGTTTAGAAATGCATTCTATGGAATCATACTGGCTAGGAAAATATACTAGGTTGGAAAATGCTCAAGTTGAAGCACAAGTTAATTTTAATGTTGTGTTCTACAAAGGATGAATAGTATAAGTTTACAAGGAAATGAGCAAAGGAGATTTGTAAGGATGACACATTTTTTCATATATGTATGCATATATAGTATCATACCTGATGATCTGCAGGGAGCACTGGTTTCTGGGCTCTCTCCAGATACAAAAATCCAGAGCCTCAAGTCCCTTATATAAAATGGTATAACATTTGCATAGAACACTTACATCCTCCTGTGTTTTTAAAGCATCTCTACATGACTTATATTACCTAATAAAATATAAATGCTTTGTAAAAAATTGTCACATGGTAATGCTTAGGGAAAGATGCTAAGATAAATAGGGTCTAGATACTCCATATAGGAACAAGATTTTCTATCCACAATTGGACAGACCCACGGATGTAGAATTCATGGAGATATGAAGGCATGTGTGTATGGAGCTGTACACCCAGCCATGTATATATGTCCATGTGTGAATATAGATTATCTGGTCTGTTATTTTGGTATTAACTTGAGAAATAATTGAATGCTGTGTTCTACACTGGAAAGGTAAAGATCTCTAACATAGAAATTATTTATTATAGGTGCTGCTAGTGGACTTAGCATTTCTGTGAATGAAATGCTATTGACATGAGGCTGGATACAGGTAAAAACAGGAAAGAACAAGAAAAATACACGAGGAAAGTGAGACGTGAAACGAGGCATGGAGCAAGGAGGAAGCAGACTCACGGGGAAGTGAGAGCTCCAGGTAGTGCGAGGAAGATGTTCAGTGCTAATCATGTGGAGGGCTTTTCAGCTTCTACTGAGTGCTTCGAAGAGCGGGAGCTCCTCTTATCTATAAGTGTCCACTAAGTCATTTAGCCTGCGCAGCTTGCCAAAGATGATGACAATACATTTACATCGTGCCGTCTAGGTGTGAATATCTCTCTAAGTACTAAACATTTTAACTTAATCGTCCAAACAATGCTATGGTGTGTCCACTATTTCTATTTCCGCTTTATGAATGAGGACACTGAGCACAGAGGAGTCAGTCACCCTGCCTGCACTCATACGACATGTCCACCTGGAGCTGAATGAGACCAAGACCCTGGCCCAAGGTACGCCTGCGATTGCTATAGCTCTGTCTCCTTCCTTTGGAAAACGACTGTCTGTCCATGTTTTCCCGGGACCACAGCATCATGGGTGATCGGGCCAGTGGGCTGGGGACTCAACTGCATGTGCCACTGCTGTCCTGTAGTGGAGTAGTATTCACCCTCCAGGCTTTGGTTCTTCCAACTACAGACTGAAAAGAGGTTGATTTTGATGACTGTGCGGCTCTTCTCTTATTAACTTTTTGAGTTATCACAAATGGAGAGTCTACATCTGGTGCCAGGAGGACAGCTGGTGAGCAGTCAGGTGGTAGAAAATCATTGCCATTCTGGCCTTTGGTGCCACTGTGCGACCATCTCCTCCTGAGAGAACAACAGGGTGTGTAGCATTCTGACATCCTGCACTTCCCCTCTGCACTTCCCCTCTGGTCCCTATTCCTTTGCAGCTCTAGGGAGAGAATTTTGTTTGGTTGTTTGATTGGTTGGTTGGTTATTGTTGTTGTTGTTGTTCTTTAGAAGGCATGATGTGCACCTGCTTGGTTGTATCAGATGATCTGGAAATACAATGCCAAAGTACCTCGGGTCGATCAGTCTATGAGAAATGACTGAGCTCCTGCAGCCAGACAATGAATCTGATCTACTGTGGTAGTGGTTAAAGCCAGCATTGCTTTCCATGGACATATCCTGGATGCATTTGAAACTTGGCTACTGGGTCAAAGGCAGGACAGAGAGACTGAGCAGGAGGTTTCTCAGGGCTGGCTGAGAGCAGGAAGACAGTGGCTCTTGCATACCACTCTCCAGGTTGGAAAGGCACGGTGAGACAGTCAGCAGTGGACTGACTCTTCAATTGCATTTTTACCATTTGAATGAAAAGAAAGCACATGGATTGGGTCTCTCCCAATGGGCTTCTGTGTGCCACAGCCAGTCCTCCGACTTGAGCTAATGTTTCTCTGTGCTTTAATTTAGCAAAAGTGATGGATTGTTGCTGTTTAAGTAATTTGATGTGGTCCCATGACCTCACAGAACTCCTCTGTGGTCCCATAGGCTACAACAGGCTTTTGCATCTGTTAGCTTAGTGACACTGCAGTCATACTGTGTTTCCAGGGAGGACTTGGCAGTGCAGGAACTCTTCAGCCTGAGCCCAGCTTGAGCACACAACTGCAGTCAGGCTGAGTATGCTTTGCCCTTACTGTGGCTCCAGATTGGAATTTCCTGGGCTGCTCCAGGTACATGGTAGTCAAGATGATGCCAGTGTGAATGCCAATAAATAGGGTGAATACTCAAATGGTATTTTCATTTTTTTTTTCTGTTAGTTCTTATCTAACTCCTGCCATCCCCCATGTGGAACTGCATGGCAGCTTTTCCACAACTTGTTCTGTTTCATGAAACTGATCCTAAAATGCACGTGGCATAAACGCATCCAGGGCTTTAAGGAAAGTTAGAGATGAGAGAGGAAGACAGAGGCTGTGGGAACGCGGTGGAAAGCACCCTCTGCGCCCTAGGAAAGCCTTCCTAAGTGTGCTGCTGTCTCCTCCATCCCCCCGCAGGTCCATGAGTCCCCAAATATGCTTTGGGGTAAGGCTGCTGGCAGCTCTGGAAGTGCATCTAATCCTGGCAATATTGGAACCACGCCAATGGAGGTTGAAAATTGGCTCTGTGACTTGCTAGCTATGTTGTTTTAGGCAAGGTACTTTGTATTTTTCTTCTAAAAATACAAGTACAAAGCTTTTAATCTTCACAGGAATAAAAGGTTAAGGCGACTGGTACAACATCCGACATGAACTAAACTCCTGGTTGAGGGAAGTGCTGCTGTGAATTGCTAGTCCCACCCGCGCATGTGTCCGTTCTTAGGTTGCTTGTGTGGTTCTTTTCCAGAGACCCTGAACCTGGAGTGAGGCTTCGGGGTGGGAGTGAGGTGGTCATACAGTTATGGTCAGAATCCCTGCTGCTGAGAGGCTTTTGGTTATGAGGGCTTTGAGTGGGTGAGGAGAGAACACAAACCAAGCTCCCCAGCAAAGTCCAAGGGTAGGGGAAACGGACCCCAAGACATCCCCACAGAATATAGCAATTGTCTCCACGTACTGGGCTCTGTATTCTGAAAGACAGATGACTCTGCCTTTGAAGAGCTTATAGTCCAGCAAGGCCGTGCATAGCCTCTGTCCTGGTCTAAGGAAATAAGCAAGGAAGCAGACAAATCTTTTCTTCTTAACTCCTTACAGTTTGGGGGGAAAATCTGAAAGATATAACCCCAAAATACTTTGCATCTGAGGAACATTCTTCCTCTTGGATAGTCTTAAAAGGATTGAATCTAAAAGTCCAAAAGAACTGATTCTAAAATCTGACCCCGGTACCCACTACCAGGAAGTGGTGGAAAGTCAACTTGTCTGAAATATTTGTTTAATGTATAACATGAGAGAAAGTGGGATACTGACCTCACAGACTTGCTCTGAGTTTAGTTAAGGTTATATGAAAAGTCCTTGGGAATAAACAAGGGATAGGAACATGTTAGATGAATTAGGACTAAGATGATGCCTGCTGATCACGAAACTGCATGTTACATTGGTGTCCTGGTTTAGCTACATAAAAAGATCCTCTGGAATAGTAAGTTCTCAAAGATTGCCAAACACAAGCTGAAAGGAAACTTGGCAGTGGCTTGCAAACACATGACTCTGTCCCTTCTGGAGAGGCCTGATGTGGCTGTAGCTATACATAGAAGCTTCCTACGGGAGACTAGCTATTCTGAGCAAGTGTGTTCAGAAGCCCGTTCCTTCTTGGCAAATGCCACGCCTAAGGAATCCTGCTCTCTTTGTGGTTGACGATGACTCAATTCTACAAGAATGGCTGCTACAAATATTGGGCTCCATTAAGTATTTTGGGGGTATACGTTGACAGAGAGAACATGCAATTGTGCCCTTTCCCATTATTTTAGTCCCTCCTCCCTCACCCTTTTGAATGCTAAAATTAATTGCTTCTTTAATGCCTGAAGTTGAACATCTTTGAACCCAAAAGCTGAAATGCAGTTTCAAAGCTACAAAAAAAACTGTGAATGACAACCATAAACTGCCTTGGGGATATGCACACAAAAATAAGTTAGTCTTCAGCATACGGGGGAAAAGAGGTAGATAGACACGATGAAGTAGAAAGTTCTAGGAATGGTAAAATATCTCAAAGGCCAATGGGCACACACACACAGGCGAGAGCACAGGAAGTACCAGTCTTGGAGCCTGGGTGAGCAGGACAAGCTGACTTTGGGATGTTAAGTACATCAAGTTCTGGACATGTAAGAAGAAATCTTGGGTAAGAGCTTGGGACAGAATGAAGCCACACTTGCACAGTGGCAACCAGGCACTGAGGGCCCCCCCCCCCCCCCGGGACGAGGAGTTGTGGCCATGTTCACAGGGTGGCTTCTCAGCCTCCTTGATGGCAGATTTTGATAATCAGAGTATCCCAATCAGCAGACAGCTCCAGAAAAATATACAAGGTTTCTGGTGAGAGCCTGCCTCATTAGAGATTTTAAAGCTTTAAAAATGTAGTATAGAGTGTATTTGATGAAAATATTAAAATTTATTGTTTTTCTTTTCCAGGAAGGGTCCTGAGAGTGTGGTGAAGGGTCTCACTCACGGGGCTGGGCTCAGGACATTATAAAAAGAGAGTCCCATTTTCAGCAACAGTTACTGAGTAGCCATAATTGTAGCAAAATGGCAAGTGGAAGAGTGAGCAGAGAGAGAGAGAGAGAGAGAGAGAGAGAGAGAGAGAGAGAGAAGAAAGAAAGGAAAAGAAAAAAGGTGGGCAGTGAAAACACACGTCCAAGTTGCACTTGGCGATGGAGCAGGGAGATCAAGGAGGTATCAGAAGTCTGCGAAGATACAGTTTTGTTCTGAAGCCTGGAGAGGGTTTAGAAGTACGAATATGAACTGCCGACCTTCCTAATGAGGAACCAAAGGGATAATGATGCTCTTGGTGATTAAAAGAGGAGCAGGGAAATCTAATTAGAGGAGGCGCGCGCTACCGTTGTTGGTGAAACGCAAGCCTGTTTTCAGCTGCGGGCTGATGAAGGCAGAGCCTTCCCTTCGGAGGGAGCTTCTCCTCCGTTGTCCTTAATTACAGCGGGCCTGGCCGCGGGCGGCTGCCGGGCTGCGCGCAGCGAAGGCGCGAGCCATCTTGGTTTTGTTCTCTGTAACACACCCTGGTTTTGTGTTCACCACGAGACGAGACGAAAGCCTAGCGAGTTACCCTCAGACGTTAATTCCAATCTGTAGGCTCATCACAAACCTGAAAGAGACAAGGCTCGGTCCGCGCGACTGCTGACATCAGCACACCCCAGAGCGCGGCGCTGCGCCCTGAACCGGGCTGAGCGCCAGCGTCACCGCCTCCCAGCAGGAGGCGGAGCAGGGGCCTCTCGGGATGAAGTGGGAAGCGTCTGCATTTTCTCCTAATGTGCTGACATTCTGCAGGTTGGGAAAACGCAAATGATTACGCGGCTGTCATCGGCCCGAAGCAACGGTCGGCTCTCTGACTCATCCCTCCTACCTGGATTTAAATTGCGCGTTTGGAAAATAAAAATCATATGTGTTACCAGCAGGAAACGGACCAACGTGCAGACTTTGATGTCTCCGTAAGAGGTTTTCCTGAAGAGTGGATGCGGTGTTTGATGGGGTCGCCTCCCGAGGAAGACCTGGGAGGGAACCCCAAAACTTCAAAATAGAATTGGGCCACATACAAGGCTGAAATGCTGGGAAAAGGAGGGAAACAGCGATCCAGTGTCTCGGGGAGAGGAACACACCCTTTAGAGTCCCCAGCTGGTCCTTAGTTAGTAAAACGCTCCTAGGGCCAGCATCTGAGCTGTCACTGAACTATCAGTGCACCTACGCACCTGCTTAGGTAAGCACAGGGATGGCGGCTCTGTTGCTGGTACCGTATGTTATGCCGGCCCTGCCCGGGAGTGTTGGTGCACACCTGCAATCCCAGCTCTGGAAAGGCTGAAAACGGGAGGATCACTATGATGCCAAGCTGCATAGTGACGCTGCAGCAAGTACATTAAAAAGAAAAAGAAAAAAGACCCTCAGCGTACAGCAGCTGTAAGCAACGGCTCCACGGACTCAGATGATTTCTTTTTATGTATTTTCTACAGGGTCTCATTACGCAGCTTGGACTCGTAGTGATCCTCCTATTTTCAGCCTCCCCAGCGCTGGAGTTACAGGCCTGCGCCATGAGGCCCGGGCTTGGTGACCCACTCAGTGCACACAAGGGCATGGCTGTTGCGGCAGGTGGTGTGGGGGTTGAACCCTAGTCCCTGTGCTTGCGTAAACAGGCACTTAGTCTGCTGAGCTATCTCATCAGCCTCAAATATGAATACTAATAAACACATAGTGGGCAACAGGCACCACACAATGTAACGCTACATTCTCTCATTGAAGAAACGAATACAAAATGTAGGCCTAAGATATGGAGGCTAGCTGCACAGCGGGGCCGGAGCTGCCCTGCTGAGGGTGAGTGACTGTTATACAGTGCTTCAAGGGCTAAGCAGGTTTCATCAGGCAGAACAGGGTGCGAAGTCTGCACGGGGGACGCTTAGAGACACAGGCATAGAAGCATGAATTCCACAGAAGAGTAGGATTAAGCTCAGCATCGAAATCTACTGCTGCCTGCCAACTATGGCAGAATTTCTGGGTCTCTGGGGGGATTCTATCACATCACTTAACTTCTCTGCACTCCAGGCTCTTCTGTGAATTGGAAATCATAACGTTTCTATCACAAAGGACTGTGAAGAACTGAAGTCTGCACTTAATCAATCCTAGGTTCTTCTTCACTCCTCTACCAAGACACTCACCATACTCCACTGCAAGGGCCTGGCTGTTTGTTGACACAGGTCTAAAACTTGCTCTGTGCTCCTTGGTCCCTACTATAGTTCCTACCATATAGATAGGCACCAAACAAATATTTGTTGGCTAAATAAATAAATTAATGATAAAAGGAGAATAGAGGAGTCCCGGAAAGGAATGGGTGGTTTCTGGGGAGCTGGGATCCAAAGAGCCCTGCCTGTGGATGCCTGGCAAGCAGCAGGAGAAGTACACGAAGCTACCAGGGGAAGCTGAGCTCAGCGTAAGCGGTCTTCGCTTGCTGCTCTGCTGGTAGCTGGGGTTTTCAGCCACTGAAATAAAGGTCCACTCTTGCTATTTTGGGAAGGTCACTGCTGGGGCACTCAGACTGGAGCAAGATTCTAGAGATGGGGAGTGCAGGAAAAAATGTCCTCGTTGTCCAGGCAAGATGCAATTGCCGTGCTGGGCAGCAAGCAGTCGGCAAAGGCTGAGCCTGCATTCCGAGACTTGCTGCCTAGCAGAGGGAGAAGTCGGAAAGACTGGGGAGGCTTCGAGTGGGCAGGCAGAGACCCTGAGGAAGGCACACCCTTGGCAGCAAGGCCCGCGTGGGGAGAGTTTGAGTTGGGGGGCTCCTTGGAGGATTCAGACAAGGACAGTGGCATGCAGCTCAGTGTTCAGGGTGGCGCTGCAGGTGTAGCTTCACTGCCAACAGTGCTCAGAGGTCACCAAAGCTGCCCTCGGAGGGTTGCTTGAGAAATACATTTTCAGGTCCATTCTTAGAGATCATGATTAAGTGGTTCTTAGGTAAGAGTAAAAAATCTGCAGTTTTTAAACACTCAGGATAAGCACAACATAAATCCTGTCTGCATGGTGACTGAAGATGGGGCTACAGGCCACATGTGGAGAAGCTGGAAGCAGGCTGAGGCAGACAGGGCGGAAGGAAGCTGCTCCCTGCTCATATTCCAGATGCCAGTAAGTGGGTATTGGGTGTTACAAGACTCTGACCAGAAAAGAGGCCGCAGACATTGGGTATCCCTTTCAGAGTTTTGGGGTGCCAAGCTGTGGGGCATGGAGGCTCACTGCAGAGAACCTTCTGTCCCTTGTATGTGCTCTTCACATTCCGCGAGGAGGCACAGAGGAATAGTAAGGTGGCTGGCACACCTGACAACAGGGCAGGAAGGAGAAGACAGAGCAGGGTGTGGAGGTGAGGCACACAGGAAGCAAGTGGGGGGCTCTGTGGCCCCCGTGGGGTGGACTGCAGCCGAGATGGTGTGCTGCAACCTCTTGTTGAAGAGAATCCAGTTTGAAGATCCAATGTGATACGCATCTCTACTCCAAAGGAGTAGCCCTTAGCAAAAGCAAATACAGGCTCCATGCTGAGGTCCTGCAGCAGATGCCGAGGTGAGCAGCCGGCATAGCTACCCTGAGAGAACTGAAGCTCTGCGCGAGGAAGATCCCAGAGCCCAGTTGTTGCCATAGCTGGCTGTTTTGCCATGTTCATTTGCAATGACAGGATTCCTTTGAGTTGTCTCTATGCCTTATACTTAATTCTTAATATAACTGACTTGCGTAGCTACAATTTCACCAGCAAGTGTGAGAACTCTGCTTCTCTCTCTGTGACAAGCCCTTCCCTCTTGGCTTTGTGCGCTCTTGCCATCCCTCTCTCCTGCCAGTTCCAGTAATCCAGGCGCTCATATGCCTCATTAAGCACATCCCACTCTGCAGTGCTGGGTGCAATCTCATCCAGAATATTCTTTCTCTGCACTCCCAGGACAGGGGATGAAGTCTCTTGCTCAAAGCTCAAAGGAAGAAAGTGGGTTGGCATCCAGAGGAAGATGAGCAACTCCTGCCAGGGCCAGAGCTGAAGCCAACAGCTGAGCCCAGCCACCCCACTGCTCCCAGGGCTGGCAAGACTTCAGGCACCAGCAAGCCAGGCCCTTCAGTGGACTGTGTCCACTCCATAATGCCAAGGGCACTTGGAGAAAGCCGCTTTGCAATGGGGGCTCGCTGCCCTTCCCGGGGATATGGCTTTGGAGAGCTGTCCTTTATCCTGTCTGCACTGCATTATTCCTCCAACTCAGAACAGACTGAGAAGGCTAAAAGGAAGCTGGCATTCATCTTGTTCTACTTGCATACCACGCAGATAGGATCGTAGCCGTTCTGGCCAGAATTGGACTGGAACTCAGGCTTCCCAGGGCTGGCACTGGTATCCGCTCTGCCTCCCACTGTCCACCCAGCCCCTTGGCTGCTGGAGCTAAGGAAAGTAGGTGTCTGGCATGCTGCCTGCATTAGCGCCCTGCACAGTGTGCCCTGTCGCAGTGTCCTTTGACTGGCAGACGACAGGTGTGATGAGGAGGAAGCATTCCACAAGGACGCCAACCCCTAAGTGATCTCCGATGCACACCGCTGCCTGCATGGCTTCTCATTCTTCCTGTTCATCTCAGCTCACTTGCCAACCCGTGTGGCCATAACCTCCATGCTTGGGGATCTCTGGAAAGTGCTCTCATCCCATTTCCTTTGCTCTTTGCTTGTCAGTACAGAAGTATGGCACAGACGTGTGTAGGAGGCAAGAAGGGTATATTGGGACAGCAGGGAGCTCTCCAAGTGTGCAGTTGCATCCTGGGAGAGCAAGCACAAATGCCCCCTGGGAATGGTGCATGGGTCGGGGAAGGAAGAACGCACAGGTTTGAAATGCATGACTCATTCTCCACCAGAGCAATTCTGGAGCAGACGGGAGCACACGGGGGCGCTGAGTGCCGGAGGTGGGTCCAAGGAGACACTGGCCGGGATGTAATGCCACCCAGAGGAGCGCACAAGCTTGCACAGTGAGCACCGACTATCGTGCTGCATGGAGACAGCGGGCTTGTGCTCAGGCCTATGCACTGTGCGGGGTGTAAGCTCCACTCGCTCCTCATGTGCTTATAAGCCAGCATGAGCAAGTTTCCTGCCTAAACGCCCAACTCCCTCACATGTACAATTGGAGTCGATACGGTATTGGCTTCATAGGCTCATTCTGTGAGACGAGTCATGTTGAACACTCAGTCTAGTGTCTCCCTACACAGTAAACGACTTATGCATAGGGTGCATCACAACTACAGAGCAGTGAGGATTAGGAGGACTGGTCAGCGTCAACAGGCAGGGTAGGTCACCTGGACACTACCTAATCCTGTGCTACTGACATCCAGTGTGGCACCAAAGGCCCTTACTGTTGGAAACACCAAGGCTCGCACAGTGAGGGCCACTCAGCCAAGAAACTGCAAAGCCTAGACTGAAAGACCCTCCGAGATGTGCAGCCCTCTCTCTACTGAGGCACTTTTCAGTCCCTGACAGCTGCTCTTTTGGTGTCACCAGCACAACATTCGGATCTCTGTGGATGTTCCTGCATTCTTTCATTCACAGGGCTTTCCTGACCAGCTCTGTGCATGCATCCTTGTGTTAGGTTCTGTGATTCAAGCCAGATGTGGTCCCATATTGATGAAGCTCACAGGGTAGGAGGGGCGCGTCACTCAAACAAAGTGACTGAGGCAAAAGCAAGATGAGAACTCTAAGGGAAAGCTTCTAGGGACAAGGAGTCTGCCCTACAGGTCACTGCTGTGCCCTTCCCACTAAGAACAGTGCCCAGCTTGTGAAGGCGCTGAACGGTGTCCACTGGGTGGAGGCAGGCTTGAGAAAGCAATGTGTGGCTGGGGTGTGCCAGGGGACCTGATGTACTCAGAGCAGCCAGGGAAGGCTTTCTTCAGGAATGGCTGCTGAAAAGCAGGTAAGCTCCAACAGGGTAGTGAGGCAGGGAGAAGCCTAGGCAGTGGGGAGCACTGCACTTCAAGGTCAAAGGCCTCGCTGGAGAATGAATGAGTATGGGTAAGATGAAGTCCTCCTGGCAGTGCTGGCTGGTACCGATAAGCCCACAGTGCCCAGCATGAATGAGCAGCTTCAGTCTGTCATGTCACACTCGGGGGCATCAGCCCCCCCCCCCAAGGGCTCACAAGGACACTTTCATTTCAGCAGGCCAGGAAAACAACATCCCAAGTTCTGCTCAAGAAACTGAGGCCTTCAGTATGAAGCTATCAAGGCCATCCTTTAACCTCTTATAGAAATGTTCATTTGACTTTTGAGGCAGTCGTTAAACCCACCATAATGTCATGTAGGAGGGCAGCAAGGCTCGGCAAGGATGTCACTCATGTGGCTGAATTGGGATGTGACTCGGTCTCTGCTGTGAGTTGCACCATGTCCCTCAAAATTCTTAGATCGAACCTCCAGGCTTCCTTGTGAATGTACTCGAGTTGGACCCACAAGGGGTACTTAGGGCCTAATGAGATCATCAAGGAAGATCCCTGAGCCAATGCAGTCAGTGTCCTTACGGGCAAAGACACCAGCTGACTGCCACTCGCTACTCAGAACTCAGAGGAAAGCTTTGCGAGGACCTCATAGCTGCTCAGGCGCTGGGCAGTGGACCCCCACTGGATCTCCATGCGAGGACCTCATAGCTGCTCAGGCGCTGGGCAGTGGA
>NW_004524758.1:1912861-1937099 GCF_000260255.1 Octodon degus
TGGATCTCCATGCGAGGACCTCATAGCTGCTCAGGCGCTGGGCAGTGGACCCCCACTGGATCACCTGACTGGAAACTGCATCTCCGACTCACACCTCTGGCCAGGAGTTGGTCACTAAAGCCACCTCCGGGGGTATCTGTCATGGCAGCCTGAAGAGACTAAGCAGGCCCAGTGCACACAGCGGCTGCTCTCACCCAGGACAAGCTCCTGCTGAGTTCGTGACAGAGACACAGCTGCAAGCCACCTGGCTGATGGTCCTGGGTGCGCCGTGGACCACATTCCACAATACGAATGTCCTCACTGACTGATAGAATGAGTTGGGGGCAGGGCAGGGGCGGGGGCAGGGCACTGCCCTTGTCCCCACTCTGTGTCATGTTGTCAGCACTGAGGGATGGAATTCTTGGTCATCACCATATGGCAGGCTATGTGTCTGTGAAAAGTGACAGTCACTGAGCTGACTCCAGGCCTCATAAATTCAAGTGTTATCACTCTCCGTGTGAATGAGATTGACAGCTCAGAAATGTAGGGCTTCCAGTCTTTCACCTCTGGAGAGAGAGCTGACATCAGCTCTGCTTTGTCTGGATTTCAGAGTGCTGGTGTGGACACCCCAACCTCTCTGTGTGTCTCTGTCCCCCATGTGCCTAGATGAAATCTCTAGAACTCCATGTCAGGCCTAGTCCTGGGTCTCGTGGCCGGGCCATCAGCTGTGTGTCTGTCAGGGTCACACGATCTTTTTGCTCTTCCTTCTACTGCTCTGTAAAATGGGACTAATGACTAGTTTTGCACAGCACTGACATGACATGTGAAAGATAGTAAATACCCAGTCCCAGCAGATATGACTATGATGAATAGAGGGCCCCAAGTACTTCCATTTTAAAGCAAAGTTTTTAGAACAAAGTCGGAAGACCTCTTTGTCTTGGGAAAAATAAATGAAATATTCATACTAGAGTTTTGGCTCCTCAGAAGCAGTCAAGAAACAGTCCGTGCAGTCTTTGGGCCTGGTTCCTCTCCGTGCTGCCACACTCAGAGGGCAGAGCACTCATTGCTGGAGGCGACCAGGTGCACGTCTGCCCTTTGGTGGCTGACGTCCTTTCCTCTGGGGGCTACCCTGCCATTCTGTGGCTGTGTGTGTGAGCAACAACAGAGTCGCATGCTTGTTCTTGGGTCTGTGCAAACCAGCCCTCTCAAAGTCTACCTGCTCTGGAGGGGATTGGGGAGGGACCACGCAAGCCTGTCTTTGAAGTTGGCTTATACACAAAAGCACAGGCATTCAAGCAGGCAGAGGAAGGAAGGAACATGCTGTACCCACCTGCCACTGCTGATGAGGGGCTTATTTCTAAGACACACACAGCACAATGCACACACAATGCAGAGAGAAAACAAGAGACATAGATCACACATTTCAGATGGTTGGTGGACAAAGTTCAGTTCATGTCAACGCAGAAAGCTTGCTCAGGGGCTGAGGTGCACATGGAGAGAGGGGTTGCTCCCCATCTCCTGCATCAGAGGCTCCCCTCTAACCAAATCCCAGCAAACAGGCACATACATACACACAGAAACTAGCACAACAAGCTGGTCCTGGCCCAGGGCATGAAATGTGGGACAAGACTATGGACAGCAGCGTCGGAAGACAAGTGACAAGGGCAGGGCTTCCAGGAGGCCAGCATGGTGCCTGAGACCTCTCCACTCACAGGGGAGAAAAGGACCTTTAAAGAAGGGTCTCCCACTGCAGTCACCAGTGGAACAGCTCTCTGGTGAGGACCAAGCCCTTGAGCCCATCATCTCAGTAGACAAGAACATGCTGTGTCAATTAACACGAGGCTCCTGGTGGCAGCACTTAACTTAATCCAGCACTGTAAATCTCACTGAATCCTAGGCTCTTGCTACAGAAGGTTCGCTATCTCTAAATTTTCTAGTTCACCCCCATAGATAAACCTTTAGATCATACTGCAGTCAAACAACCCCATGGCTCTATCTTCTCTATATATTCCACATAGGAGGCGATTCAGCACTTGGCTTGCTGCTTTTGAAAGGGGTGAACATTGCCTTTGATAACCAGGTCAATGGATGAGCTTGTAAGTACCCCTGTGTCACATGCTGGGTATGACAGGCGGGAGGATTTCTTATCTAAAGGTGGTACACTGAGCAGTATGGATGGGCACAGGCCAAGCAGATGGCACCCCCCCCACCCCCCGAGCCCTTGGGCTCCCCATGAGGCCGAGCCCTCCATGTCTGGGCGCCCAGCACTCACCATACAGTGTGATGCTGGCATTGGTGTTCCCAAGCTTGTTGGTGGCCACGCAGGTGTAGTTCCCATAGTCCTTCTCTGAGACATTGAAGAAAGTCAGGGTGGACATGTGGCCTTTGTTCTCAATCCTTACTCCATCCAGGCCAGTGGCCAACCTGCAAGAAGAGACAGGGCTGCTGGCCTGGCCCTGAACTTGGGCTGGGGAAGAAGGTGCTGAGGTAATGCAAAGAAATCATAGATCAATTCTGCAAAGAGGCTCTCTTCCAAGACGCTTCCCTCTAACTAATCTACACCTCCATCTCAAACTTTAACTACCATAGTCTCCAGCCGGAGGGACGAGGAAAGACTAGCCATGCTCCAAAGACGAAACTGACTGACTTCTAGTCATCAGGACTCCCCTGTCCGCAGCTAATCTCAGATTTGGAAACAAGGTCAGTTCATTCTGTTGACCTCCCAGCTTCCTCCATGTTTATCTTCTGACTCTAAAGGACATTTGCAGAGGAGGCTGTGACACTTTTCTATTTTGCTTTGCCTTCTCCCTGAACCTGATCATCCTCTTCCATGTAGGAGTGACCCCACAGCTCTGGCCCATCTCAGTCTACTTCCTGGAGGTACCTGGCATCTTCCTTGAACCACTGGAAGTCGGCCACGGGCACTGCAGAGGCCTCACAGCTCAGGACCCCCTTCTGACCCACCGAAGCACCAGTGTTCTTGGCTTTCGAGATATAGGGAGGGTCTGTGGGGAAAAGCAAACAAAGAGTAAACCACATGGGCTGATTCCACAAAAAACATGAGAGCTACAGCCAGCCGCTTGCTGTTTGTCTTGTGACACCCTTACTTCCCAGTAAAATGATCAGTTATTACAAGAAAAGAAATTCTCATACAGGGCATGGTGGTGCGTGCCTACAACGCCAGCACCCCGGAAGGCTGGGCGGAAGGATCCCTGAGAGTCTAAGCCAGCCTGAGCTACGTGGTCCCCTCAAGCCAGCTTGGTCTACACAGTGAGACCCTGCCTCAATGCAAACAAATGCACGCGCAGAAGTAATTTCTTACCTAAGGACTCCGCATCTACCTAGCGTCTTCTTAGGCCTCAGCCCAGGCTAAGCACGCTGAGGCCCTGACAGCACCGAGGGCCCTAGAGAGCAGGGGCAGCGGAGGGGTGCCGGCCTGCAGGAAAAGGCCTGCCAGCGCCCGCTGGTGCGCTTAGCCCTTGTCCCCATCTCCCGGAACGCCCACCGGGAGCGCGGCACTCACAGTTCACGGTGATCTTCACTTTGCGCACGTCTGGCGCTGCGACATCGTTCAGGGCGCTGCACTCGTACTCCCCGGACTGGTCGCGCTTGATGTCCGAGATTTCCAGGTACTCGTCCTCACTCACAAAGCCCTGGCCTTCGGGGAACAAAAGGGAGGGCAGAAACAATAAGGGGCTGTTAAAGCAGGGCAGAGCCACACGCAGAGCAGGAGGTAAAGAGGGAGCGGGCGCAGCCCTAGTCAGGACCGGTCCGCAGGTCCAGCACAGGCGCCCCGAAGCGTATCTCAGTTGCTAGCCCAGGACTTTGGGTTTTCAGGGCATTGGAGTAAGAAATTAATACCAATGTTTTCTTCAATGATTAGCATTAGTATTAAAAGGTACATGTTAAACAACCTACTACACTGATAAACCTTGTTTTTTTTTTTTTTTTCTTTTTGCAGAACCAGGGATTGAACTCAGGCCCCTGCGCTTTCTCAGGAAGTGCTTATTCCACTGAGCCGTCTCCCCGGCCTAAAACTTGATTTGTTAAAGAGAATTGTGAAGTATGACGTGATAAAGTCTGTGGAATAACTAGATCATGTTAGTATGAGCAGTCTTCACGTTTCCTATATAGAAATGCTCTTATATATAAAACCCTAATCATCACTACTAAGTACCTGTAATACAGGTAAGCAAATACTTTGTTTTAATACAAATTCAAAATAGCTCAATTTCAATTTTAGGTGGAGTCATTCCACAATGTATTTGTGTTATAAAAGATTATGTGGAACATGATAGCAAAATGTGATTTTTACTAATTAAAAATTTTAAAACTATGGTGAATAAGATAGAGTGGAGAATGAATGAATCAATGAATCATTTCATCATTCTTACATAGTAGATACTCAATAAAAATTTGCCCACATTTTAAAACAAAAATGATATTTAAAGTAGTAAATCTTTAGTTAGGAGAGCAGCCGCATTGACTCACAGTGTAATTTTGGGGCATGTTCTGGAGGCTTCATGCTCAAACAGAAAATTTTTAATTCATGACCCAAAGCACTACGGGATTGGAAAGTTTGCTTTGTCCACCGTTCCATGTTCTCACAGCCTTCTGGACATGACGCCTTACTCTTCAGCCATGCCTTACGGCTCACACAGAGAGCGCAGATCCTCCATCTCCAAACAAATATTGAGTTTGTTTGAAATGCTGACCTCCCATGAACATGCAGTCACCATCAGGGCCAAAGGAGAGGCATGGCCATCTTACTGTCTCGTGAACCTGCTATCTTTCGTGTTTCTAGTTCAAGGGCCAGATTAGTTGCTGGGATGATGAAAGCTTAGTACACCCCTCTCACCCCCACACAGAGATGTATTTTATCTGGTGGGTGCTTGTTAATCCCATTACTGGGGTTCATGACAGAGCAGAAAGGCAGGCTGTGTCAGGGCTGGGAGGATTTGGTCGCTTTGGCATCCTGGCTGTGGCCCAGGTCTAAGCTTGGAGGAACTCTCACAAGCCACGCACAAGTCCGCGTGCTTTGGGTCCTGATGCTCCGGTCGCCTCTTTCCCTGCCTCGGGGCTCCACAGCTGGAGTGCAGTGCCAGCGACAGGATGTTGGCCATCCCACGAAGCTACCCACACAACAACTTGACATAGGAGAACCTGTACTGTGACATCCTGTAACTCACTTGTGTCTCAAATTTTCGATCAAGGAGATTATGGGGCACAGAGGAAAGTGATCAATGATGTAGAGTGTGCCTAAGGAGAGTCACATGGAAAGAAAACATTCTCTCAGGCTTTCCTAGAGAGAAAGCTGGTCAAGCAATTGCCGTGACTCATCCAGATGGCTGACACTGACAAAGGATCTGCAAACTGCAGTGCAGGGTTTCAGGATAAATCCTGCGGGGATTTGGCTGACCTTGTCAAATACAAAAGTTACATTTCTTGTTATATAGGTCTTGCGTTATCTTGGTCTTAACCATCCAGCAGAAAAGTATAAAAATGAAGTATAAAAAGTAAAGCCATATTAATACACTGAGCTGTAAAAGGTTCCCATCAACAACTTCTGACATTGCCAGCCCTAAGGAAAACCCACTACTATTATGGACTACTGGACTATATGAAATATTTTGCTGAATTCATATACTTACAATATTTAAATGACAATAGAATACCCTTCTCTGACAAAACTAAAAGGAAAAAAAAAGGGATAAACATTAAGGATCATTTTGTATCTGCATATTCTGGATCATTTTGTATCTGCATATTCAAAATAATTAAGATAGATATACAGCTGCATTCTCTTAATTCAGTGAATGGAGAGATTTGTTCTAATAGTGTTTGTGAACAGGATATCATGTCTGCATCTTGTACTTTGAATAACCAGTAAGGCAACAATATGCAATGTGTTAATTATTGAAACTGTCCTACTAATCAGTTTCAAAATTGTCTCATTGTTATTTGTTTCTCAATAAAATTATTAAAAAAAAAAAAACCTGGAGTCACCGCAAGTCTGTACCCTCTGGGATCCCATGAAGAAAACTGCACCAGCCAGAGGACTAACTACAGCCTAAACCTGGGGGTAAGGCCCAGGGAACCCCATAAAGGTGCATTCACATTTTGTAGGGACTCTGGCTGAAGCTGGGCAAAGCTGGACAGAAGAGCTCCCACGCGGGCTGAGGGAGCGCCGCATCCCAGCCCCCGGGTCCCAGCAGCTTCAGCTGCTCCAGGCAGTGGTGGGAAGTGGCGAACATTTTTCAGAGAGAACTGCAGAGCATGGGGCCTCCTGGGGCCTGGCGGGTTAGTCCTTTTGTGGTGTCTCAGCTGTTGTTGCTACTCAAAGTACAGCCAAACAGGAAGGATGAAAAAGTGCACTTATGCAAAATGGGGCTTGTTATAACACTACCTCATTAAGTGAGGAATCGAATCCTGTCAAGTTTGTAGGATAACGTGTTTCTCAGATTTAATTTGCATATAAATTCCTCAGGGTCTTAAAAAAATACAGATTTGACTCAGTAGGTCGGGGGCAATCTGAAGCTCAGGGTACTGAGGAGCAGCCAGGGCCTCTTGTACCGCAGGACGAAGCCACCCCTGGGGTGGGAGCTGCCAGGCCTGAGCAGGCTATGCCTGTGCTCACTCTTGTACAGGTGCAAATCCCCTGCGGTGACTGTAATCATTATGTATGTCTAGAGTGTACCACTAAATTCAATGAAAACAAAAGTTCATGAGACCAAAGAAAAACCTTTTTCCTCTGGAAGTTATCTCAGGGTTTTGCTCTTGTTATGTGAAGTTGACCAGCATGGTCTGCAAAGTCAGTAACTGGTCAAGACGTACCCTGCTGAGATCTCAGGGACTCTAGGCCACAGAGTCGGGGGCTCAGAGAGAGACACTGAAGCTGAGTCCACAGCCCTGGAGGTGACTTCCCCACTGACTACCATCTGCACACGGTGTGCCCCCCACCCGCGGACCCACAGAAGAGGCCCAGGGCAGGTGAGCTAGATTTTCTTCACACTCTGAATGCCGAGTGAGATTTTCCCTGTAGAACCAATCTGGGTTTCTAACCACGCGGAGCCCCCAGAAGCCACTGGGTTGACTGCCTTCCTTTCCCTCTCTGCTTCCTGTTGCAGCACAGAATTCTGACTCCCTGCTGCAGCCACGGCAGAGAAGGCAGCATGTGCTTTACTCCTCTTTGCTTGCTGCCAGAAGCCATCTTGCTGACTGTGGAGGGGGAGCAGGAGCTAGGAGCTACATCTGAGGAAAACGCAGGCGAGAAGAGGAGGAGCGGGTAAGGACGGGGTGCTGTGGGCACAGGCAAGCTGGGTGGTGACCCACGGCAGCATCCTGAGGCCACACACATGTTGTTGGTGGGATGGAAAGCAGTGCAGCCGTTCTGGAAATCAGTGCGGAAATTTCTCACAGAATTAAAATTACCAATTCAGTCTGACCCAGCTGTCCCTTCCGGTGTCCTCCCTGAAGAGTTCAAGATGTCAGCCTGCAGTGAGGCACGCATGCGGATGGCTGTTGCAGCACAACTCCTAATAGTGAAACTGCAGGCAGCCCGGGTGCCCACCAAGAGAAGGCTGGCTGAATGCAGTGTGGAATCCACATGGAATAGAACACTACTCAGCTGTCGGTGAAGGAGGCCCTTCACCTTGGGGAGTCACCAATCGCAGGGCTCCAGAATATCAGGCAGTTATTTCCTGCATTTGGAGCTCAATATTTCAGTTCGTTGGTTGTGGACACCTTTCTTAAGGTGCAGAGGTTCACAAAGATTTATTATAGCTGGAAGTAATATAAGCATTTAAGGATGAAGAGATCAGACAGTAAATCCAGAGAACCAGCCGCTTCCTACCCTGCTTCCTGCCTTTCCCTGCTGCAAGTCCACACCACTGTGCCAACCGTCACTCTTAGGCCCGTTTTACCTTCCACTTCCTCTTCCAATTCCTTACAGCACAAAGTTGAAAGTGGGAGCAATCAGAGATTTTCACTTTCTACATTTTTAGATTATTGTCACCAACAGAGTATCTTCTTTTTTAAAACCCCTGGGGGCAATTTTAGAAGGTGGACTGTGTCTTCCTGGATTATTCACATTACTAAAACAAGCACACACATCTTGAGCTAAATCCCGCCTGAACCCTCTTAGGAAGTGCCTGAAGGTCACCATCTTGCTGTCTCTTGAAGTGTGATGCGCACAGCCCTGGCCCTGCGCCTGGAGACAGCTCTGTGAGGTTTCACACCAGCCCCACCACGGCCTTTGCCAGGAGAGCACTCAGGAGGTGACTCAGAGCAGCACGCAGCAGTGGGCTGCAGATGAGAGCCAGGTGGAGGGCTAGACAGCTGAAGCCACCTGGAGAATGGAGCCTGGGGCCTGGAAAGACAAGACTGGGCAGTGAGGGCTGGTAGGGACAGTGGACGTGGGGGGATGTGCCCTGTGGAAGTGCACTGGTCACAGAAGAGGCTTTCTGCAAAAATGACAAGGGTGTCCCTGGTGCTCAGCTAGAGGGACCTCTAGAGATGACTGCCATCGGTGCTGAATTTGGATGGCTGGAATTTTACATACCAGAGATTGAGTGCACAGTGCTGGTCCGTTAGGTTTTTCATCCATCTTGGAAAATAACCTTTAATTCAATTGCCAAACATGGGCAGCAATCCAAGCTTCCAAAGAATAAACAGTTCATGCCTACAAAGATTATGCCATGCCAGTGAAATGCAGAGGGACCAGCACGGAGGGAACCTGCTAGAAATCCTGCCACGGAGGTCAAGAGCAAGGCGAGGCTCCAGAAAGGGCGCAGGGCTGGTGGACACTACCTCTAGTCCTAGCTTCTTTCTCCTGAGGTGAGGAGGGTACAGAAGAGACTGTCAAGAGTTCTTTTTATTATTTGTTTATTTTGTTGGTTGGCACAGGAATTTGCTATGCAGCTCAGACTCCTAGTAATCATCCTGTCTCAGCTTCCTCAATGCTGGGATCACGGGCGTGCTCCACCACACCTGGTTTCAGTGGTCAGCATAGTGTGCAGCACCTGGGATTGAACCTGGGTCCTTGCGCTTACCAGGCAGGTGCTTAGACCACTGAGCTATCTCCCCAGCCCTGTCAGGAGTTTTTGAGGGGAGCTGTCCCCAAAATCTACCACTCCCCTTTTTTGCTTTCCAAGATTTTGGCCAACTGAATAGCATCACAAAAATGAGTAGATAAAAGGAGCATCTCTTGGAGTGTCAACTGGACTACACCCTGGGCTTGGAATCTGTCTTAGTTACTTCCCTTGTTCCCAAGACAAAACACCTGATACCAAATGTTAAGGGAGGAAAGGTTTATTGTAGCTCACAGTTTGTAGAAGTTGTAGCTCACAGCTGGCCAACTCCAAGGTTGGGTGGCTTGGCAGAGGGGCATCACAGAAAGCAAACAGTTCAGGGCAGAGAAGGCAAGCAGAAACCAGCAAGCAGCAGCAGTGGCCGTCTTTCTGTCCCTTATGTTCTATTCAGACCGCCCATCCTGAGGGCGGCTGGCACGGGCACTGGTGGTGGGCCTTCCCATTGCCCACACCACAATGACACCAAGCCACCCAGTGGACTCACGTAGTGGTCATGCAGGCCAACATCACACCCTGCAGATCCAGCCTCCCACACCGATGACATCACGAGGCTCTGCAGGACCTCTCAACACGGGCCATCACGGATTCATTGGCTTCTGTGGGGTTCTTGCCTCTCCTTGTGCACTGCAGACAACTGGGATACAAGGCACACAGAGCCAGGCACCGGAACTGGACCTGCACCTCAAACTGTGTGGAGCACAGGGGTGCTCTCCCCACTCGCCCAGGGCGGCCTTAAGCCTGCCTCACTGGGCCTCCATGGCTGACACAAGAGAGGAGTGCAGCGGCAGGGAGTGGTGGCCTTCTAGAAACCTGAATGCTCCCTCCTTCTTCAACCTGCCCTGGCTTTGCTCAGTCCCATACCTCCTGACACAAGAGTCACCTTCTTGTGGAGGCGAGAAACATTGGAAGCATGCTTGAATTTGGAATACGATTAGCCTAATGGAAACAGAATTTTATGCTCTTCAATTTTCATCCCATAAAGCAGAGCAGTCATTCCACTGTCTGAATTACAAACACCCTGAGAATGAAGGACACCTTCCGCTTTGAACTTGTGTGGCCTCTGTGTGGGCTACACCTCCAGCGTGGGCTCACACCCTGCCGGATGTCTAGAGGCCTGCCAACACTGCGTGCGCACGAGACCCCTGCACCCCGCCTTCTTACGGCATCCAGTCTTTCTCGGCCAGCCTCCTCTCCTCTCCATGGGCCCTCCCCAACCTGCTTGTCTCGCAGAACACTGCTGGCAGGAAGTGGCTGACTCGTCCTCTGCAATGAAACCATGAGTGTGGACAACAGCACACCCCAGGCTGCCTGCTCCCTCTCTGCACTGGACCTAGTGAATGGTCTGATAAACCCACTATTTCATTTTCTCTTAATTAATACAAGCAACTGCATTTGCTGAACTCATTTTAGTTTGGACCTAGTAAGTGTGTCACTTGCTATCTGTGACAAAGTGCTTTGTTTTGAGCTCCAGCAACCTTGCTCAGGCAGGGACTCCAGGACTTTCCCCACGGCGATGGTTCACCCCACTCAGGGTCACACGCCAGCCCCGGCTCAGAGGAAGCCCCTGGCCCTGGTGAGGGTTCTTCCCTCCATGCTGTGGTGGGGCTGATAAGAGCGCTTTCCTTCCCCAGCTGCCAACCTGAGCATCTCTGGTGATGGCAAAGTTGTCCTACTGGGCGTGGTCCTGGGTTAAGGATACAGGAGCAGCCAGGATGCCTGAGAGGATGCGGTGCACCTCCCTTAAATACGAGAGTGAGGCATTCACCAGGGAGAAGGAGGGGAAGGGGTAGTGGGGGAGGGGAGGGAACCAGCACCGGCTGAGCAGAACAGTCTGCCTGGATTTTTCTTAAAGTAGCTGGTGTTTACAATAAGAATTTCAGTATAGGCCTGGGAGATGGCTCAGTAGAATAAGCACTTCCCTGGCAAGGGCCTGAGTTCAATCCCCAGTTCCAGAAAAAAAAAAAAAAGAATTTCAATATAAATTATACAAATGATTCAGGTCAAGACAGTGTATAGATGGAAGAAAAAAATCATCATTTTGACGTGGTGGAGTCTAAATAACTATGTTATTGGCAAAATGTTTGAGGATAGTTGTAAAGCTTTTTATTTGTTTCTTTGTTCTGTATTTTAGAGAAGAGTCTGCAGGGTATTAAGGGTCTCATTACTAGATCGGACTCGTAGTGATCTGCCTGTTTACAGCTTCCCAAGAGCTGGGATTACAGGCACATGCCACCACGCCCAGTCTCAATCACGATCTCAGCGCACCCTGGCGGTGGGGTTGGCACGCAGGCCCAGGATCAAACCCCTGGCCCCTGTGTCTGCTTGCAGGCACTTTAATCCACTGAGCTATTTGGCAAGCCCTGTAAAGCTTTTTATTTCATAGGTTTCTTCCTATTATTTTTATTCTAAACCAGTGAAGTTATTTCAGTATTAACAGCCAAAAAGCAAAAGGGGTTCTAAATGGTACGATTTCTGCTTTAAACAAAGATACATCAAAAAGCTTAGCAAACAAACACCAAATGTGACCGAGGCACCCTGTGCCTGCTGCCTCTTTCCCTTGTACAAATCTTAAGCAAGTTGGCACTGCCCATGGGGCTGCCTGCTAGGCGTTCCCAGTCACCCTCCCAAGCACATATTATTTCTGAGGGACAGGATGTCTCTGGCCACGGTGCAGTGTGTGCCTCTGGGCTGCAGAGCTCACAGCTGACCCAGGGAGTGAGGGCCTGCCAAGGAGCAGTGTGGCACCGGCAGCGTTTACGGTGCTGGAGCACTCGCAGCAAGAGCATCAGCCCTGCCTGCCTGAAGGGGCGACAGCGCTTTCCTCGGGACACCTGTGTCTGACTCGCTTTGCTAGAGATGACCTGAGTCCTGAGCTCATAACAATCTTCTGGTCAAAATAAGCAGCATGCATGACTGTGCCGCCAGGAAACTAGTGAATGAGGCAGTCCAGCCACCTACGCCACCCTAGCTGTCACGATGTCACAGTGCGGTGCTTCAACTACGTCTTCGTGGTGGTGCTGGTATAAACAGATCTATTCTGCGGCCAATCCTATAGCACGTATCTACGTACAGAGTGGAATCCTTAATAACCAAGGACTGTTTCAGTCTGTGCACTTATACCACGTGTCCTCCTGCAGCTCAGAACGTGCTCCTCAGGCCAGGGGGGCGCTTCTCCATGTACACCCGCCTTCCACCCACACATAGCTGCACTGTGTTGCCACATCACAGATACTTTTTTATTAAAATCATTTTGCAATACTGAGGACTGAATTCTGGGAGTTCTCATTGAACTACATCCTCAGGCTCCCTTTCTCATCTCTTCTCCACCCTTCTCTCCCTCCCAGCCCCTCCTCACTTCGCTTCATTTTGAGACAAGGTCTCACTAAGTTGGTAAGTTGTGCAGGCTGCCCTTGGACTTCTGATCTCCCTGCCTGGGCCCCACAGACTACTAGGATTGCAAGGGCTTGTCCCTGAGCCCACCTACTTTTCTGTTTTGAAGGACTAGGTGGCCTTGGGCCTGGGACAGTCTGCACTGACATGTGTGCTCCCCGCACAGCTGGCATTCACCTCGCCCACAGCCAAGTGAAGAATTAGATTGGCTGAAGTGCCAGGAGACTGCTTCACTTTCAGCCCAACGGAAGCTCAGCCACCACGCATGGGCGCTGCTGGCCGCACCATACCGCATGCCTCACGGTCCCTGCACGTGTACCTTTGAATCTAACATCAGGCTATGCTTCCACCCCAGTTCATTGACTAAGTACCCCATAAGCAACTGCTCTCTGCGAGCCAAAGGCCTGCACAGTGACTCCTCCCTAGAGGGCCTGCTGACAGCAGACAGTCCTGGGTCTCGGGGCTGATGAAGAGCGAAACCCAGCCAGGGTGTGTGCGAGGCCTCCTGGCCTATGGTCCTGCACAGCAGCCTGCACCTTTGTGAGAAAGTCTCGGACAGCCCAAGTGCTCAGAGAGCCCGGGGCCTTCACAAGCTGCTTCAGATCTGTGCGTCTCGGGAGGAGCCTTGCGCGGTTTCTAAAGATGAGGCCTGGACGCTGGCTCCCTCCTCTCACTTCTGTTCTCCTTCCTTTGATTGTTGTGCTCGTGTCTATTGCTTGCCAACACAACAGCACATGACACCAGTGCTAATGATCAGCATTCCTTACTATTTTTGAAATACTCACATCTGCTTCCGAGTAAAGCACCCACTGGCGTAGCCCTACTGGGAGGCAACAACCAGCACCCGGGGACATTCTGCGCACTTCACAGAGGCAAAGGGCCAAGCTCCAGCTCTGCAGAGACAGCTGTGCTCACTCATGCAGCTGCGGCACGAGCTGAGAGGACAAGATCAGGGCCTGGGTGTTGGGCGAGGGCGGGGCTCCTTCCTGCGGAGCGGAGTCCGGGTCTCTTTGGAGACTCCTTCAGCATGGGCTCTTTTGTCTATTCCTTGGCTGTTCTGGTCAAGTCTGTCTCTCTCTCTCTGTCTTGTGTCTAACCAGAAACCTGAGTAAGCTGAGCTCTCCACAGGCATACACCTCCGAGCTCTTCTACCCTAGTTGCTTTTCCCTGGTGGGAAGAAAGGGGAAAACCACTGAACTGGAGATCAGGAGAACTGGGATAGATTTTCAGTTGTGTCACTAATTTGCTGTGTGATTTTGAATAAATATATTATTCTGTAAAGTATAAAACCTTATCAGATGAATACCAGCACAATGCACATTGTATAACCTCCATAACTCAGCAGTTCAGGCCAGGACTGAGAATCTCAAACAGCCTCTTAAGTTGGGGAAATCTGATGATCACAGGGTGATAAGCAGAGCTCCCACCCAGAAGTTCAGGGTCCCCGACTCACCAGGGAGCAAAGGTCCCTGCAGTCGGCCTGGGTGATGCGGAAGGGACTGGAGTGTCCTTATCCTCTTTACCCAGGATCTAGATAATGCAGCATCAAAGGAGAGGTGCCACAGCAATCCAATCTCACTTGTGTCTGTCACTGCGCATCAGCTGCTTGCAATGGGGAGTGAAAGAGCAGTTTTGACAATTATGAAGGACTGCGTTTCTCAGGGTAATGTCTTGTGTTAATGGGGAAATTAATTCTTTCCTTTACTTTCCACGACTCCTATTCATGCAAATTTGACAAGTAGCTTCTCTTTTTTCCCTCCTCCCGATGAGAAAGTTGGGGTAATGTCTTGCAGGTATAACTAATCATCCACTTATATGATTTGATGCTCATTTTCATGGGTCTGAGACTATGCTCAAAAGCAGGAAAAATGATGCTTCTTTATGCTTTTGCCTTTCTCTGTCATCTCTAAAAAATATCCCTTCATAGCTACAGGGCTCACTTGGCTAATTCTTCCCAGCAGTAGAACAGATAATGAGAGAGGAGGAAAGGGGCACTGGAGGGGACACACCGGCACCCCACTCATCACCCCACTGCCTCCTTCCCCCTCATCAGCAGCGGTGTCCCTGGAGACTGCAAGTCGGGACTAGTGCTGAGAAGGCAAAGGAGATGGAGCGGTCCAGGACATGGTCCTTGCTCCACCAGTTACCAGGCCAGACCCCTGGGCAGGCTACTGTATTGCAGCCAGCCTCAGTGTCCTTTGCTGTGAACACAGGGGCTGGCCAGCCCATTTGTCCAGTCCCTCAGCCACTGGTCTTCACCTCAGGCCCAGCGTGCAGAGTTTCTGCACCCTTACCAGACCCTGAGCAGCACCAGCCCCTAAGTAGGAGCCAACATCCAGGAGTGGGGGACGAAGGTGTGAATCTTGTGCTAGAAATGCAGACCAGCTCTGGTCTGGGATCTGAGCATGCTGTGATGTCCTGTGCAGCCCAGGCAGCCAGGGCTGGCCAGTCTCTGAGCTCCACACCATGCCTCCCTGGGCACGCATAACCACCTTCCCTCCCTGACACTGCTAGGGCTTCTTGCACTAAGTGGTCACCCCCATCCTGAGGCCTCTGTCAACATTAGCACATCTTACCTAGAACAATGCAGTCCTGCGCAGTTAACTGTCCAAATTCTTTATTATACAGCTCATCCTGTTGATTTGTTGCCTAGAGAGACACAGTCTCTGTCTTCCTGGAAGACACTATTGTTGTGCGAGGCAAAGCTGAGGAGAATGGAAGGAGGAACAGGGTCTTACACAACAAGCCTGGGCTGCGGGACCCTGGACCAGAGTGTGTGGTTTGCAAGGAACTATTGCCTGCCCAAGCACACAGAGGAGGAGCTAGCGCCTGGCTCCCTGGCAGACAACCTCTGCAGAATGCGCGGGCACTTACGAAGGGAGCTTTTGAAGACGATGAGTCATGCAGACGGGCTTAGCTACCTTTGTCGCGTGGCCTTGCTCTTATTATACTCAACCATACAGGATATTTTTTTTCACTAGAATATTGTCCCCAGTAGCCATGGAATGAATGTAAACGGTTATGATATTTACTGCTTTCTGCAATTAAACATGAATATATGGAGAGAAGTACATAAAGCAGAGAATAATTCAACAGAACAAGGGGAAGATCCACGTTTTCACACTTCATCCTTTAGCAAACTGCAGACTCATGGACCACCCATCCCTGATCTCCCACGTTCAGCTGCACTAGTCATGCACACAAAGCCACTTGTGTCGTCTCGGTGAATACGAAGGCGTTGAGTTAGGTTATTTCTAGGACATATCAGTAGCTCTTGTTTATTATTGTACATTGTACACTGGAATGAAGTGTGTGGGGTGTGTGTGTGTGTGTGTGTGTGTGTGTGTGTGTGTGTGTGTGTGAGACCTAGAAGGACTACGTCGCACCTACAGTCTCACAGATAAAAGGAATCAAGAATGTCCCAGAAAGGCTGTAACATGCCAATCAGGAGGCAATTCATCTCGAGAAGACAACAAGTGATATCTACACTATTAAATCACAATTACAAAGCAAATCAGCTATAGAAGAGAGCAGATCATTTCCATCAATTATTACTGAACTGAACACAATTTTTCAATCACCGGCAGACTGTAAATGGGACCTGCAGCTCATGCAGGAGCTCTTCCATCCCAGGAGTTAGTAATTAGGTATGAACGTTGGGAAATTAGCAAGGACAAGGACAAGGTGGTGCAGGGAGCAGGACGAAGGGAGATCGCAGGAGGCAGCAGGAGAGCTTCCGAGAGCAGGTCCCGAGCATTTGGGAAGACCAGGGTCAGCCACCTACGCAACTGGTACCACCCTAAGTGGAAGAAAGCACAGAGCGCTGGTGTTTGGATTTCCAAGCCATGGCCACAGGACCAGCTGAACAAAAATAATGGCGCGTCATTTCCCAGCTGCTCGTCTGTGCCAGGGGGGTGTTGCAAGTCCGGGTTGCGCAGACGCCTCACTGTGAGTGCTGCTGGTCAGGCGCGCGGCCCCGGCCTTTGACTGACTGCTGTGAGCAAATTATTTTTGTCTCCAAAAGCCTGGATGCTTCTGTCTTGGTGAAAGTTGGAGACACCCACACCATCAGAACCTCACCTGGTCACACCTGGAGACACACTTGTGTGCCATCAATGTGCTGAGGTCACTAAATGTCCCTCACAGGAGTCTCTGTAAAATGTGTCAAATGTAATGACCTGCCCAGGTCTTGGAGGCCCTTGCTCCTGCTCTTGCTTCTGAAGCTCTCCGATGCTGCTCCCCTGGCTTGCCATGATGTGTGGAGCAGACTCCCGGTCCCCAAAGGCTTTGCTCACCCTTGAGTTCAGCCCCTCTCCCTTCTACGAAGGGGTGGGTGGCCGACATCCAGCTGTGGAAGACTGGAAGGACCCTGTGGTGTGGCTCTTTCCTGTCCCCCTGGGGTGCCAAGCAGCTTTGTTTGCTCTCATTCTCAGCTTCTCGCCTCTGGGCTGTTAATGACTTTCCTGTCATGGGGTCTAAGACAGTTGCTAGGCACCCAGAAAATTATTGCTACCCAGGCTTTTGTTTCAAGGAAACAAGCAAACAAAGCATCTAGGCTCCTAGAGGTGGGCAGGAACTCACTCCGGGAGGGCGCACGGTCTGCAGGGGGGTGGCGGCGGCTACCCCTCCAGTGTCCATTACTTGGGCATTTTTCATGCAAACCCGGATGATGGACAGCTGCTAGGACAAAGAGGCTGGCTGAGGAGGTAGCCAGATGCGCGCCCGTTCCCACCCTCCTGCCTGCTCTCCTACCTCTTTCCCGTTCTCCTTCCTGCTCATCCTCCCCGCTCTCCTTCTCTCCCTTCCTGTGCTCCTTCACTTCATTCAATAGTCATGTTTTGGGCTCTTAGGCAATGAATCTACCACTGAAAACCAAAAGCTGGAGGCCCTTTTAAAAGTGTCCTTTTATTCTACAAGGAAAACAGTCTCCCCAAACTCCACTGAGATTGTCTTCCTCAACTTCTAGAAGGGTAGGGTCTCAGCTGACCCACTAGAAAACACACTGCCATCCCTGCGGTGCAACTTGGAAGAGGAGAAGCGCGCAGTGTTCACTTGTCTTCCAGCTTCACCTTTCCCTGGGTGAATGTGACTCGGCCTTCAGGGTTCCAGTGGGGTGTCGCCTTAAAGAACGCCCGCGGTGTAGACTTCAGCCTTGAACTCCCAGGTACCTTTCTGACTGCCTCGCCTCATTTTCTCCTGAGCGCCAGATTTCTAGGGGCTACTTCGACTTCCACTTTGCTGGCCAGTGACTAGCACAGCAGCTGACCAGAAAGAACAGCAGGCTCTGTGTGTCTTTCCCCTGGGGCCACCTCCAAGGCCCGAGGTGTGTGGCTGCTGGCCGTGGCTCCTCCCAAGGCTGGCTGTCTCTCTCAGTGCAGCTCTCCCCTCTCTTCCCAGAAATGTCTTGGTACAGCTTCCAGCCCAGCCCTACAACAGCCAGCCCTGGGACAGCCCTAGAATGGCCCGGACACTGCTGCACGAGTGACTCCCTTGTGCCCGGCCCATGTCTCGTCAGCGCTTCTGTTGCTCATCCTGCTGAGCGTCATTCAGAATTGAACGTCCCTGTCTCTGGGCTCTGAATAGTGTGGCTTCCTGACTTGGAAACCTTTGCTAGATGTCCCCACTTCAGGCTCGCGAAGAACCATCATTAATCGTGGCTGCATTTGTCCCTCCGAGCAGTGATTCTCAGCCAAGTGCTCTTTCTCCCAGGGACACTAGGCCGTCTCTGAAGACATTTTGGTCACTATAGCTGGCTATAACTGGAAACCCAGAATGTGCTCCTGGGGTTGAGGGGGTGAAGGTCGGGCGTGTGGCTCCCCATCCCCCAGCACCCAGAACTGTCACCAGGGACAGGAATTCTGTGGCATCATGTGTCACGAACGCTTAGGTTGAGGAGCCTGCATGTGAGCGTAAATGCCTGCTTAGTCTCCTGCCTGTCCCACTAGAGGGAAGGGAGCCTGGTGAACAGGAGGCCCAGTCACCTCACTCCCACTCCCAAGGGCTTACCCCCTGCCTGGTGGGATTCCTGAAGTGTGAGATGGCCTCACAGCAAGCTGTTAAAACAGGGAGATTAAATAAATTCACCCAGAGACTGCAGAGGTATCTCAGCGACCTAAGTGCCTGCCTGACCAGGACCCGGGTTCAATCCCCAGTACCACAGACCCCTGGTACCACATGACGTGCTGGCCCTGGAACCCCCAGGTGTGCCATGCTGGCCACCAAAACTGGGTGTGGTGACTCATGCCTGTAATCCCAGCACTGGGGAGGCTGAGGCAGGAGGATCACTGTGAGTCTGAACTACATAGCAAGACTTGCACCAAATAAGTAAGTAAGTAAGTAAATAGATAAATAAAAAATTCACCCATGGAAGACAGAAAGTCCTCCGTCATCTAATATCTAGCTAGTTTTGAGGATTATTTTGAGCTAAATATAAGCCTGGCAAGAGACAACCCAAGCAGAGGCCCAGTGTTTAATCCCTTCTCCAGAGTTGCAAGAAGAGAGTGGCTTCTACTTAGTTAAAGGAGTCTCTGAGGGTGTGGGGCAGGCAGTGTTTGCAGTGTGCCTCCGGATGCGCTCATTTCTTTTCTTTTCTTTCTCTCTCTTTTTTTTATGCAGGGTCTCACTACGCAGCCCAGACTCGTAGCGATCCTCCTGATTTCTGCCTCCCTAGTGCTGGGATTACAGGTGCGTGCCACCATACCCAGACTCCATCACCAGCTCAGCACGCCCGGGGGTAGGGCCGGCACAGCATGTGGAGCCAGGGATCGAACCCTGGCCCCTGCGCTTGCCTAAGCAAGCGCTTAGTCCACTGAGCCATGCTGCTGGCCCTCGAGTGTTCTCATTTCAACAAGAGAACTCAGGTGGCACCAGGTAGGATCCTGGTGGGAACAAGGCAAGGCAGTGGCAGAAAACCTGGAAATTACAGGGTGTGTCATTCATTAGTATTAATGTGTTGTTAATTGAAATTACTGATGACTCTTAGTTCATGGATTCTGGTTCCAGAAGGAAATGCCGCCCTATTAAGCAACCTTGGGGAAATTCCAGTCCTGCGGCAGCAGCTCTGCCGTGGCTGCTGTCACAAGATGCCCACCCCGGGCAAGACACAGGCGGGGCAGTGCAGATGGCCTGATGCCATCATTCAGCGAAGTCCTGTCACATGCCCCCCTCCACAGCACAGGGCTCTCTTGCTGGCCTCACTTGAGGGGGCTGTGCTTCTGAACCCCGGAGCATGACGGGGTCACCTCAGCGTCTGTTTCTGATTATACAGAGCTAGCTTCTCCCCCATGATAGCCTGTTCTTTAGAGTCATTCGGAGTAAATTAATATTTGCATCCCAGTCCTGGGCAAGGCACAGTACAAGAAGAATAAGCCACAGTTGAAGGAAGATTGGAAAGAGACAGGCCAAGCGCTGAGTGAGCCAGAGTCACTCTTCCCCGGTCAGGCACAGGGCTGCATGTCATCAGGAGTTCCTGGGCAGCTGGCATGTCCACTCCTCAGCTGAGGGCATCCTCCTCTTCTGGACACAGCACAGAGCCATCCCCTGAGGCCTCTGGAGCGGCCAAGGAGTGCATAAGAGGAAGGGACAGCCCCAGGGCCTGTGGGGACATGGCAGCTGCTCCACCCCTAGAATCAAGTGGGGTTTGTGGGTGTCTGCAGTGGATTACATGAGCCGCATCAGAGAGGAGAGGCTGATCTCATCTCTGCCGCAAATTAGGAGGGCTACCTTGTGAGAATCTCACGCCAGCATATAAATTGCTTCATGACTGTGGGACAGACTTTCTGCATGGAGCCAGTGTGCACACAACCTAGAAGCGATGTGATTTTCAGCCTAAAATGTCAATTTATTTTTTCCACTGGTGTTTAATAATCATGCCCTGACCCTGGACTGAATAAACATGTCCAGGGCCCTGACAGTATGACATCTGACTTACCCGTTTCCCCTGAGACATTTGTAGTTTTATGAACAGAATGTGCCATCATTATCATAGAATGTGTCACATAAAGCTAGCTATATTGCAGGTCAAGCCTCGGCTCCTCAAGTGTCACAGCTGTGCTCTTACATGGCCTGATCTAAATACAAAGCTCCAAACACCAGTATCGTCGAGGAGGTCCTCAATGTCTTCTTCGCTTTGTTTCTATTAAGTCATACACTCCTGGAATCCACTGCAGGTTGAAAACACTCCTTCACGTTGGAAATCAACAAGCACTATGTCACACACCCACCACAAGGGTGTCCAGGGGGTCGTGAGGTGGCTGGTCAGTCTGAATGGGCGCCTGCAGTGTCCAAGGACCTGAAATAACCTAATTGCTACAGCTGAAGTCATCAAACCTGAGGGGTCCCCTGCTGCCTAGAAGAATGCCCCCATTATCGGTGGTGCACCCCACTTGGCTCACATCTTTGGCATTGACTTCCCCTCCTGGAGAGAACTCTGTCAAGGGTCTGGGCAGGGTGCTGGTAGCTGAAGTGGCAGACACCTCAGAGCCTCTTTGTCAGCTGAAGATTGGGCTACTTTCTGAATCACTTAGAGTCAGAGAGCCTGGTCCTGAGCACTGTTGTTGAATACTTCAGCCAAGCCCCAAGGAGCGGCAACCCCAAGGGCCTCATGGCCCCAGGCCTCAGTCACCCAAGATTTAAGAATAGGGTGGGAAATCTCCAACGTGAGCAAGACTGGATGGATCATTGCAAGTGTCAACCACTTCTAATAGGTGGAAACCAATAGGGTCTGAGGTCCTCTTGGGAAAGGCTGAACCTTTAAATCAGCTCATGGGCAAGAACCCACTCAGGAGAGTGAGTGTACCTCCTGTATTTCCCATCTGTATATGGGGTCTCCCGTCTTTAAAAGTACCACTCCTCTCATTTTCAAGAGCCTCAGTTTAGTCAAAACATTATACCATCACCATTCATTCAAATCAGCCCAGATTCAAAAGAAGGTTTCTTGTGCTTACATATTCTAAGCCAATTAGACATCAATAGAGTCCAACTTTGTGTAATGCTTTCTTCGTCAAATTTATTCATTCATCCAACATCCAGATGACACCATAATCTCTATCCTCAGGGATTTCACACTGTGGCTGGGGAAGAACAGCCCACGTTTGATAAAACAGATGATATGCCTAAGTGGTTAGTGGCTACCTAACTCAAGTACTTAAATTCTCTGTCCATAAAATCTTTCATTAGAATTTCATGAAGTTATAAAATCTGAGCTGCTTTTCCTGGAGTCGGGGTGGGAGATGTGTAAGAACACAGGATTTTATGATCTAGGGTTCATAATCTCTTTCTCATAGAGATTTCTCTGTTCCCCCTTCCTCTCCTTTCCTCTATTTTTTTCTAATCTTCAGAGAGACACCTACAGAGGTTGCAATAAACCCTGAGAAATAAAGCTTTCTGTGCACTTCAGTGAAGGATAAACAGTCCCCCCATTGTTAAAGAAATTACAGTGCAACAGAGGACATGATACATAAACACAGAAAACTTTAAATAACAATGAAAAATTCAAGCAGCAAGGCAGGACAAAAGAAAAGATTCCATGGTAATGAAAATTAAATAACTAATAATTCTCATAATTGCTAGAGGAATTTTAAGGCAGGAAAGGTAACACTGAACAGGAAAATCTAAAACTCACTTTTAGTTAATTATTTTACAGTTTATAGAGGCTTTAATTGGAAGAAAATTCCATATACCTGATCTAACGCCTCACTATGGACCCTTTTCATTTCCAAGCACACTGTTGTCAGGAACAATGGAAAATAACTGAAAGGACCTCGACTGCTAAGTTGGCTGATGCCCATCATGTTCTTCATGAATGAACGATCCTTCCTCTGTTCTCAGACAGGATGGGGAGAGGGGTTCCAAGGCATGCAGTTCAACTAAGGCATCAAGCGTGGGACATGGAAAAGTAAGTAGGAAATAGGAAAGTATGTTGGGTTTGTCTGAGGAAAATTATCAAATAAATGAACTATTATTGTATTGCTCAACATAGTGCAACTGACGTTATCTAAAGGTTTAAACAATACTTTCACAATACTCTCTGTTCTGCAATTCCCTGGTTAAAGAAAAGCTTATTAACCATGATCATTAATCCAACAATGCTGTATTAGGCAGCAGGAATGCAGACACACAAGACGATCCCTTCCTCCAGGGAGCTGGCAGCTCTGGGTTTCTAAGATGAGGACAAAAGAGTGTGATAAGTGCCTGAAAGGAGGAACCGCGGAGCATACGCAGAGCGGAGGGCCAGACCTGAGAGAATCTAAGTCTGGAGTGGAGGCCTTGAAGAGAGAGGGGGGAGAAGGGAGCCGAGGAGCTCCACAAGGATACTCCAGGCAGAAGAGGCACTGCGCCCCCGGACAGAGGCAGGGTACAGTCACCTGGCCTGAAAACGTAAGAGACGCCACCCTGGGGCTGGTGAAACAGACCTTGACTACTGCCCTACATAATGCTATTTCCAAAAGAGTGTAAAGCCTATGTGATTTTGAGCTGGTGGTGGACTTATGACACCCAGCTGAATTGCACTAGCATGTGCTGAGGGGGAGGCCCACCTGAGGGGTGTTGCCAGCAGCAGAAAGGCAGAACAGGAGAAGCTGTGGGAAGGCTGTTAGGGATGCTGCTTGGAGAAGCTGCTGGAGCTGCTGGAAGCTGCTAGTGCTCTTGGCTGTCCCGCTGGAGGACCTTGTCATGCTGGCTTTCCCGATGAACTTCGGAGGAGCTTGGGTCCTCATCCTGAGCAGTGATTCCTGACTCCAGAGGGGAAGATGGTGCACTGCTCGGCCTCACGGGCTGCTTGCACTGGCTTTCCTGATGGGAACTCGGCTTGCCTCATTGCTGGAGGAGTTCAGGACCTCACTGTTGCCGAGGACGGCTGTGGTGCCTCTAGAGGAGCTCTGGAGCTCACCTTGAGCATTGTCCCTGGCTCCAGTTCAGACCCCTCAGCCTGCCAGCACAGATCCTTCATCCTACTGGCACGGACTTCCTAGCTTCCACCACCGACCTTTGGGCCTTCCCAGCACAGATCCGTGAAGCGGACCCGACTGAGACTTTGTTGTGGGCTCTAGGCCTCCAGTTAAACTTGTGGGATGCATTGTTATGAGTTCTAGGTTCTCAGCTGGACTCATGTAAGATATTAGGATCTAGGCCCCATATGGAGTCTTTAGTGTTTATGTGCGTGAACAGATTTCCTTCATTTCTTATATGTGATTCTTGGGTGATTCATTATAAAATAATGTTACAAAATGGGTCCTGTACTATATTGTTCCCCTTGCAAGAAACACAAACCTAGACAGACTATTAAGGTAAGACATGCATCTTGCTCTTAAAATGTCATAATTTTTTAAAAAATAAGTCTTCCCTAAAGTGCTTTGGGTTGAAGACTTGGTCAGCAGCCTGTGGCACTCCTAGGGCTGAGGGAACCTTTAGGACAGGATGCCTAGTTGAGGAACATAAGCCTCTGGAGTGTGCATTGAAAGGGACATTGGGACGCATGCCTCACCCTGCCTCTCTCCTTCAGCTTCCTGGCTTCCATGAGGTGGGCAGGTCTCTACCCTGTGTGCCAAGCCATGCTCCCTACCATGCCACCTCAAGCCAGTGCCAACAGGGCCAAGCAGCCATGGACTGAAACCTCAGAAGCCACAAGCTAAAATAAGCCTTTCCTCCTTAAAGGCTCACTATCTAATGTGCTCTGCTACAGCAATGAAAAGCTAGCTCAGTTTATAGTATAATTTTTTAGTGAGACTCTACACATATACATCAAACATTGAATCATATATATATATATATATATATATATA
>NW_004524758.1:1937374-1941689 GCF_000260255.1 Octodon degus
TTGCATGTCACTAATTTTCTTACTACACTGTCCATAGGGAAGACCATGGTCAGTGTATGGCCTGGATTTCCACTGTGCACCAACACGCTCATCTCCTGAGCTGCCCGGAGTCCTGTAAGCTTAACCCTCTCAGGGCTTGGGTCAATGGGCTGCATGCTACACTGTCCATGTGATCAGTGCCTTGAAGGAAGTCTGACTTTCACCCAGGATTAGCCATGCACTTGTGTTAGTCACAGTGTGCTCAGGGAGGGCAGTGGTGAGCAGGGCCAGCTGTGCCAGTCCTGCAGGAACTGGGTGAACAGGCGGAGCACAGACAAGGAGCCAGACAGAAGCCCGGCTGCTGCAGTGTGGCGCTGGGTGTGAGTAGTGCAGGCTGGGTGGGCGGAGAACTCTGTGTCAAACATTTTGGCCTCAGGACCTACAGGCATCTTAACAGGTTAAAGAGGACCTGCAAGTACTGACTTCCTTGTATCCTAGCAACCAAATTTACCATATTAGAAATTATTCATAAAAGCAAAATTAACCATTTAATGATTCATTAAAAAAATAACAAATTCATTACATTTTGACATATAACAAATATTTTCCAAAATAAAATTGGGTGAGAAGAGTTTTTATGTTTTGCAAATGTCTTCAATATCTAATATAAAGCAGTTAAACTCCCATAAGCTCTACTGGACGGCTTTGCATTCAATCTGTTGTGTTAGGTTGTTCTTGCTGAAATATGTGAAGAAAATGTCACCTTACACAAAGACGCAGCTAGAAAAGCAAACTTCACAAATAGCTTGTTCCGAGAAGTGTGGGCACACTTTAGTACACAGTGACATTTAGCTTTGCACTTCTTCAAGGTTGGTCTCAGTGCAGAATCTATAACCATGTCAGTGAACATTTTTTATTCAGTTGCTTTAAAATACACATATTATGTTTCCAGTTGTGTGGAGTATCACTCATCTGCAGAGGGCCTGAGTCGAGTAACGCAAAGGAAGGAGAGGTTGCCCTTTCTGCCTGGCTCCTTTAGCGGGAGATCCACCTTCCACCATGAACTCATGCTTCTTACTAGGCCTCAGGATTTGACTTCTGACGGTGCTACACCACCAGCCTTCCTGGGTCTCCAGCCTGCCAATGGCCGATCTTAGCCTTCTCAACCTCTGTTATATCATGGACTACTTCTCCCTCCTCATTCCCTCATTCCTTGTCCACACACACACACACACACACACACACACACACACACACACACCATGCCATATGGGGATACAAGGATGCATTCAGATAGATGCCTCGCTGGATAAATTCTTCATGATACAAAATTCATGGCGTGCACCTAAACGCACCTTGACATTGTAGGGTCGTCACTCAGTATGGCCCGCGGATGCAATCAAGGGACACAGCAGGCACAAATGTTCAGCAGTTACACATTGCGTGTAACTGAATGTGCCATCTCACAGGCAGGGAGATAGGTTTTCACCAATGTCAGCACAAGCATGTGGGCACAGCACTGTGCCAGCACTCTTTGACAGCTATGATCTCACCAGGTGACAGAAAATGTTCAGCTCCAACCTAATCTTACGGATCCTTCTCATTTATGCATCTGTCATTGGCTGAAACATTATTATAATAAATATAAAGTGATATACATACATGATATATGATACATGAGTATAGATAATTATATATAATTACATAATCACACACACACACACTACTGGTTGTTTCTTCTCTTGAAAAGCTTGGCAAATAAAGATTTCTCTTTTGTTCCACATCATCATTTTGGAACATTAATATTAATCATTTAGCAACTTTATTCCCTGAGATATGCAGATTTTGTAAATGGTGACAAGCTTCATTGTAGAATTTTTAAAAATCACATCTGTTATGACTACCACCATCACACCAGAAAAATATTTAGGTACTGGGAACCTGTCAATCTGATGAAAGCAAAATACAAGTTTTCCAAAATCAATTTTAGCTTGAAAGATCAAATTCCATTTTCATCAACAAATGCTGTCAATGATTTTCTTCCATGTGACAGGGGTACATCATTCACTTCTAATAAAATATTTCTTGAAACTAAGTCCATGCATGCAAAGTTGATCTGTGGATTGTTCTTTTAGATAAGCACGCTGGTCTGAAAACAGAAAGTGGCTACTGCAGCTGGCAACTCATACAGTCTAACAAGCTTTTCTTTTTTTCTGAGCCAACATTGTTCTTTGTGACTTATGCACACTCTTGTTCAGTAGCAGAATGGTGACAAACTGAGTGCTGACAAGTTGAGCTGGAATGAATTTGCTTTCTGAAGCCTCAACACAGCCCCGGATCACACTGGCCTTCTCTGGCCCTGGGCCTCAGATGACATTCACCTCCTTAGTGCAGATGCCCCAAGTGTGAGCCACCACCATAAAACCCTAAAAGGTTTAAAAGGTTTGAAAGCTTCTTTTTTTTTTCAGAACCGGGCATTGAACTCAGGCCCTTGCGCTTACCAGGGAAGCGCTTATTCCACTGAGCCATCTCCCTGGCCCCCTTTTTTATTAAGTTTTTTTTCTTTCTCCGAATGCCTTCAGGGCAGGTTTGGCTGGCTTGAGTTAGCTTCTTGATGGCTGACTCCAAGAGACTCCTGGAGGGTGGGCCGAGGGGAGAAGCCAGGACGCTCCCTGGGACATTTCCTCTACTGCACCGGAAGCATCGCTTCCATCTGGCTCCTCTGGCTCTTCACCTGCACCCCTCGTGACACACTTTACAATAATGAATAAGGTTGGGAAAGTGTATCCTTGCATTCTGTGAGGTGCCCTAGCAAACTGATTCAACTGAACGATTAGGTAGTGGACACCTCAGCTTGTAGCCACTGGTCAGCCGGAGAGGTGACAGCCTTCTGCTTACAACTGCTGTCTGAGGTGTAAGCAGGCTGTGGTCTGAGCCCTTAACCTGTGGGATCTGATGCTATCTCTGGGTAGATGGAACTGAGGGGAATGAGCTGGTGTCCGTGGAGCACTGGCTGCAAGTGGAGATAAACCAGACATACTGTGTGACGAAACATAAAGTGTTCAACATGGACTTCTGAGCTGGAAGTGGGTGGCACTGGAAAAGGCCTGGAGATTTATAACGCCTGAATAACACAGTGAGGTTCACTTCCTGCCTAGAGTCGCCTTGGTAGGAGGCCGAAAAGAAAGTCTCTCTGCCAGGAGCAGGGAAACCGTGTCCTCTACACTGCTTCCTGCCCTGTCTAGAGAGAAGGGAGAGCGGCCGAGTGGCAGTCAAGGCCGTGTGTCTTAATTTGCTTGACCTTTCTCTCAGGCAAACACGAAATTCATGGCAGTGAAGTGAATCCACAGAGAGCGTGTCTGCTGACCACAACTGGATAATTACGTTGCACTGTAAACCAGAGCTTAGGTTTGGGGCTGGAAACTGCCCAAGGGTCTCTTAGGGTAGCCAAAAAACGTCAAGACGGAGAAGGGAGGCCCAGAGACGCGCCACGGCCATGAACACTCTACACTTGAAGCCGCAACATCTGGCCTGTTCTGGAGAGATTAAACAACTTCCCTCACATCAATTATCTGGATTTATCAAGTTAAAAAATTTCCGCTTACGCAGATTAAGGAAGCCAGAACTTTGGAAGATTTGACTGATGTTATTGGCAGAGTTACCTCCGCTTTCTCCTCATACTCTCTGTGTAAACCTAGTGTGCAAATTTCAGTTTGAGGAGCTCATCACATCGGGTCCCTTGTCACTTACCGCCTCCCCACTCTAACCACTCTCCACCGTCTCCATCTGAACGCCGAGATCCATCTGCTGAAACACTATTGTCTATCACTGAGCTCCAAACAGTGTGTAGGCTCACCGTCACCAACTCACAGGAAAGCAATTGGTTTTGTAATCTGCCAGCCTGAGATAGATCCAGACCACTCCAGCAAGCTCTGCAGGACACTAAGGCTCAGCAGCACTGACGCCACAGGGGAGCTGCCTGAAAGGGCAGCACCTTACCCTCTGCCGTGTCACGAAGAAAATCTGCTCTGTGACAAGAGTTGAAGGGAATCTTAGCACAGTGCTCTGGGAGAAGCCCTAGCCTACTGTGCTCCCAGGCAGAAACCTGGACAGCCCCAGAATGTGGGTGCAGGCCCTGTGGCCCCTCTGAGGGACACAAAGGCTCCTGTGCTCTTGGCCTCCGAGGGACCCATTTTCTCACCTGCCAAGGGATAGCTTCCTTTAGATAGAGTTCCTAGACTTCACTGACCAATCACTGGTGTCACTTAAGAAGATTCCTAAGATTATGGACTACTGGGTCACTGCCTGGGGTTCTGATTCAAAGTTGGACTACTGG
>NW_004524758.1:1941924-1942747 GCF_000260255.1 Octodon degus
CCACTGCCTGGGGTTCTGATTCAAAGTTGGACTACTGGGCCACTGCCTGGGGTTCTGATTCAAAGTTTCTGAAATGCTCATTGCTTTGAGCATGACCAGTCTCACAGTTCAAAGACTCCTGTGTGCACACATAGTCCTGACACAAGATTGGCCATGCAGGCTTAGGTAACTTCTTTCAAGCGCTCCCAGGCTCAGCTTCTTTCTCCCCAAAACAAAAGCAGTACTGGAGTTTGAAGATTAAATAATGTATGTAAACTATTTACTATATAAACAAAATGTGTTTTTTTACTCTCCCAGTCTTCCTCCCCTTTCTCTAACCTCTCATTCTTCCTGTTCCTACTCCGCACTTCTGGGACCCTGAGAGGCCTGTGCTCCAAGGCTCCTCTCTCGATCCCCTTGCTCTGGAATGTTTTTACAGCAAGCACTTGCTTACTCTTCAACCAACTCCTTCAGGTATGCGTGGAAGTCAGGAGGTCAGTAAGACCTTCACTGATGACCTCGTAGGACCGCACATGGCTCTACTGCCGGATTCCAAGCCTAGCCTACGGCTTATTGAGGGACTTCATGTCGTCTGGCATTACTGACACACTTATGGATTATTTAAGCCCATTATCTCCACCAGAGGTCTCCAGGCTGGCCAGGAGAAGGAAAGCTCCATGAGGGTGGGGACTTGGTGCTTTGTTTCTGAATCTCTAAGGCTGGAACAAGAGCCTGCAATGTCACACTAGTTCTGCAATGAATGAAGATAAATACCTTCCAGCCTCTCTATCTCTCTGCCTCCCTCTCTCTCTCTGTCTCTCTCTGTCTCTCTCTGTCTCTCTCT
>NW_004524758.1:1942962-1949219 GCF_000260255.1 Octodon degus
TCTCTCTCTCTCTCTCTCTCTCTCTCTCTCTCTCTCTCTCTCTCTCTCTCTCTCTCTGTCTATCTCGTTCTTCCCCCTCTCATTTCTGTTCTGGGCCTTGAACATCCTAGGCAAGCACTCCACCAGTCAGCCCTCCTCAAGCCCCTAATTGTTTCTTGTTTTGACGGCCTTTGCGATAAAACAAGCTAATTTTTGTCTTGGAAAATAAAGAAATCACTGATGTTTCCCCAGAGTTTTTCACATTAACTTCATACAGAGTAAATGCCTCTGTCTATTAATAATAAATTAGCTATATGGCCAAGACGTACATTTTTCCTCTAATTCCTCTCCTGCAATTACAAAAATGAGTGGATTTATTGGTAAATGATCCAAGCCATTAACTACAGTGTACAAAACATAAAAGTAGCCACAGCTCCTATCTTTCCATTCCTTTTTCCATAAAAATGAAAGGTAAGTAATTCAGAGCACATCCTAACATGACCTTCTCCCTGAAATTATGCATATACATATATCGTATTATTTAATATAAATGAGACCATAAGACACTTCATATCTTGCAGCCTTCTCATACAGACATACACCTCTGCATGGAAGCTTCCTGCTTGGCTCTACCTGTTCCACACGTGGGCTGTGCAGGAGACCACTTTATTAATATGCTCTCCTCTGAGTAGCCATTTAGGCAGCTCCTGATTTCTCTCGATTATTGGCTTGCCGAGCATCCCTGGCCATTGTAGCGTCCTTTCTGTAGAAAGCGTCATTCCAGCACAGTCAGTGGACCCAGACAGGTCTGCGCTAAGCTTCCAAATTTTCATCCCTGACTGTGGTTCTTTTTTCCCCTAACTTAAGGCAGATGACTGCTTCCCATAAGCTAACCAGAGACTCATGCCACTGTTGTCCCTTAAATTTGCCAAACTCAGTGCCATAAGTACCTTCTGGGTGTAACAAGTTGATTTCCAGTGAAATCAATATTTTTATCTTACTATCATTTGTGTTTTTCTGCTACCTAGTTCCTATTTATTGACTCAGGTTTCAATTGGATTGTCTTTTATCTTTTATTGAACCATTTTATTAAAATTATTTATATATTTTGTGCATAGCTCCCATTTCCCTCGTATATTAAGGATTTTTTTTTAGAATGCAACACATTTTTTAATTTCATTTATGAATGCCTTTCACTGTAATAAGTTTTTAACATTGCCAAATCTGTCTTTTATAACTTCTATACTTCAGTGTCACTGAAAAATTACTTCCAAACTCAGGGTTATAAAAGTGTCTTATGTCCTTTTTAATGCTCTTTTATTTTTAAGTTTAACACCTTTTGAAATTCTCTTTGAAATCTTTTACATATAAATTTTTAAATAAAACCAAATTTTTTTGTTTCTTATCACCAATCTATACATATTTTTAAAATTGAAAGAGTAATTTTCAAAATTGAAAGAGTTAAGGTGACTGTGGCCTAATCCCGCATGTCCTGGGCGCCACTTGCCCTGCAGCCTTAGTCAGGCTTGAGAGTCAGGATTCCCTGGCGTCAGCCTCCAGCAGGGCGTGCTCCTCTAAGAGAATGCATTTTGGTCTTCTCAGAGAGCCATGTCCTGGCCTGCTTCCCTTCCAGCGCGTGTAGAATGTTGGAGAGACAGATGTGAAGGAAAGTATAAACCACGCTGCTTGGACAACGAGCGTGTCCCCAACCCCAACCCACACCTACTGCAATAAAAATGGCTTAGGTGGGCGGCACTCCAAGACTGCCTGGAGCCTCACGGCTGCCGAATCAGCAACACGGAGGCAGTAGACTTCGGCGGTCTGGGGTCTTCTTTCTTGCCTGGTGTCTCTGAGCACATAAAAGCTGGTGGCAGAGCTGCCTCCTGCCGAGGGTCTGCAGGACTTGCCTGGATGGAGACAAATCCCTTCCCTGCTCGGGGACCGTGGCCCCAATAAGCACCAGGGCTGGCAGGAGCCTGTGCCATTGACATGGGGCTGGCGTGCATTTGTCTAATTTAGATCAGATATTGAACAAAAGAAACCAAGGCAGGTAAATTTAACTCTGCATGCATGTGTGTGTTTCTGCAGAGGCTCATGATAATGCGGGGGCTTCAGATTTTAAGAAGGAAGGAAGGAGAAAGGTCACCTAATATGATTTCTTTTGTGGAAGGAGTGGGGGCTGCACAGAACAAAAACAAAACAATAGGAATATTCTGGGCTGAGAAGTATAAAACTAAAGGCAATAAAATCAAGCTGATACAATTTACAGGCTCCTCGTTACCTGGCCTGAGATGTGCACCCACTGTGGCCGGTGGCTACAGATTATTTCCCGCCTGCTGTGGGCTGATAACAGGCCTGCTCCCTGGCCCGCAGGCACATTGTTCTGGTGGCAGGAAGACGAGGGCAGCACGGCCCCTCCTCCTGCATGGCGGCAGTCGCAGCCCCCTCTCCCCACACAGGCACTGCACAGCAAATCACGAGCTCTGCTCCCCCGAAAGGTGCTCGGGGACCTCCACATCATTCTCAGCTCTCACCTTCCCGTGACCTAATTTGGATCAGGGTAATTCTGAAAATAAAATGCTGAAGTTTTCTTTTCCTGGAGAACAATGTCACATTAGCCAACTTGAAAAGACTTGCTCACAGCACAAATTGTCTGTACAACTCCTTCTGCCCCTTAATTATATTCCACCTTGTTTTATTATTTAAAGCCATTGGATGAGTTAAGTGTTTATAGACATTGAAAATGTCGGAGTCAGAAGTGGATTTAGAGAGGGAGCTAGCACACTTCGCCCAATGGGCTGGCACAGCAGAGCCAGGCAGCCACGAAGAGGCAACTCCCTGGAAGACAGGAGTGGGAACTGAGCTTTCTCCTTCCACACGCTAAGGCCGTGCTGTGAGCCCGGGGCTTCTGGGTGAGGAGGAGAGAGAGCCAGGGTCCGCAGACTCCGCAAGAGCAGGCCTCTTGCGCACTGTATGGTGCTAGTCTATGAAGCTAAATGACAATGATGAGTCCAAGTTCACTTTGGATCTTCCCCTGCACTGCTCAATCTACGTTCAAAAGCTGGCATGCCATGCCTCCAAGGTCCAGTGGCTGGTGCTGAGGGGAGGGTCAGGGCAGCTGCAGCGTGAGAGCTTGGAGATCTCCCGACCTCTGATTCCACGGGCACAGGGTCTCACCTGTGGGTCCCGAGAACGTGCTCCCTCATCGCGCAGAGCCGCACTCCCAGGCTTGCTCTCATCCTGCTTCCTGCTCATTCAGCTTCCACAGGTAACCAGCCACCTTCCATCGCTAAATGGTTCTCCTCCCAGGCTCTTTGTCTTCAGTGTCTAACACTTTCTATCAGGAGGAATACCTCCTGGATTGCAAATCTCCTTGTAGCCAAAGCACATGCCTTATCTTTCCTCTACAGCCAAAGAAATGATAAATCCATGTACATTCTCCATTTGACTCCCTTTTATTTCTATGAAGCCATAACTAAAATTATACCCTAAACAACCACTACCTTTTTTGCATAATATGTTAGCTGTTTTGTTCTTCACAGCTATATACATCTGTAATCTGTACTTGTTATTTTGCTTTTTGAAATGATGGTTTAAAACCTTGCTGCAGTGATACTACATGCTACAGTTGTTAGGCCACAGCTTTAAAAATTATTTAAATCAATGTTAAAATCCTTAAACTTTTTAAAATTGATTGTATCTGACAAGTTCCTAAGTATCCTGAAGTAGCATCAATTAAGGCAGTTTCAGGTTAATCTATCTGCCAAAACATTACATTATGACTCTAAATAAGTAATTAAGAGAGCACTTTGGATTATGGAATGCGCTGTAAGTACTCTAAGGTAAAGTGATTCTCTGTTTTCCTGGGGAATCATTTTAGAAAAAGGATCCCATTGAATCAGGCCACTTTTACAGTGGAGCGCAAAACTCTGTGCGCCACCAGAATCCTCCTGAACTTGAACATCAGACTGCTGCACACCCCAACCCCACACCATCACCCTACACTTGAGATGCCCAGAGACATATACACTTCAGACCAATCACACTGTCTCCTTTGTTTCCTTGAAAACAAGTGTTTCTTCAACTGGTTTGCTCATAAGACCTTCACTCCTGCCAGCGGGACCTACCAGTCGCAGCCCAGGCGCAGCATGGGTGAGACCCTCTTCCACCCCCTTGGGACCCCCCACCACCACTCCACAGCACCTCCCACCACCCTAACTGCCCAGTAGGAATTTTGCCACATTCCGGAAACCCCCAGAACCAGTCCTAGCCCAGGCCCGGTGAGTGTGTGGGAGAGGTTCCGGCTACCCTGCGCCAGCATGACCTACTGGTCCCAGCGCACGCGCAGAGTGAGTGAGATCCTCTTCTACCCCTTTGGGATGCCCCCCTGACTCCTTAGTACACCCCTACCCCACCCGCCAAGTAGGAATTTTTGCCACATTCTGGGAACCCCCAGATCCAGTCTGAGCCCAGGCCCAGTGAGTGTGTGGGAAAGCTGCCTCTCCCCTCTACTCCACCTTGTCCCCTCCAGACTCAGCTCAGGCCTGACACACAGGCCTGGGTGAAACCCTGAAGCTGCAATCCCTGCAGAGAGTGTAGGGGACAGAACCACCCAGCTAGTCCAGGAGCAAAACATCTTGCCAGAGGGGCAAAACAGGTTCACCCCCAAGAGCAGGAAAGAGCTGAGCATATCAGCCAGACCCAAGACAGGCACAGCTGGATAAATCCAAACTTTGTAGATCTGCACATGAACTTCAGTAGGTGCTAAGGTTATAACTACAACAAAGTTGTACAACGAAGATCAGAAGACAGTGCTACACAAAATGACGAGAAGGAACAAAATGCAATCTCAGACCCCAAGCCCACCCATAACAAGTGCAAAGGACACTAACACAGAACAAATTGGGGATCATACAGCTGAAAGCAATGAATCAATGGCTTCTGAAATAAAGAAACAGCTGCAGAAAGGTATAGAGGAACTCAGATAGGAAATAAAAAAAGAAATCCCTGAATTAATAACATCTGCAGTAAAGAATCAAATGCAGAAACATATGGAGGAAACCCAATGCTCACCCACAAAAAGTGCAGAAGACACTAGCTCAGCTCAAATGTATGAATTAATAGCAGCGATAGTAAATAAGCAACAGCAGAAAGTTATAGAGGAACTCAGAACGGAATTCTTTTCTAAAATAAAAAATGAATTCTCAGAATTCATAGCATCTGAAGTAAAGAATCAACTACAGAAACATAGCGAGGAAACCCAATCTGAAAAAAACACTGCAGTAAAAGAATTTCTAACTGCTTCTAAAGAAGACATTGATAAAAAAAAATAGAGATAAAAAAAACACGGATTCCTTGAATGAGCAATAGAGGAAAGAAATAGATAGCATGAAGCAAAGTCAAAGAGATATAGAGGAAATTAAAATCTCAATCACAAGCTTGCAAAACTGTTAAAGTGAATGTGAAGACAGAGTTTCAGATCTTGAAGACGGTGCAGCTAGTGAAAAGGTAAGAAAGGATCTATTAAAAACAACTAGGATACAGGAAAGAATAAACTATCACCTGCAAGATGATGTAAAGATAAACAATGTGAGTCTAATAGGTATCAATGAGAAAGAAGGAGTCAATACAAATACATTAAAAAAATATGGGCAGATGTAATAGCAGAAAACTTCCCAAATATGAGGAAACAATCTGAAATTCAGGTAACCAAAGCATACAGAATGCCAAGTAACATTACCCAAAGAAAAACACACCGAGACATATAATAGTCAAGATTCCCAGAAATTCAGCCCAAGAATAATATACTGAAAGCCGCTAGAGAAAAGAAGCAGATCACTTTCAAAGGAAAACCCATCAAAATTATGGCCGACTTCACTTCACAAACCATGAAGGCAAGAAGAGCATGGAGCAGAGTACTTCAAATCCTCTATGAAAACAAATTCCATCCCAGAGTACTATACCCTGAAAAACTCTCTTTCAAGTTTGATGGAGAAGTGAAATACTTTAATAAAAAAAAAGCTAAAGAATTTCATGATGACAAAGCCAACCCTACCCAGGCTACTGAAAGATGTTCTAGAGAGGGACCAAAATGATCAGAGCTCCATGAATGACATCAGAAGCAACCAATAAAAAAGGGCAAGCAATTAAACACAGGAGAAAAAGGAGTAAACGACAAAAGGTAAATAACATGGCAACCGTAAGTCAATACATCTCAATTCTAACCATCAATGTAAATGGACTCAATTCACCAATTAAGAGAAATAGACTGGCACAGT
>NW_004524758.1:1954989-1985456 GCF_000260255.1 Octodon degus
TGAAGCAAATAATGTATTAGATAATGACCGGATGTTTCTGAGAGCAGAAAGCCATGGAAAGCAGCCCTGCATGCCAAGAGAGCAGGTGCCAGGGGCACGCACGGCGAGAGACTTGGTAGGGGCAGGGCGCAGCCTGTGCAGCGGCCCTGGCGCGCGCACAAGCCACAGCCCGAGACCAGCGACAATCCTCGTGAGACTGCAGCAGAGCACACAGTTGGGGGGAAGCGGCAGCGCTGCGGGGCTTGCTCGTGTCCACGGAATGCCCGGAAATGCAGTGCTGCCCCGCGATGGTCCCCACCTGTTGGCGCGAGGAGGTGAAGCCATGCACTCTGCACACGACCACCGCTTTCGCAACTGTAAGCTCAGTGTCTGCAAACCACATCATCCGGGTCTCGTGCTCATGTTGCTATCTCGCCTACTCCTGCCTTTCAGCTGTGAATCTGTCATTCGTCATCAGAGACCTGGTGTACAAAACCAGAGAACTATGGGGTTTGTTTACTAAAAGATAGACAGACCAAAAAAGAAAAAACAGGTGCTCCAGGAGCTGAGTCTGTGGCATTCAGATACTAACCAATAGAGAAGAAGAAACTTCAGTGGAATTAAAGCCAAGCTTCTAAAAATCTACAGTGGACTCCATGACAATCTGGGGTCAAGAAAGGAGTGGCTCATGAAAGAGGTCATGATCAACTTCACCCACTGGAGTATAAGCAACGGGCTGGGTCACACCTCTTTCAGTTCTGAACTTGAGTCAAACTCTTTGAGCAGACCCAGGTATGTGAGTACTGAAGGGCAGGGAGGCCCGGGACGCACAGGGAGGAGGGCTTCACCCCTGCTCTGCGGCCCTTCCAGTTATCTGCACTTGAGGCAATATTTGTTTTGTCTCTCATTAATTATCAATTGCTGTTCAACCCGAGAGTTAGTGGTCTGAAGCAACAATCATTTATTATCTCTCGTGGTGTCCCAGTGTCAGGAAATCTGGAGTGACTTAATTGTGGAATTGTGTCAGCCACTATGGCCAAACGCAGCTGGGCTGTAGGCTACGAGAGCCTGGTGGGGCAGGCTCAAACTGGCTCACTCCCAGAGCAAAATAGTTCCACTTTATGTTGGTCTTTCCATAGAACAAAGGTGTCTGGCTGCCCTAATGAATGACCAAGTTATAACCACCATGTTGTACATGATAGAGACTTGACAGGTATGTATCACCAGGCTGCTGTAGCTCAGTGGACTGCAGCCAGGCTTACGCACTGCCGTGAGGGATTACCTTGGGCAGGAGTGTCAGGATCTGTAGATCATGAAGGAACTTTGTGGAAACTAGTGTGCCTTACCACACAAACTCTGATTTGACTCAGGATAATGTGGACCCAGGTGAAAAAGCTGCGCTCTGCAATCCAGGCTCTCCTGCAACTGGGAAGGCCCAGTTTACTACATGGGGACTTCAGTGTATTTTGAAAGAAAACATGGCTGATGAGGGCCTATTTACTTTTGGCCTCTTCCTACCCCTTTTTCCTCACATGACATAGTGGAGGAACAGCTTAGATCTGCCCTTTTCTTGGTGAATAGATTTCATATTCAAGATTTAATAAGGGGATGCCTCTTCCAGTATGAATTCCTGAAAATTATGCCCTTTTTTCCTACTTATTTTTGTGTTCATTCATATTTGGTAAGGTATCTCATTGTAACATTTTTATTACCACCTTTTGATGTTCTGTCTTCCATTACTGGACTCCTAGATCTCTGAAGGTAAGGAAATTATTTTATTTGTCTCCACACCCAGTACCTAGCACATAGTAAACATTCCATGAAAATCTTTTGAATGTAAAAGCAGTTCTATTTCATATTGATCCAGGAGACAGCCAAGGGTTAATGCAATCCAGCCCTTGTAGGCTTATCCATCCTTCTAAAAGCCTACCCAGGCTCATTATGAAGGACAATGCTCAGTAATGAAGTCTTCTTGCATATCTTTGGTAATAATCATCATAGAGGGAGAAAATGAGCATCTCTCTGTAATATTTATATTTCCTAGCAGCAAAGACATTCTCTTCTGCAATTCTGCCTGTAAAAGCAGCAAGGAAGCCAAGAACGTACACGTTCTCCATGGTAACTGGGTCACAGCAGCCGGCAACTTGGCCAGAGCTCCAGACAAATGGAGTGCATGGAGGTGGGCTGCCAGCAGCAGATCCCTGCAGGTCGGTGGGGCTTGCACTGAGCTACCTGTCCCCACAGGGCCCTGATGTGCAGCACCCACGCCTGAGGTGGTCCCTGCAGGATGTGGAAGCCAGGCCCCATTGCACTGTGCATCCCAGGACTTCCACGTGCTGCGCTGTTGTGCCCATTTCTTCCAGCCAACAGGCCACCAAGTGAGTCACAAGTTTCTGCACATACTTTAGAAAATGATTTTAGGAAAATGAATCTCTGCGTATTACCCCAAGCAGGAGATTCTCTCGCAAGCACCAGAAAACTTTTCCCATGTATCCTTAGGCTCTCGGATCATTTCTCTCCATTGTGAGCTAGAGAGGTGGCTCCCTTTACTGGGGCTGGAAGAGAAGCCACATGAAGCATCTGGTGAGAAGAACAGCTGTTTAATGCACAGCCATGAAAACTTCCCATTCAAATCAGTCAGCGCTACACCAAGAACAGGAGGTGCCCAACAGCAGCAGCCGCCAGGAGAGTGACCTCTGGCGGAGGCACTCCCAGGGCAGGATACCCAGCCAACAATGTGCAGCTTTGGGCAAGTTGGTGAAATTGTATCTGTGAAAGTTGGAAATTCCATATAAAAGAGGAAAATCAATTGAAAGCTGGAAAAAAAAAAAAAAAAAAAAGCCCAGGAGCAAATACAGAGATAGAAGCTGTCTTTTCAGGGTAGTTGCTTCTTGCAGAGATGGAGCGATCTGGCCCGCAAGTTCATCCTGTGTTCCAGGATGCTTGCAGATCGATATCTGAAACAGCATCACTGAAGCAGTGATCAGACTGCCTCCCTACGGATGCAGCTCGGGAAGGCTGGGTGAGGCTCCCCTGGGCTGAGCTCAGAATCATGGGCCTGACACGTAGATTTTGTAGTGAGGTCGCTGCTTTTCAACCATTCTGAAGTCAAGATTCATAATCTATAAGGCCATTAAGAAACAACTTGGCCATGGGCTCCCAAATCTTCGCAGAAGTAGATATCCTGGCAGCATCTTGTTTTTGGAGAAGTCCACTGAACTCCCTGTAGTCCGGGGCCAATTAAACAGCAGGAGCCAACATGTGCTCGCCAGGCCTCAGATGTGTGGCTGAGCTGTCCCTCGACAAGTGCCAGGCAGGACTGAAGGATGGATGACTTCAGGCAAGGGGAGGAGCTTCCCTGTGCTGGGGTGTGTGTGTGTGTGTGTGTGTGTGTGTGTGTGAGAGAGAGAGAGAGAGAGAGAGAGAGAGAGAGAGAGAGAGAGGCCTATATTTTCCAGTGGGCAGGCTGAGTGTACAGCAGCAATCATATTCATAGAATGATAATCCCAGAGTCAGCCACATTAGCAATGGAAAGAGAAAGATTGGGTCAGGGAGCCCGCCTTCTGCCTTTGTGGCTTTGCTCCCTGGAGTAAATTCCTTGGCCCAATTTTTACCCTGTTTATCATTTTCTGTGAAAGGGCACCAGAGCAGAATGCACTTCAGAAGCTTTGGTCAAGAAAGAGCATATGAAGAGGCAAGCACCAACCCTGGGGACCCAGGTCGTGGCAAGATCAAACACTGGCCCAGTGTCTGGCTCCATGGCCACCCCTGTCAGCTCTCCCTTGCCCCAGATATGCTCAAGAGCAAAGTCCTGCACCCTTGTCATTAGCCCAGCACAGCCCCACCCATGCCTGGCCTAGAAGGACTCTATATTCAAAAGAAACCAAGATTCTCCTGCATTTAAAGCCAGCAGGTAGCCCCTAGACTCTAGTCCTGCATTGATATTGCAGGCTTGCTACACTTGATCAACCCCTTGTCACAATCTCCTACTATGCTCTCCTTCTCGCCAGGCGAGTGTCATGCTGAGCCTTAGCCTGTTATACCAGGACACAGATGTAACTTCTCCAGGCCTCTGCTACAAGCTTCCAAATTGCAGGCACTGCTGGGTAAAATTGACCCTCACACCTGGCCGCTGGTTCTTGTGGCCACCAGACTAAGAGGAGGGTGCTGCCCGGGTGCACAGTAACTGTTTCCTGGGCTGGGTTCCAATCCCATCTGCTTTAGCTTACAGCTGCCAAATCCCTTGCACCTCCATGACTAGAAATCCTTCTCTGCCTGCCACATTGCTGGCATATCCACCCTGTTTCCAGAGCTTCCTCACTCTCCTCTACTCTCCGGAAACTTCTCAGGTTCTTCAGCTTCCTGTCTGAGGCACAGCAGAGCCCTCCACACAAGAACCAAGTTGAGTCTTGCAGGGTCCTCTTTATAAGCTCTGAGAGTCTTAGGCCAGCAGAGATCTTCAGAGCTATCAGGCAGGGTTGTTCCTCCTTTTGTCTGGTTGCATGGTACTGGATCACCAAGTTTAGAGACGAAACAATCGTTTTAAGCAGAGAAATTTTGAAACCTGTCATGCCATGGCAGCTCTACAGAGCAAGCAAGAGAAGTTTCCTCCTGTCCTATTATGGGCTTGGGCTGACTGGCATCATCCCCAGACTCATACTCTGAAACCCTAACCACGCTACACTGACATGAGACTGTTTGGAGCAAGGCTTTAAAGAAGTACATTCATTGGAATGAAGGTGTCCGGGTGCACCCGGATCCCATGTGATTAGCATCCGCATGAGACAAGGAGGTGAGGACACCGACGCCACAGAATGGCCAGATGAGGGCACAGCCACAAGGGCGAGCCAAGGAGGAGGGGGCTCTGAGGTGGAAGAGAACTGGCCACCACCTTGGTTTTGTACTTCCAGCTTCCAGAGCTATAAGAAAATAAATTTCTGTTGTGTAAGGTGCCCGAACTATGTCTCTTGTCATGACGGCGCACGCAGACTAGTATAGCTCCTCTCACCAGCGCAGCACTGGGCCACACACAACCTTGTACACCTCCGTAGTGCACACACGGCTCTGTGTGCTTCTTCAGGATGGATAGAACAGCACAATGACAGTTCATTCTGTGCAGCTCCACGCAAATGCCTAGACCTCACTTGGCTTCAGCTTCCTCATCTATAAAGTGGGACTTCTGCAAGTTCCTACAATGATTGCTATGAAAATGTGTGGGAGGGCTGGCCAGGTAGCTCAGTAGACTAAAGCGCCTGCTTAGGCAGAGCATAGTGGGCAGAGTTCGATCCCCAGCATGCCATGCTGGCCTTGGCCCCCGGCACACTGAGACCGCGATTGAGGATTGAGACTGGGTGTGGTGGCATGCACCTGTAATCCCAGTGCTTGGGAGGCTGAAAACAGGAGGATCACTATGATTCCAATCTAGTAGCAAGATCTTGTAGACCCTGTAGTTCCTGTACTAAATACATAATAAGTACATAAATAAATAAATAAAGTGTGGAACCCATAGGGGTGCCCAGACCTGGGACACTCGGTGACTCTGAGCACCACATCAGCACTTCAGCCAAGGATGTCTCATCACGCAGTGACAGTGGTCCAATAGGACCACATGGGACAATGCAGCTGCTATCATTGGCATTTGCATGAGTACAGTGTGACCAATTCACGAACGCATCTAGCAGCACACTTCTCAGAACCCATTCCTCTCTCCAAGCGGCCCTGACCATGCAGGTGACACAAGCGCTTGTGCATTTATCAAATACGTGGCTGCTAAAGGCATATTCAGATTCCACTCTTTTAAGCCTTGGAAGGATCTTAGAATTACACACCTTTTCTTACTCTTTTCAACACTAAATACTTTTTACTGCAGCATTACCAGTATGGACATCAAGTTGTTTTTAAAAATAGTTTGTCCACTATACACATTGTATTTATTTTTCCAACATTCTTTATTGAATAAAAGCATGTTTTTAATGAGCATTTTTATATTGATTTGAAAATACTTTTTACTCCAAAATATGTAAATTTTCCATATGGACTTTGACAGGCTTCAGTGGTTTTACTAAAGATAACGCTTGGGCTCTCATGGCTGCTTGGTGGTGCCCAGGGCCAAGCTCACAGAGAGAGGCTGAGCGAGCCCGACCTCACGAGGAAGCGGCTGGGAGCCCACGTGAAATGCCTGGGACAGCACGTCCAGCCCGGTCCTCAGACACCCGCCCCGAGCTCCTTGCCCCTCTGCCCCTTCTTGCTGTGGAGGCCCTCCCCAGCGAGTCACTCTGCTGAGGGCAGGTGCAGAGATTGGAGCCAGGGGAGATTCCCTCCTTCACCGAAGCACCTTCAGACTAAATGAGGCCTTGACACGCCAGGCTGATGCTTCCTTCAGGCGGGAGTGACAAGGTTCTCAATCCAGCTGCAGGCGCACAGGCCGCCTCAGAGGGGCGCCTGCCCGCTGCAGTGGCCACAGTCTGGACTCTGGGAGCCTTAGAAATGCTAAGACGCAGCTGAGAGGAGTGGGCAGGGCCATGACTCGCTTCTAACACTCACTCAGGAGAGGAGAGTTCCTTAGCCCAACAGTGGAAAGCGTGGAGGGGAGCGAGGCAGAAGCGCAGATGGAGAGCAATGGAGGACCCGGGTCTTTCCGAAATGACTTGGGTTTTCGTTCTTACGTGAAGGGTATGATTGTGTGCAGAAAGGCCGGGGGCAGAGAATGGTATACTAACGCCATCGCCAGCCTTAGTGAAGAGCACTATCTATTTTCTGATTTAATTGTGTACTCGCATAGATTTCATACAGTAATTCACTTGAAAATGTTTATACTGACAGAAGAGGAATCTAAGCTTGTAATCCCTTTTCTAATTGTGTATACATATTTTTGAGGTGATAGCAAATAGAATTATTTAATGAAGAGTTCATCCAGTTTTAAAATATGGGGAGTGTTTTTAAGGGAAAAAAAAAGGTTTTCTCAGTGTAAAATCTGTTTTCTCAGAGATGCACAATTTTCTGACTTCTAATTTTTCCAAAAGGAAAATGAATTTAAAAGATCATTTTTATATCCAAGTTAGGAAATGATTAGATAAAATAACACAAGTGGAAATGCAGAGCGTAGCATGGCTGGGACGTTGGAAACTCTCAACTGGTGCGATGGGAGTGATGAGGAGGATGAAAGAAAGGAGAAGAGCTGTGAGCAGAAAGAGAAGTGGAGGCACACGGAGCTGAACACATTGCTCCCCCGAGTCAAAACCAATCTGAAAGTAACGCTGGAGGAACGAGGGCCTGCAAAGCAGGGATCGAAGGTCCATTACTGTCCCTCAGCCTGGCCCTCGTTAGAGGGCCCGGCCGTGCTGCTGCTCCGCGCTCCGCGGGGTGATCTGGCCAGCGCCCACCGACGACCGTCCTCCTCGTCGTCCTCATCGTGGGAACGGCCCTGGTGCCCGCCGGCCGGGGAAGCTGCGAGCGCTGCTTGTCTTTTCCCTTTCTAAGGTTAACTGATACCAGACTTAATGCCCATTGGTTGCTCGAAGAGCCCGAATAAGGACAGCATCTGCCAGTGCAGAGATTTGGACTCAATAGGAGAGCCAGGGAGTACTTTAATTGAAGAGCAGAGAGTGCATCACCTGATCGTGTACGAGAACTGCCGTTTGGCCTCCAGGAGTGACCAAGAGTGTGCAGAGACCACGCGGACGGGATCGGTCCCGAGGGTCGCTCTTCCAGACAGCTGGCCGCGCCCATCTGAAAACTAGCCTCCAAGGAACAGCGAGCTCTTTTCTGCAAGATGAAAATGAACGCCATCCTCCACTCATGACAAATGATGTGCTCTGCACTTTGTGTAATTACTTAATTAGCAAATGCTCGCGACAGCTCATGACTGAGGTGGTAGCTAACACATCTCACCAAGCAGCAAAGTGAAGGAAAGGGTGCCAATTATTCCTGTTTCTTTGTTTTTATTGAGGTATCATTTATATACAATCAAATGCACAGATCTTAAATGTTTAGTTTGATGAGTTTTGACATGTGCAAACAGTCGCACAACCACCACTCCAAATCAGTAAATAATACTGTTCCCTCCTCTCCGAGGGTGGATGCTGGTTTTACCCCTAAAGCAGCCACTCAGCGGCTCCTGCCTCCGCTTAGCAAGGCTGACGCCAATTAGGTTCCAGGAGCAAGCCCTGGTGCCTCGGAACTTCATGTTAGTGGAAGCATCCTGCATGCGATAGTTTGCTTCTTTCCCCTTTTGTTCAACCTAGTTTTGAAGATTTCTTCATGCTTATGTAGAAAACTGGACATTTCCCGGCTGGGCACAGCGCTACACACCTGTAGTCCCAGCACTCTGGGAGGCAGAGGCAGGAGAATGCCGCGGGAAAATGAACATAGTGAGAGTCTGTCTCAAGACACCAAAGAGGCTGGGGATTGAGCTCAGTGTGAAGGCCCTCGGTTCTGTCACCAGGACCAAAAAATGGATAGTTTTTAATTGCCCAACACTATTGGTCTGATGTATATACCATAATCTGTGAATCAAACCCTTCAGCGATGGATCTTTTTCTGTATATTTTAGAGAGGGGTTTAGAGTATTCAGGGTCTCACTACTGGATCGGACTCATAGTGATCTGCCTGGTTACAGCCTCCCAAACCTGGGATTACAGGCACACCACCACACTCAATCACTGTCGCAGTGTGCTCCGGGGGTGGGGCCGACACAGCAGACCCAGGGATTGAACCCCAGCCGCTGCATCTGCTTGCAGGCAGCTTAATCCACTGAGCTATTTGGCTGGTCCTCAGTGATGGAACTTGACACTGTTTCTACTTGAGGCTACTACAAGTGAAAGATTTGATCCAAATCATTTTGTAGTTAGATGCAGTCATTTCTCCTGAATAAATACACGGAAAGGTATAGCTTTGTGTTCAGGTGCATCGCTCACCTCCCACATGGGCCCACACTTTCCTCCCCGTGCCTACCCTCTTCACCTTCCTAGTGCAGGTACTCAGCACTCAGAGGTTCCCGAGTGCACCTGTCCTCACCAACGCTCGGCACTGCCAGTCACTGTGTGTCTCAAGGGTTCCAGTTGCTTTTCTACAGGCTGAATACCCCTCCCTCAAATGCATGGAAGCACATTTCAGGCTTTCTCACTTGTGGGGTATTGGCATAGGATCTACTCCTGTGGATTCCATAGGAACCCGTAATTCTAAGATCCTGCATCTGAAGCTTTCTGAAAGTGACATCAGTGCTCAAAGAGTTTCAGACTTCAGGATGTTCTCGGTTTCAGACATTTAGATTAAGATGCTTGGTTTTGGCTTCATAAAATGTGGTTTCTCCAATCTCTACGGTGCTCTGCAGAAGCTCTGTCCACGTGTTGTGCAGCAGCTGGGGACCGCGGAGCTGCAGGGCCCTGGGCAGGGCCAGACAGTGAGGACTACCGTGGGATGGTTCCTTTACATGCCAAATTCTTCCAAGGATTTCTTGAAATTAAAAGTTGCCACCAAGGTTTTTTTTGTAAACAGAAAGGACAGGAAAGGAGCGTGAGTGATAAAATAACTTCCTTGTGAAAATAAAGTGCATTTTGAACTTAAGAACAGATTTTGAAAACCACATTTCATAGTCTTTTAGAAAATGATTGCATGCCTGAATACATTTAGAATAAGCTCTGTATTTTTTCTTTCTCACAGTGTGTAAAAGGCATATTAGCCCATTCAAACTTCAGCAAATTCCTGCACATATAAACATATTTACTTTTATTTAAACTATTGTCATCCAAATGTATTTTTATAAGCATCCCTTTCCCCATATTTCAAATACTGTCTATGCAACATGTTTTGGGAAATGTACACATAACACATAATGGCAAGCTTAATCTCAGCTTCTTGGTTTCTAGAAAAGGGAGACTGTGAAATAAACATATTTCAAAGAGATTAAAATGTGGGTGTAGCTTGCTTTTTGCTTACTTACAACAAGCCCACTGGACAGAGGCCAAATGTACTCCAATGAGTGCTGAATTCCATCACATATTAAGAGAACTCAGTAAACATTAATTATTAGTAGTCGTTGAATAAATGATAATGGTAATAATGACCATAATAATGCTGTATTTTCAACTGTGCCATAAACCAAAACATCTGACAGAAATCTTGAGACAGCCTGTGAAACCCAAACACAGCTGGGCTCTCTAGTCTCCAGTTGGGAATTTTCACCCTGAAACAAAAAACAGACACTGCGTATAGAGAAACAGGTTGCCTCAGTCTCTGGGAACGAGTGCCTAGCCAGTCTGTATCTACTGACGTGTCTGTCAGCATTTCGTAAGTGTGACTCTGTAGTCAGCATTATTAGTGCGTCTTTCGGGGTCACCATGGTGTCATTCTCCGAGGGCCATGTCCCTTCGTTTTGTTCATGGTTTCAATGGTAGCCCAACAACTGACTTTGAGAACCACTCATGTATGGTGCCAGGCTGGGAAGGTGCTGGAAACTGAACAATTCCTGCGTTTCCTGACCTCACCTGGCTTACATGGGCTCCCTGAGCTGCCTCATTCCTGCTAATCTCGTGGTGTATCTGTCCTTTGCTAGTCTCCCCTTCCCTGTCCTCTTCACCCATGTAAATTCGCCTCTAGGTGGACTTTCTCTGAAAGCACTCCTGATCAGCTACCTAGATAGATAGGCACGGAAATGCTTGTGATGCGAAGACATGTCAGAAACCTTCACCTCAGCAAGTAGCTGAAGCCACTGAGGAGCAGGCCTCAGTGATGGGGCTCAGCGCGTCCCTCGTGATTGCCAGGCTTCTTGCCTTAGTAGGCACCACACGGCCTCACTGTATCCTGACGTGCGCCTCAGTCTGCCTTCTCAGTTGAACTTCCTCTACGTTTGGAACAGCTGTATCCCTGTGGGTTGTTATGGTGTAGATATAGAATGCCTCCCCATCTCCTGTGTCAGAGGGGACCTCCTGCTACGTGGCTCTCAGCATCTGAAACCTCAGCTTCCTTAGTCTTGCTGTGCCAGATGCCTTTGTGAAGCTTATGCTGTCCCTTCTACCAGCAAATCCTGAAAAATACATGTTCTTCCTGAGAGATCTTGTTAAAAGAATGCGTCCGTGAGAACATTACTGAATCAGCACGCACGGGGTAGGCACATTAATCAAGGAGCTAAGAATGGGGTTGTGGAGTGCTTTCTTCTCCCCTGTTCTCCTTTTCTCCTGTTCTGCTGTAATTTTATTACCGAATTTAAGAGCATAAGAACTGCAGTCTGCTTATTACTGTCTCTCCTTGAAATAACTTATTTTCCATGCTCTGAGAAGAATATTCTTGGCTTTCCTCTTCCTCCCAGGAGCTGCCATTTAGGATTCTCTGGAAGGATCTGTTTGATCTCCCCAGTTTTAGACGCTGAGCTCTTGTCGAGCCCAGCGATCTTCAGTACTGTCTGATGCTCCACGAACTCCCTAGGTGGTGCTGCCGAGTATCAGGGCTTCACACAGGCTCCCAAACACTCTCCACTCTTGGCTTCAGCCCACTCTTTCACCTGCAATGTAACTCTGGGTGTTCTCCATCGTTTAATGGTGTCTCTTGTTTGTCTAGTATTAACTAGGTCCTTGTTTCCTACCCACAAACTACCTCTCTCAGTGTCTTGCATTTCAGTAAAGCATTTCACCAAGCACACGGCGAGTCTACTGGAACCTGAGTCTCATCCTTGTCTTCTCTCAGTCTCACTTCCAGTCTGCTAGCAGATGCTAGCTTCATCTTCAGAAAGCGCTTCGATCCTATTATCTCTCACCCCATGGATGTCCCTTGCCCGAGCCCCACAGTGTCCCCTCTCCTGTTTCTCAGCTTTACCTTCTTCCCTTCAGTCTGTTTGCTGCAGTCTCTGGAGACTGACTTTTAACAAGTGAGTCACCTCATGTCCTGTTCCTGCTCACAGCCCACCGACAGCTTCGCTTCACAGCTAGAATAATATTGAAACTCTTCACAACCGCGCCGATTCCCACTGGAGCTCACTCCTCTGGGGCACCTCCTGTACTGGCCTCTCACCATCCCACAGGCACTGTGGCCTCCCTGCCACTGCTTCACTCCTTTGCTTACTCAGTCAGTCAGTCAGTCAGACAGTCAGTCAGTTCCCCACATGGAGGGAGTCGTTATTCCAGGAGCTGAGCCTACAGACCAACAGCACAAACACACAGAAATCCTGCTCACAAGCAGCTTACATGGCGCCAGCAGCAGCACCGTGGACCAGTAAATCAATAGCCAGTATGCTAGAGACGGTACTACAGGAAGAAAATCAGTGCACATGAAGAAGAGATAGGATGCAGGACTTCGGGGGTATTGTTTAAAATATCCAGTGGCACTGGGTCTCACAGGGGAGGTGACGTTCATCAGGGACACTGGATGTGCGAAAGTGTCAGCCATGCACACAGCTGGAGAAGGAAGGTGGCAGTGACAGCAGATAGCAAGCGACTGGTGTGCTCAAGGCTCTAAGGGCTTGAGCAAGGGGTGGGGGAGAATGGAGGGAGGCAAAGCGAGAAAGGAATCTATAGTCAGATTGCACAGCGCTGACGCCCCTCAGAACAATTCTGCCCACGGGGCTGCAGCTTTAAGTCCAGGAGTAATGACTGAAATTCCCTTTGAAGAGGTTCACTTTGGTATAGAAGGCACAAGAGCAGAAACAGAGACCACAGCTCAGAGACCCCAGGGAAACTCCAACACAGATGCACTAAGAGGCGTGGGTGGAGACGGTGTAGCCCCCACTCCTAGCTGTAATTTGAAGCAGAAGCTGCAGGGTTTGCTGATGGAAATTGCCAGACAAAGAGAAAAATGGGGGATGACTCTGTCACGCGCTGGCCTGGACAACTAAGAATGGAGCAGTGATGGCAAGAGATGGAAAGAGTGAAAGGGACACAGTGAGAAAGGCCCAAGACCGGTGGCTTGATTTGCAACCAGCAAGCTAGAGATGCTCAACTTGGCGGAGAGATGTCAAGTAGGCAGGTAAATGCATCTCCCAGAAAACTGTTCAGGCGTCATCAAAAGGTAAGTACCACCTAAAGCCATGGAATAGGTTGTACTTTCCATCTTTGGGCATCACTGTGAAGACAGGGTCTCTGTTTTATTCTTTTATCTCAAAGTTTCATAGCTGCACCTGAGACATGGTTGTTGTGCAGTAGCTATTTTGAGTGATGAATGGCTAAATGAACACAGGCTTGCATCAGAAAACAGCATCTGCCATGTGCAGGAACCTCATAAGCACTTGCTGAATTAGCACAGTGCCAGGCATGGAGTAGCTTCCCATCGTGCAGCGCGGATGATTGACAGATGAGACGATTCGATATAGAACTGAGCGTTCTCAGGACCAAACTGAGAACCACGTCTCTGACACATAAGGTTTCTATCCCTGCCTTTCTCTTTCAGGCTAGAGTAAGTGTGCAATCCCAGGTGAAGCTAAGCAGACAAGAAGTTGGATGTGCTGTCAATCTTTAACTTCTCGTAGAACAGCGGAGCAGGCAAGATGCATTAGAGAGGGCAGGCAGATACAGCAGGGTAAGGGACGGAATGCGGTCTTCCTTCATTCCCAGGCAAGAAGGAAAGGGGTATATTTTTCCAGAGGGAATGTGCATAGCACAGTGATGCCCCAGGGGGCCAGGGAAGTGTTAAAAACATGTCCCCATCTTGTCCCATTCCTGCTCTTCTCTCTCTAGTTTTGATTCAAACTGCTTTCACCTTCTGCCTCCTGGTCCATGTCCCTCTCAGTTTCCTGTTCATTTTCTGTGTTTGCTCACTGCTGTCATTCTCTCTTCCTTTCTGCATCTCCACTCCTTTGCTTGGAAGTGTCCCCCCAAAAGGAGAAAAGCTGTGCAGCACCCCACTGGGAGAGAACTGAAGGCGGAGAATTGCCGATTTTGAAGAGCCTTTCCCTTTCTATTGCAATGTTTTGTGCCTGCACATACCAAATCTTTAAAAGATATACTAGCATTAATAATACATAGTTTGCTTTGTTCAATTCAATTTTACCCTGATCCAAAGGGCTTGGAATGCAAGGCACTGGAGCTTGTTTATCCCATGCTTCACAAATAACAGGATGATTGCTCCGCCCCTGCTTCTACCTGCCTCTTTTCCCTTCTGTTTTGTTTTCTGGTTGCAAAAGAGTTGTGGGTGATTGTGGGAGCCTGGGGGCTCCTGTGAGCACTACCTGAAAGCCATCACCCAGCTGTCATCAGGTGAGCTCCCCAGAGGGGCCTCTCTCATGGCAGGGCCTTCTGCTGCTTGTCAGGGCTCCTGCAGGTCGACTTTCTCATGTCTGCTACAACCTTGACCCCAGGAAGCTACAGTGTCTCTTGCTAGACTTCCTTCGAGTGCAACACTTGTTCTCAGCAATACTTCAGCAGCTGTAGCCAGGGCAATTCCCGCTGAGAAGCCTGGATTTGTCCTCACACATAGCCGTAAGACTCCTGCCCATGCCCCATGCGCTGCTGCTTATGATAGAGCTGAAGACCAACGACCTCTTTCAAAACAGATATTTGTCTTTTGCCCTGAGGAGCATTTAGTGATGGGCATTTTGCAAAAGTATGAAATAAAGTTGCTTTTTGCACAGAGTAAAAACTGATCTTAGGGTATGCATTTTTCTTTTCTCTTAGACAGCAGAAGAAAAACGGATTTGTTCCCTTCCTAACGAACACTCTTTCCTTCCTATCTCAATCTAGATTGATGGAAGTGAGATCCTAATAATTATTTAAGAGAATGGTTCCACATGAGGAAGGGAGACAAAGCTCCAACAACCAGACTGTCTCTGGTCAGCAGAAGGGAAGAAAAAAAATGCTAGTGTTTTTGTCTTGGAAGATTTCCACACTTCCGTGACACGCAAATAAATCTACTATGGAGGATGTGGCTGTTCTGTGGGAGGATTGCGACCAAATAGCAAGAGACTCCCCCCCCCCATTTAAGAGCAAGCATTTGTTATAGAAATCTCCCCACTTCCACCTCTGGACACACACAACTGGGAAGTATGTAACAGACATGCAGCCTGGGACACATAACGCTTCAAAGGTCTTGAAACTCGAGTAAATTTTTAAAAAAATACTTTTATGTATTTGGTATAGGGTCTCACTATGCAGGTTGGATTCATAGTGATCCATCTGTGACAGCCTCCTCATCCCTGGGATTATAGATGTGTGCTACCACACCCAGTTTTGGTGGCCTGCGGGGCATGTGCCTGGGCAGCATGCTGACTTGGGGATCAAACTCAGGTCCCTGAGCTGGCCAGGCAGGCGCTTGGCCCCCTGGCTATCTCCTTGGCCCCCTAAAGGGCATCCTGAACTGACTTAGGTGCTGCCTCAAGAAAGTGGTGCCAAGCAACCTCAGATTCTGCAGCCAACCTGCCTTTACTAGGCTGGATTTTCGCTCTCAAAATTGCTTGCCTTTTGCTCCTGTGGTGCTTTCTCAAAGTCAGACACCATTGTTCCCGCCCATAGCCCGACTGAACCTCATTCTCATTTGCATGATTCTGACCTATGAATTGCTTCCACCTCCATTTTTCGCAACGTATATTGAGCACCACTGCACTGAGTCTCTGTTTCTGCTTGTTGGAGCTCTCCATTAAGTTGGAGTGACAAGGACAATGACACCGACAGTGATAACTGTAATAAGACGACTATCATTTCAAATAGAACATTAATGTTTTAAAAAGCAATGTGCAAACCTTATTCTGGGGATTAAGAGAAGGAATTTGGAAGAGTTGTGTATGCATTGTGTAAGGATATCTGCTTAGAAATCACACGCATAACGCCGACCTTGTAGTCCAGAGTGCACAGATTGAGCTACGTGTCCATTGGGTCCCTTTTGCACACCTCCTGGTAATTGCAGCCTCACTTACACACATTTGCACAAGGTGCTGGGGTCTGTAGGGCCTTCCAAGAGATGGGCACCGTAGAGAGGGTTTGAAATGCTCATTCCACATGAAAGTTAAGTTGAGCTTTACATCCAGTTCTCTGATTAATTTCATGAAACTTGCTTGATCTCTAATGATGTGCTGTGACTGTACTGTAGAGAGAGTCACGGACAAGAAGCAGCAGCACCTGAGGTCCTTAAGGCCTGGACGCCCTGGACAGGGCTTCTCACTGATATGGCCGGAACGCATTCCCGTCCAAGTGTTCCCAAGGTTCTGGCCCTGGGTTGTGGCTGTGCCCTCCCAGGGCCTCCGTGCAGTGAGGAAGCAGCACTGGGATTCCCTGTGTGGGGCGCGAGAGCCCTGTGTGCGGAGGGGCCCAGGCAGGGTGCAGTGAGAGCTCACTGCCAAGGAGGACTGGGATCGAAGTCCATTCCGGAGGCATTCCGAGTCTGGGCCGTACAAGTCCTCTAGTAAATGAGTTTTATTTAGAGTGTGTCTCTCAGAATTAGAGGGAATTGTTATTTTGTATTACTTCTAAATATTACTTCTAATACTTGTAGGCTCCCCCTTTTCAGAAAGTCACTCAACTGCTTTGAAGAACACCATAATCCTGGAAGACTGCGTGGAGATTCTGTAGGGGGCTGTTCCGATGTTGCCTGGGCGAGCTGTACACAGGCCCTCACCCACCAGCTTGGTGAAGAAGGAGCTTCAAGCATGTCATGCACCCAGGATCACCCCAACAACATCAGAAGGAGTCAAGGGCTTCGCTACTCACAGAGCCTATTAATATATAATAACAATGAAAGCAAAGATTATAGTTTAAAGCCATACAACTCCATAATCAAGGCTCAGCACAATATGATAAAGTGCTACTATGACATTTTCAGTGGAAATAGAAAGTTATCATCTTCAAAGATCTAGATAGATTTGCAAGCTTCCCATAATGACAATAAATTATCATTTGTTCAATGTTTCTATTATAAGCTGGTATCTTATACACAAGGTTTGGCAGAAACAAGCATACTCCAAACACAACTGCGAATCCCTTCTCATAAACCATGTTGCCTACAACCTAAACAACCTGGGCTTCTTCTGCCACTGAGCGTGGCCAAGTGAAAGACTTCTCAGCAATGTGATTTAAATAAATGTGTGCCAGGCACAACTTTTTTGAATAACATGCAAAATCCCTAGGGAAGAATACCTATTCCCTCGTTCTCACCTAGAGCACTGGACGATGGCTGGTACTGCATGTGCCATTTCGTGACAAAGAGACCACAACTAGGAGAAGGCTGTGCTGTCCGCTGCCACCCACTTCTGGCTCACCACACTTCCCTTAAGTGAGACAAATACACTTTCACTTTACAGCCCCTGCCTTGTTGTTTATCACGTGAAGTCACACAAATCCAGTTTATTTATTCATATGGCAAATACGAGTTGTATGCCACCTAGATGCCTGGCACTTCTCCAGGCCCTGAGAGGGGCATAATAAGACAGTTGAGCTTGCTCTTTGCTCAGTGGCTCCTGGCCCAATGTGGGTAGATAAGCACACAGTGTGTGCACACGTGCGTGATGGGGGTGGGGCAGAGGAAGGAGCACAGGGCTCCGGGTACCGGGAAGGCTGCTTCGTGGCGGGGCAGCGTAGAGAAGCCCATCGCGGGTTCAGAGGCAGGGAGCGGTGCTGCGGGAGCCCTGCGTGACTTGGAGAGGGCTGGTTCCCAGCAGAGTGGAACGTCGAGGTCAATGGAGCGAAGGGACCTCCGCAGGCATTCTCAGCCCGAGGGCGAGAGAACAGGGAGAAGGCACGTGGGTCTGCGGTGGACTGCACAGCGTGGTGATGGGGGCGGTCGGGCACGGGGCTGCACTGACTGCCTGCGACATCTGGGCCACTGCAAGGCCTTTCGGTTCATCTCGGTGTGCTTCCTCGGGGCAGCTAACAAAGACACAGAAGGAAGTGTGGATACAACTGCAGAAGGGGAAGCCACAGACCCCACACTTTGCCTTTTTCTTGTTTTTTATGCCTCGCCATGTGTGCTAGCTCAGCGTATTTGGAAGAAAAAAGAGATTCCCCTGCCAGCTTCCAAAACACATTGACAAGGATTCTGTCCCTTTAGTGGGGTGGAACCCAAAGCATGAACAGGAGGTCATGTTTTAAGAAACCTGAGGCACTTGCCTAAATAGTTTATCTATATTTGTAAATGATGTTTTAATCCTCTCCTTTAAACAATCTGACAAGAGGAGGGAAATGTCTTATTTGAATATTCCATTTAACATCTAAACTAAAGGTTGAGTAAACAAAGTCAAGTGGCCTTCTGCAGATCACGTGCTCAAGGACCAGTGCCACCCGAACCCCACAATCAGAAGTCACTCACACGCAGCGGCTTGTGTCCTTTCTCATGGATCTCATGGCCCAGTGTACGGCCACAGGTGTCCACAATGCCTGTCTCTTTCCAAGTGAATTCTAGTGGTGTATCCATTCCACTGGAAGAACCACCAATGGCAGCCAAACATTTGCCCCACAGCTTGAGGCCTGCTGCTTGTTCCACTGAAGGTAGAAGAATCATATAACTTTCCCCCAGAACTACTCAACAGCGTTGTCTAAGGATGTCAGCGTTTGTCCAGACTGCTTAGCTATATTCACACTCCACAACTCCTCCACACAGGAAGTTTCATTTTTAGTTCTTTGGGGGGGCTATGAAGAGTGTCTTGATGTTTGAAATGATATGTATCAAGACATGGGGATGCTTTATTGGTAATGGGGCACCCTATAGGTTTGAATAGGAATAAAAATTCACATCTTGAGTAAATTTGGTTGTTCCAAACCTTAGGGAGAAAATGGAATCCAGCAGAGGTGGGTATGAGCTACACAAATGGATTTGAATTTAAATGTGAATCTGATTCCTATGGAGATGCTATTCCAGTCCTCCTGCAACCTTAGACAAAAATGCTGGTTTAAGAATTCTGGGAGCACGCTGCACCAGTGGGAGGTACACAGGCGAACACTCACACAGGGACTCTGATCCAGGCTGTGAGATACAGAAAGAACAAGAACCAAAACTGGGCAAGGCCACCAGGGACACAGGTGGAGTCGGGATAATCTCAGATGGAAGGCAAAGGAAGCTGTCCTTCATCCCCGCCAGGACCAGGAAATGACTAGGCAGGAAGCCTGTAGAGACAGTTGAAGTGCAGGTGGCATGCTGGGCCAACAGTCACGAGGGCCAGGTGCAGCCACCTGGCTCCTTCAGGGAGGCCAGTGTTGAGGGCTCGCCAGGAGATCAGGTTTTGTCTCAGAACTGTGCAGCAGCACCCTTATGACACATGGCACAGGACCAAGATCCCGAAAAATAAAAGCCATTGGCTGCTCACACTGTGCTGAGTCAGCACAAGCTAGACCCCCCCCCCCCCATCTTGGGTGCAAAGCCTCAGGAGAGGAGCAACAGCAAGCCTCACCCTCCAAAGCTCTACATCTGGAACTCCAATGCTTGGACTGAACCTTGTCTTCATGCTTACTGACCACATAACTGTGGGGAACTGGCTTAATTTTTTAAGAGAGTCCAAAATAGCATTAAAACAAAAAAACTATAATTGATTCAGAATTTCACTTAACAAAGTAATGAATTTCACAGCATTTCTTCTAATGCAGAGTGTTGTTTTCCAATCGGTTATTCTTATATCAGATATATGCATGTAAAATTGGAAGAATAAAGAAAAAAGAAATGTATAAGAAATTAAGAAGAAAAAAAAGGATAAACAATTGAAAAAAGGAGACAAAACAAATTAATCATTATCTGCTCCTCTCTATAGCTCACCGGAAATCCACAGTACAGTTGTCCAAACCATTCTGCTTACAAGCATAGATAAATCTCTTTTCCCCGCTCCCTCTCCTGTCCTTCTCCTCAACTCAGTAACTCTTTCCTTTTAAATAAATTCATTCCCTTTTCCCAGTATCTATTGTACCCTTCAGATTCCACTTTCTTTTTCAGGTTCTCACACTGAGAAAATAGGGTACTTACACATGCAGCTCTGATTTATTTCACTTAAAAGTACGGTCTCCCAGGCTTAGGCAAGCGCAGGGACTGGGGTTCCATCCCCACACCACAGGCCGTGCCGGTCCCACCCCCAGGGACCCTGAGCCATCTCTGAGACCAGGCCTGGTGGTGCACGCCTGTAATCCTAGCACTGGGGAGGCTGAAAATAGGAGGATCACTATGAGTCCAAGATGCATAGTAAGACCCCTTACCAGATACATAAAAAAGAGTATGATCTCTAGTTGCATCCATTTACTGACAAAAGTCTCAAATTTATACTGTTTTATAGCTGAATAACATTCCATTGTGTAAAAATACCACATCTTCTTTGTCCATTCCTCAGTTGATGGGCATCTGGGCTACTTTTAGGATTAGCTATGATAGTTTGCACTGCTATAAACATAGGTGCTCATATATCGCTGTGGTATGATGTTTTCAGTTCTTCTGGAAAAGTGCCCAGGAGGGGAAGAGCTGGCTTGAATGGGACCTCCAATCCAAGCATTTTAAAGAATCTCCACAGTGGTTGTACCAGTCTACACTGACACTCACAGCGGAGAAGTCTCATGTTTCCCCACAGCCCTTCCAGTAGCGGTTATTCCCTAACCTCTCCATGTTAGCCACTCTTTCTGGGGTGAGGAGGGCCTTAGTATGCTGGAAGGAAAATGAAGATACTAAGTGTAAGTACATCGTACGGTAGTTCTTAGGAAGAAAATGGGTATTATGCACAAAGACATGCTAGTGCCTGAGAACAGTTCAACAAGTGTTAAGTATCATTTTAATTGCAGGTGGTCAGCACTGCTCTCTGCTCTATCAACACAAGGCAATATTTAAACACTAAGCCAACTCTTTCAGACATGTTCCCAGTGTAAGTCATGTTTGAAGAAGCAGTGAAGATGAAGGTAATAAGTTGTGAAATGTAGATCTACGATTGCTTAATTACCTCATGCATCAAACCAGGATTGAGTCAGGACATTGATGTTAAAGCAAAGTCTGGAAGTGGAAAAATGAAGGAGGAGTTCAGAATATTTAGGGAAATTGAATTTCATCATAAGACGGTGCCTTAACAGTGTCATCCTTTCTTGGTATTGTCATTTCTGCCTTCAACTGAATGTGTTCGATACTTGTGAGAATTGAGATTTATGAATCCTGCATGGCTGTTGGTTGAATATATAAAATCCTCATCTAATTACAAATCAACATGTATAGTTTTACAAACATTTGAGACATTTCTATGACTAGGTACATTTAGCCAGTTTTGGAGAATACAATTTCAGGAGAAAAGGCACACTTGGCAGTGGGCTCAGAGATGAGCATGCTAAGCTTCCCGTCACAAGCCACAACGTCTGAGGAGGTGGGCTGGGTGGCCTTCTGGTGTTGCTGCCTCGCCCGGTACAGGTGGTGACACTGCATGATCCTGTCTCCCTGCATGCCGGCTCTCTGGGGTCTTTGCCTCAACGAGACTGTTTCTTTCATATCACTCCCTTTGGGACCTGTCACTGGCCTGCTGTCCTTGAGTCACTCAAGTGCTTTGGCTCTTCCAGACCATAGCTGCCTGAGGAGTTGGATACCGTCAGACGGGTGGTTTCGCATGCCAAGGGGAGTGGCTGTCCTGACACTCCTGCAGAAGCGACCAGAGTGCTCCAAGTTTCTCACCTTGTGTCATCTCAATAACTGATTTTTCTAAAAGTTTGGAAAAAGCAAATCTGTTTTTATGAATAGAATGGGGGGAAAAAGGAAATTTGGCAGGTGATTTTAACTAATTTCTAGTTAAGGCTTAGCGGATTCCTTGTTGGTGCGCTCTTCATGGTAGAGGCAAGGGGAGGGAAGAATAAGGCTACATTTAGCTGTATCTTTAGGATAAAGAAGACCGTGCACAAGGCTTGGTTTCTGAGGCAGGGTTCCCTGTGACCTATTAGGTGGGAGTGCAAGGAAAATCTAGGGGAGAGGAGGCAGAACGCATCTGCGGGACTGAACGGCACCCCGAAGCGCATGCGGGTGGCGTGCGCGCAGATGACCCAGTGCCCTTGGCAGCCGCGCCTGCGGAGAGCCGTCCTGCCGGGCAGAGCTGCGCAAGGACGCCCGCGGCTTCTCCTAGCTGCACCCGCCCTCTGCACGATACTGCTGCTCTGGAGTCCTCTCCTCCTTCCGTGCACACTGTTTCTCCTTTTCGGGCACTTTTCTGCTTTTCAGGTCCTCTCTTCATCATGCATGTGGCATCTTTTAAAAAGTCCTCACGTGTTTGCCCTCCCGCAGCTTCCGTCTCCTCCCTGTGTCCACCCTCGTGCTTTCAGCTCCTGGTCCCCGTCCCTCGCTTCCCACCCTGCTTGGGCTGCCGCAAGCCCCTGCTCTTGCCTGCACCTTTCTTGCTTGCTTTCCTCTGAGCATGACAGAATGGGGACACTGAATACAGTTACAGTAATGTCAGCAGCTCAGGGGAGAAAAACGCAAAGGAGAAAAAGGGAAAATAGACCTTTTTTAATTAGATATCTGTGCCAAAGACTCACACTTAATATGCAAATTTCAGTCCTTCTTTGTTAAGTGCAATGGGAGTTTTACTTCATCGTGGAAATGACTGGTGGATGAGGAAGTGTGATTCCGCAGCGCCGCAATGCAAACCCCAGCTTTCGGCAATGTCTGCAGCAGCCTAGGCAGGGAGAGCGCCGCGCTGCGCCTGGGGAGCAGGAGCCCTGGGGCCCGCGACGTGGACGGTGATGGCAGTGATGGCGAAGCTGCGCACCCTGCGGACTCCGGTTCGGGGCTGCTTTTCCATCCCACGTCTTGCCTGGTCCTCACGGGAGTGCTCTAAGGTTCCTCGGTGCCCGCTGCGCAGAAGCACCCCGGAACCCCCAAACTCTGGGCGGCTGAGCCCTGATCTCCTGGCTGATTAGGGCTGGAGTCACCCGTGAGCTTTTCCTTTACCTTGCAAGGGCTGGATGTAGGATCTTAATGGTAATGAAAATGGTTTAATTTTAGGAACTGCACAAAAAGCCTGACTTCAAAAATTAATAAGCATATTTTTGTTTTGTAGGTGTCAATTTGAAAATAAAGGTAAAAATTTGAAAATCTGTACCTCATTTATTGATGGTGTCTTATGACTGTGGGGGCTACATGTAGACGCAAGGAAATCGCTGCCCAGCCTCTCGGGTTTTCCACTGCGTCACTGTTAGGCTTCCAGCCCAGGGAGTGTGCAGAAAACCGGCACTCAGGGCATTTGCCGCAGCGCCGGGACTACAGCTTCGGCTGCCTGGGCGCACCGATCGCCTTGAACTGCCAGGCAGCGCGAAGTTTCCTGTCTCTGCCACTGATAGTCACTAGTTTGAAGAACACAATTCTTTTTATAAATAGAGTTTTATCAATGTACTATAGAAACTTAGTGCCAGTGAAATTAATTCCAAAATGCAAAGCTACGTCAATGCTATAGCCATAAACATTTCTATAAATTCCCAAACTAATAAATTTAATGACAATAAAACATCTCTGAATGATCTTCCAATTAATTAGATTTCTGCACAAATAGAAATAAGCATCATTGTACTTAGTAGGAAAACCACTGGTAGCAGTTCCAAGAAAATAGAATAACTAAGGCTGTCAGTGATAACTACTAACAGTCAACCTGCTTTAGAGAGTTCTGTCCAGAGGAACGAAAGAAAAAGGTAATGAAAACAAATATGAAGACCACTCATTTTTATGAAAAACTGACATGATCTACCACAACAGCCCAAGGACTGTATATTTTCACTTGATTAAAAGCTTGAAGGGCTGATAGATATCTTTTAAAGTAATCTAGCATATTCAAGGTCAAAAGTACCTTTTATGCGCACCTTGGAGAGCAAAGGGAGACAGGTGCTTCATTAGAGCACTGAAGTGGAACTGAGCACACTTTCTAGGTTCTTACTAAAATAAGTTTCATAGGCCAGCACTAGCTCAGGGGCACAGTGCCGGCCTGGCAAGAGTGAGGTCCTGAGTTCAATTCCTTCCTAAATAAATAAATAAATAATTTTCCTGTTTTCTTTAGTAAAAATGATGCTCATATTTCAGGAAAACTAGGATGGGCGAATGATCCTTTCCTTACAATTAACCAGAAATCATAGCACTTATGAGGAAGGTGACCTAAACTGATTGATGGAGATGACTTTTAAGATGTGGCATAACAATTTTATGAAGCAAAGACCGTCCAGGGCACAGGAAGCGAACGGTCCCGCCGTAACTGCTTCCCTCTCCCAAAGATGATCAGGCTTCAAGTAAGAGAGGACTGGAAAATAGTAAGATAAGGCCTGACTCCGAAGGACGCACGAGCCACCAAATGCTGCATGAGAAGTCACCTCAAACCTTAGGGCTGGCAAGATAGCTCAGCCATCTACGCGCCTCACCTGGCTGGCAGTGCAAGGACCCAGTACAGCATGTCACGCTGGCCCCAAAACTAGGTGTGGTGGTGCATACCAGTTATCCCAGCGCTGGGGAAGCTGAGACAGGAGGATCACTATGAATCTGAACTGCATAGTGAGACCCTGTACCAAATACATAAATTGATAAATAAATCTTAGTTCATAACACAATAAACTTTTAGTGTTCGACTCACTGCCGAAGGCCAGGAAACTGAGTAATGATGCGGTACGTGGCTTTACCTCAGGGTGTCGGGGAGACACCGCAGAAGGCTGCTCACTTGCAGCCTTGGTCAGGACAGGATGATCCCGTTCCAGGGCTCGCTGTCTGGGGCTCTGGCTCCTCACCACAGGAGCTCTCCATGTCCTCTTCTCCCCAGAATGAGCTGTCCAAAGGAAAAGCCCAAGAAGGGGACAAGGATGGCTTTTGTGACTTAAAGTTGGAACCGTGTGCCATCGCTGGCCTCAAGTTATGGACACAGAGATCAACCCTGATGCTCTTTGGCTGACCAATAAACAAAGACATAAGTAGCAGCAAGATCATGCCACGGGGACCCTGAAGTGGCACGTGACCACAGGTTACCTAGGGGAGTGCAGCGGCCTTGCAGTGTCAGCAGCTCTTCAAGCCAGATTAGCTGAAGAGAGTCCCTAAATACTAAGTAAGTAATTCAGACTCTTCAAACATCACTGTATACCAGAAATCTCAGAGTATGAAGAAAGCAGGGTTATTTCAAAGAAACAGAAATACCATAGATGGAAGTGAGTGGGGCACTAAGAAATGAACCAGGAGCCCTGCATTTCTGTCCATAATCCAGAGGAATGGAAAGAGATAATCCAGCAGGCACGCAGCAGGCCACAGGGGGCTTGCCCTGGCCGCACAGGCTCCGGTAAGAATGTGCACTGCACAACACGGAAGAGGGGAAAGGGGAGACCAGTGACCCTGCCCAGGAAGAACGCACTTCCACGATGGCTTTCTTTGCACAGCCAAGTGATGTCCCTGATGTGACTGAAGCACACATTGAAGATTGGCAAGTGGCCAGTTTAATACTATGTGCATTTCATTATAACAAAAAGCTTGACTTTCTTAATGAAGATTTCAGAAAACTATCTAAAAACAGAAAAAAAAAAAAAAGGCCTTCTTGAAAAGACTTGAGACAAAAGCTTAAGATGAATAGTACAGCATGCAGGAGAGGCTAAAAAGATGAGCTGAGACACCCAGTACGTTAGGTGGCAGGGGCAGCAAAACAGCCCGCAGCCACCAAGTTCAGTGCTCCACGAGTTCAGAGTCTGGGCATGGTGGTACTCGCCTGTAGTCCTGGAGCCAGGGAGGCTGAAGCAGGAGGATTACCATGAGGCTGAGCTGCGTAGTGAGACCTTGTAACAACTGAATACTTAATAAAATAAAGAAACACTGATAATTCCACACCCACCATCCTTTCCCACTCTGCACAAGAAAAGAAAAAGACAGAGGCGAAGTGGGAGATGGAGAAGGGAGCCTGAGGAAGGGCTGTTGTGCGTAACTCCTCTCCTCAGAACCAGTCTGTAGTCCATGCTCCTTTCCTTCTGCCACAGGAAGGCTGTAGGCAGAGTCAAAGTTCACCACACACCAGGAGAAATCTATGCAGCAGACGCATCATACCTGTGGGAAGGATTAAATCCCTGCAAAGAAAATCAGTGTTTGGAAAATTCAAAACTACCAAGTAAGGGCTCATTATTCTGTTTACTAAATAACAGTTGTGTTAAAGTGCTTGACGGTGGAGTTGTGGGGGCAAAGATGGTGACATTTGGACTTTTACACTATGAAAGTGTCCCTGTCACCTGGCTATAGTGGAAGCTTCCTCGATGTCAGACCCGTAAGGCACAGCACCCGCATGCAATCCGTACAGCAAAAGGCTCAGACACGAGTCTGCGCCCCTGTGTCTGCAGCGCTGACCACAGCTACGGGGCCGCAGGTTTTCAAAGAAGACGCACCTGTGATACAAAGATCATCTCTCTACTAAAGTGCACTGCAGCCCACTGAAGGCACGGCAGAGAGCTGGTTCCTGGTGACAACCAGGACCCCTGTGTGAAAAGCAGGTGAGACCCTCTGTAAGACCACACATCAAGGGGTACTTAAGTGTCTAATAATTTCCGCTAAAATAATCTACTAGCGATTCAGTACCTAACATTTGAATGCAAGCTTAAAACATGATTTTTTTTAATCTTTTTTCTTTTTTTTTTTTTGTTGCAGAACTGGGGATTGAACTTAGGACCTTGCTAAAACATGATTTTTGATAAAGTCCAGAAATTGTCAGTGTTGAAGTAGGAAAGAGGGTGACAGGGAAGCCATTGGAATTTGACCACGGGGACACATGAGAAGCATTTCAGCTGAACTTAAGACTAAGCGTGAATCCAAAACGTAATATATTAATTTCAGAAGACTACAGAGGCTCACAACTAAAGAAATGAATTTCAAAGGGCAAAAGACATGAAACATGAAGGGCATCAGGAAGAAGAAAAGCAGAAAGCACAGGGACGAGGAGCAAACGCACACGTCTTAAGAGTACCTGCAAGCGAGCTAACCTCCCCACTAAAAGGACACAGAGACTCTGTGTTTTCATTTTAAAGAGACAAAGAAAAAGAAAAAAGAAAAGATCTCTGTTCTGTTTACAAAGGATGCATCTATGCCAGATAAATACAAATATTTTTACAAGGTCTGGAAGAAATATTAGCAAAATTAAGGCAGAAATACAGTAAATACATTGTTAGGAAAAGATACACACAAGACTAAAATCTTTAAGTTGTGAGAAAATGGATCAGTTTATATTGTTCAGAGGTGAATATAAAAATAGTTTAATTATTTTTAAACTGTGTGAAAATACAAAGCCAAAACTGCATAGACTCACAGATAAGCTAAAACCACCGTGTATAATTCTGGTTTATCTATTTTTGTTTCACGAGGGAGGCGAGGGACTTGGGGTGGATAGGCACAGCCTGGGTAGGCATCATGTCCGTGTGCGGGTGGGAATTTCTATTCTGCTATGTATGGAATTATCACTTTTATGATATATAGTCTATAACTGTGTGTATCCAACTATACATATTTTGCATGCATGTTTATATAATATGCACTATTACATGCTATAATAATATGATATGGTATTAACATAAACACATATAAACACAGACATCTGTGGACCTATCATTAAAAAATTGATCATATTTTTCCAAAGTTTATCAAAAGTTAAAGATTCCTGAATATATATATATATATATATTATATGTATAAATTATAACATATATATATATAAACAATAACAAATGTAAATAAGCTATAACAAGTATATAAAAACTGTAACAAATTGTTGGAAAACAAATCAAAGATCAACTGGCAAACTCAACCTGATTATAAATAATTTTAGAGATAATTTTATGCAATATTTATGCACTATAAGTTCTTTATTCTACACTACAAACAGAAAGAAAGCCTGCCAACTCACTTGACTATGATATGTCTTTTGTAAATAAAACATATAAACATATTTCCTTTTGTTTTCAATTTTTTGGTTGTATTCACTGGCTAAAGTACCATAAATTAGGAACCTTTCCAGTTAGGAGCACTAGGGCTGACACGATACATTAAGGGTGTTTAGACCTTCCAAAATATTGTGGCATTATTTACCATCCATACTGACAAATATAATGATTTTCATAATTTGCCAAAAACGACAATTTGATGACATTTGTCCTTTTCTGAGTAAACACTTCTATGGAAATAGAAAAAGGGACAATTTCCAGTGTGGTGCAGGAACTCTGTGGTCCTGGCATTGGAAATAACAATAAAAAAAAACCCACCAAAATTTTTCTATTACTAAGATGAAGATGACAGAATTGCTCTTATGGCTACCATTGAAAACCGCTTTCGAATGCCAATTTCAGTAAACTCTTTCCAAAATAAATTAGAGGATATTGCTCAGCTGACCTTGCAAGGCTGGAATTACTTTGAAGCCAAGGCCAGCCAACAACCTTTCAGGCTGAGTGCTGGGACACACCTGTTGTCGCAGCACTCGGGAGGCTGCAGCAGTGGGATAGCTGTAAGTTCAAGGTCAGCCTGAACTACATAAGAAAAAAAAAAATCAGGTGTATTGTCCTCACAAACATGCTAGATGCAAAATCCTTAATGAAATACAGATAAATTCAACATAGGAAAACCAAGAAGAATAACATGACCACATCCTGACCACAGGAGACTTATTCCCCCCAAAATAAGGGCAGTTTAATATTAAAAGTCATTCCAAATAATTCATCATATTCTCATCAAGCTAAATGTCAAACAAAACATTTGTCAAAATTTCCTATGCATGCACACACACAAACATGCAAATTAACAACTAGAAATAGCCAAGAACTTCCTCAAATTTATGAAGCTGTTTGTGAAAAACTTAAAAACAATGCTATACTCAGTGAGAAAGTGGAATGTTTTCCTTCTTATTGGAAATATATGGCCTTGGAATATAGCCCAATGGTAACACATGGGTTCATAAGGCCCTGGATTCAATTGCTAGCACCATAAATAAATAAATAAATAAATAAATAAATAAATAAATAAATGTTTAAATAAAATAGAACTTGTACATCAGTGCCTTTTATTTGCATTTACATTTACTCTTATATTGATGGACAATTTAGAGAGAATAATTAAAGAAGAAAAGGACAGAAAAAGACAAAAAAGAAGTAAAGCTACCCTTACTGTATTGAACATAATAATTTATGTTAGTCTAAAATTTGAATATTACCCTGCCCAGGCAGGACCGACTCCGGGTCCCAGCCAAGACACAGTGTGGGTAAGACTGTCTTCTACCCACATGGGACGCCCCCCACCACTCCGCAGCACGTCCCCCACCCTGCCTGCCCAGTAGGAATTTCTGCCGTGGTCCGGGAACCCCCAGACCCAGTACTAGCCCAAGTCCGGTGAATGTGTGGAACAGCTTCCGACTAGACTGCGCCTGCGGGACCTACTACAGATCCCAGCCCAGGCGCAGCGTGGGTGAGTCCCTCCTCCACCCCCATGGGATGGCCCCCAACACTCCGCAGCACCTCCCCACCCCGCCCACTGAGTAGGAATTTCTGCCACAGTTCCGGGAACACCCAGATTTAGTCCTAGCCCAAACCAGGTGAGTGTTTGGGAGAGCTGCCTCTCCCTGCTACTCCAACTTGTCCCCTCCAGACTCAGCCCAGGCCTGGCATACAGGCCTGGGGTGTAACCCTGCAGCTGCAATCCCTACAGAGAGGGTAGAGGATAGAATCACACAGCTAGTCCAGGAGCAGAACATCTTGCTACAGGGGCACAAAAGGTTCACCCTTAAGGGCAGCAGCAGGAAGGAGCTCAGCACAGCAGCTAGACACAAGCCAGGCACAGCTGGATAAATCCAGACGTTGTAGATCTGCACCTGAACTTCAGTAAGTGCTAAGGTTATAACTACAACGAAAATCTACAACAAAGGTCAGAAAACAGTGCTACACAAAATGACGAGAAGGAACAAAATGCAACCTCAGAACCGAACCCCACCTGTAAAAAATGCCGAGGACATTAACACAGAACAAATTGGGAATCACACAGCTGAAAGCAATGTATCAATGGCTTCTGAAATAAAGAAACAGCTGCAGAAAGGTATAGAGGCACTCAGATTGGAAATAAAAAAAAAAGAAATCCCTGAATGAATAACATCAGCACGAAACAACCAAATGCAGAAACATATGGAGGAAACCCAGTGCCCACCCAGAACAAGTGCAGAGCACACTAGCTCGACTCAAATGTATGAATTAATAGCGTCGACAGTAAATAAGCAACAGCAGAAAGATATACAGGAAATCAGAGCGCAATTCTTTTCTGAAATAAAAAAAGAATTCTCAGAACTCATAGCATCTGAAGTAAAGAAGCAACTACAGAAACATAGGGAGGAAACCCAAGCTGAAAAAAACACTGCAGTAAAAGAATTTATAACTGCTTCTAAAGAAGACAATGATTAAAAAAAATAGAGGAGATTAGAAAAATGATGGATTCCTTGAATGAGCAATAGAGAAAAGAAATAGATAGCATGAAGCAGAGTCAAAGAGATATAGAGGAAATTAAAACTTCAATCACAAGCTTGCAAAAACGTTCAAGTGAAAGTGAAGACAGAGTTTCAGATCTTGAAGATGCTGGTGCAGCTAGTGAAAACATAAGAAAGGATCTCTTAAAAACAACAAGGATGC
>NW_004524758.1:1990541-2004747 GCF_000260255.1 Octodon degus
AAAAAAAAAAAAAAAAACAGTAAAATCAAAAAAGACCAAAGACAAACAAGGCAACTGAAACAGTCCTATTGATTTGATTTGAAACTGTCTCATTGCTATTTGTTTATCAATAAATTATGCCAAAAAATTTGAATATTTTTATTAATCTGAAGTATATTAATCTAAGTAATATAAAAGTGACTAGCATCATTGAATGAGTTCAGCAGTTTCACAGTATTCAAAATCAGTATACAAGGGCTGGCCAGATAGCTCAGTGGACTAAAGCACCTGCTTAGGCAGAGTCCAGTGGCCAGTGTTCGATCTTCAGCTTACCATGGTGGCCTTGTCCTTGAAGCGCACTGAGATGGCAATTGAGACTTAGTGTAGTGGCATGTGCCTGTAATCCCAGCACTTGGGAGGCTGAAAACAGGAGAATCACTACGAGTTTGATTTATATAGTGAGACCCTGTAGACCCTGTACTAAATTTTAAAAAAATCAATTTATAAAACCCAATTTTGGTTCTACATATTTCAATGAATAATTAAAGTTGAAATTTTAGTAATAACTACTTAGAATTGTGTATGAAAACAGGGACTACTTTGGAACATATATTGAAAGCTATGAAACACTGTTGTAGAACGTCATAAAAGATCTAAGTAAACGTAGAATGGATTTTAAGGGCTGTAGAACTCAACGCTGCTGAGAAGTCAGTTGTTTCCAAATTGATATATAATTTAAATGCATTCACAAAAAGATTTCATCATTTTTGGGGCACTTATTGTCAGACTGGTTCGAAAATTGAAAATATATAATTGGACACTATTCTGAAAAGGACAAAGCTGTCAGTTCACACTTTCTGACTTGGAGATATTTTAAAGTTACAATAATAAAACTAGTATGATTCTGACATGAGGATAGGCATATAAATTAATACACAAATAGAATCAGAAAGAACCCGATTAATGACTAATTGATCTGGATAAGGAATCAAGGCTCCCCACAAGGCCAGGATGGAGCGCTTTGGCAGATGCAGTTCTCCTAAGTGTGTGGCTGGGAGGCAGACGCCTCGGCCTCGCCCTCTCTGCGGCCCCTAAGTGCTAACTCCTGTGGACCTTACACTTGAACAACATCTGAAGTTTTTAAATTTCCAAGACAAACATAATAAAAAACCTTCACAACTTTTGTTGTATCCTGTTTTAGATAAGACATGAAAATATTAACTACAAAATGAAGTGTTAAAAAGTGGGATTTTCTCAAATTTTAGAACTGTGGTTCTTTTGGAAGCACAATTAAAGGAAATGAGAGAACAGGACACAGGCTGGGAGAGAGTATACTCTGTAAGTGCCTGGCTCAAGGCAGGCGTGATCTGCATGGAAGTCACCACAACCCAGAAACACGAAGATGACTCAGTCAGGAAACACAACAGAACTTCCCAGGAGATGGACAAATAGCCAATGAGCACAGGCAAAGATGACCGGCCTCATGAATGCTCGCGGAAATGAGCTTATCCTCAAATACATTTTACCCTGAACTCCCATTGGAATTGCGACACACAGGAGAAAACACTGACTGTTGGGAGGCACGTGCAGGAATTGTGCTCACAAAACGCTTACAGGAGAATAATTGCCTACAACCACTTCGAAAAATAGAGAAGAGTTCAGCAGCTTCTCAAAGAGTGTAAACTTACTGAGTGAACTTGTAGTTTCACTGACAAGTGTTTAATGAAGAAAAATGTAAATACCTGTGTGCAGAAAGCTTGCACATTAGTGTCCACTGCACTTTTATTCATATTAGTGAAAACACTTAGAAACCCACCAATGTAATCCACTGGTAAGTAAGTGAACAAATGGCATGCACACAACGACACTGCATAGCAACACAGAAGACAGGCCTGCAGGCCATCAGGAAGGACACTAAAGTGAGTGAGTGAACTCAGGAACTAGTTAATACATATTCTAACATTTGATGTGATTTTATATATTTTTCTAGATTAGATGTGTGTGCTGTAGGGTGGATATACGTCTTTCTAATATATAGCCATTTTTCTGGAATATAGATGAATAACTATGAGACTCTATAAAAAGTCTGATGCATAGTACCAGGAAACACATTCGTGTTTTTCTCAAGCATGGGGATGGATAGGAGGGTGCAAGGCCCGCCAGGGAGTGGTGCATGCTGTGTCTCTTGACTGCAATGAGGTTTATGCAGATGTATCAATTTAACCACATGAGCCAAGCCCACACTTGCACAAAGGATGGCATGAGAATGTCTTAAGCTTCTGCTGTCACCTTGTACTTTCCCTCCATTGAGCAGTTCATGATTTATTCAACACAATTCACATGAGTGTCACTGGAACCAAAGAATTAATATTCAACAAAGTCTAACCAAATGCATGTTCTTGGTTCTTAGACTTAATAGGAATCACAAGAATGGACAGAGCCACAGAGTGAAAGGAAGGGAAGACATATGGGTTTATCTTGGAAATCTGAGAAAATCACCACTAAAAAAGCCAGGGGAGACCCAAATAGCCCAAGGTTCACATGCAGGGATGGTTGGAAATAAAGTGTGCCGCGTCACACCAGGCGTGAAGTGGAGAAAGACTAGAAGATGCCATCATTCACTATTCCATCACGTTACTTAACACATGCGTCCTTGGGGGCCACTTCCAAGATCTGGATAAAAATTAGGCTGCAATGAAGTACCTTTGCGCCCTGAGCACAGTCAAAGCTGAGCCCTCACAGCACAATACAAATGTGACACAAGCTGAATTTTATTTGTGTTAGAACTTCACATCTGTGCTCCTGCACCACTGATGCACTTTTACAGTCCGCTGACACTGTGCCACTTCTCATCTCTCCATATTTTTCCTGTTTGTGCTACCTGAACGATTTCTGTTTTCCTGGACCTTGACTCTACCATCCTCTTTCTTTGGACTACCTCTAAATTCATTTGTGGAGTCCGCCCCGCTTCTCCACATTTCTCATGGAGCTCAGTGGCGCTCAGACGGCATCCAGCACCACTGAGTGCAGGGCTCAGACACTGACTTCCTTCATGCGTAAGTACGTGGCAGTGTGTTTGCATCTCTACTCTGCGACATTCCTGCGGAGAACTAGAACACTGTTGGTCTTTCTTAGCCCAGGACCAGTCACAGCGGTAAAGCGTACACACTCACTGTCTGTGCAATGATTTAAAGTGGATGACTGCAGAAATCATCGCAGGAATGTTGCTTTAGGTGGAAGCAGGCTTCCACTTCCACAGCTAAAGAAGGGTGGAGAGGTCCTTTCTGAATTTGCCTTGCTTTCCTTTCTTTGTATTTGTCTCCATTTTGACAGGCAACATCTATGAAATGATGTGAAGTCCACACATCAGGTTCATACATTCAGTGGGTAATTTGGTGATAATGCTGAAGGTGACAGTGATGATGCACTATTAATTAGACTGTTTTATTAACTCGACATTCACATATGAGGTGGGATCAAAATAGAGAGAGAATTTTAAATTTAGAAATCATTCCAGTAAAAGACACCACACGTCATTAAGGTCCCCTTAAAATCTTCCCCTTGCTTCTAACACACATATGTCGCTGTACTTCACACCTTCTCAAGCAGCTCTCTGTGGCCTCTTGGGCTGCTTAGAACACGTTTTTTGGCACAAATTCCCATAAACATGGATGTGTCAAACCCAGGTATATTCTTTAAAATATTGCCATTGGTGTACTGTTCATTTTTTAAATTTTATTGTATTGTATTTTGAAAAGTAAAAGCAAAAGTAAAAAATAGCATGAACATAGAAAGAAACAGGGTAATATACGACACTTTTTTACTGATTTTCAAAACAAGAATAATGAATTATCAATGGTTGTGATATTACTTACTTTTGTCATCAAATGCATTGCTCAGATTAAAAGATACAGTTATTCAAGATTGGACAAATAATTGAATATTAATGCTTCCTTTTTAATAATTTTCATCAGTTTTTTTGAAAATAGCTGTTAATATTTAGAATTTTCACTTTGACCAACTCTGTATGCTCATATTTGCAATTTAAACAACTACATTGAAGACAGCAATGTATAATACAAAAACAATAGCTGAATACCTCTCCTCTTCTTCTTTTAAATGTGTACCATTTCTATTGTCTTATCAACTAGTATGCTCTTAAAATATTTTTTAAAAAAGTAAAAAAGGACAAGAAAATAATTAAGGTTTATTAAATTATTCATTTTAATTTTCTGTTACTATATTAAATGATGAGTACTTAGCTGGAAAAAAACCACAAAAATAAAGTATTGCATTTTTAATATTTGTGTAGTGTTTATGGAAAAGCATCAAGAATTTCAACACTGACTTGGCTTTGGTGTACAAAAATCTAAAAAAAGAACAACAGAAATAAATTCCCATATGAACTACACTGAGAATACCAATAGCAATCTACGAAAGAAGATCTCCAGTTCTTCAGTGTGCACACACGAGCACAGCACAGGCCACGCAGGTTTCATGTTCACTGGCATTACATGTGTTCTGGTTTCCTGGTATTTTTGTAGGCTATACTTGACATTGTGCTGGTCTTGCTGTTTTGCATTATATTATGCAATCTGTAGTTAACAGGAACATAAAATATCAATAAAATCAAGTATTAAATTCTTAATGCGAATTGCTCATTTAGAATAAACATCATTTTCACAGTAGCTGTGTTCTTGTTTACACAGTCTAAGAGATACTAGAAATGAAAACATATGTGAATTACACTGCACGTGCCAACAGAGCTCTACAAGGAAAGCAATCTTCATTTTAATTGTCATACCCAAAGCAGTCGTCACATATGAAAGCTGCATGTTTCGTGTACAAGTATTGCTTACACTGATATCATGTATGATTTGTTTTCCTGACCTTTCTTGTAGGGCACAGGCAATATCTTTTTTATTTTTCTGTTGTCATAGTAGGATTTGGGGATGCTGAACCTGCCTGTTCACCTGTCAGTTCACCAGTACTGTCCACATTTTTGTTGTGTAGTTCCCTGGGCAGAAACATTTTGTTTTCCTTTTGCTGTAAATGATTCCTTATAAGTTCCAGTTGCAATCCTGTAAGAAAATGTCTTCATGGTATTCTGCTCCTGTTACTTTCTTTGTAAAATATCAATGATTTATGCCACACATATTTAGGATTGAGTAAAACACAACCATTGACCAACACTTTTGTGCTTTGAGACATCGTAGTTGCAGCATAACTTGCCCACATCTACTCCATCTTTGATTTTGTTACTGAAAGTTTCCATCTCAGGCTTCCCTTTTGTCAAGGTTTCTCTATCAGTATGTCAATTGTGGTGAAATGCTGATGTCAGCAGCACCTAAATCTTCCTCGAATTCAAAAGGTTGTATCATACAATTGTCTGTTTTGAAATTGCAGCGTTTCATTCCAAACTTCTGCTTTGTGCCAGTGTCGAGTTTCTGTGCTGGTCAACTTTTGTTCAGTTAGCAAATGTAACATCAACTGGAAACCAGTAGACTGATAGCTGAATGTCATGTCCGGGTTAGTTTGGGAGATGGAGGCCACAAGTCCGTTCAGAGAATCATTTGGTTTATTACTATATGAAGAAAGACTTGATGGCTGAATTTCAGGCTGAGTTTATGAATTGAAAGCGTAAGACTTCACATCTACAGGGGCATAAATTTTTATGCCATACGTTAACCCACCACTTTTCGATGAGTCTTTTACATTCCTGCAGTTACCATGCAAACTCCATGCTAAGTAGAGCAGACCTATGAATGCTTTCAGCTCAGCTAGTGAGCTGTCATAATAAATAAACTTTTGAATATGGCTGCTGGCCCATACAGGACACTTTACTTGTATTTCAGCCCCCATGAACTGTCCAGCATCATGCAGCACGTTGTTGGTTACAATTTCTAACACTGAATCGCAGTGCTGGCATTCTGTCTAGCACATTCCACCCCTGCTGAGAACCGCACTACATTTTCTGACCTAGTTCCAGCATTGAATCATGCCATTTGACCGCATGAACATTTCATGACATTTTGACTAGGAGTCAAATATGCACTCACATTGTTGTTTTCTTCATCATCTAAATCAAGGAGATCTGCAGTCCCTGTGTCTGGATGAGTTGATTATTGCTCCATTTCACTGTCACAGGAACTTTGGATCCCATGGCGAATGTCAAAGTCCTGGTCCCCACCATGGTCATATCTGCGCCACCATCATCTTGCACGTTCACTACTCTTCTGTTATGAAAGCATGTGTTTTACCACAATAGATCTTCATCCCCCATGCATGAGCCACTGGACTGGACTGGGCTACTTCTACCAAAAAAATCAAAAGAAAGCTTAACCCCCCAAATCTTAGAGTGGTGTGGGTGCATGTTCCCTCTGTTAATGCTAAGGTGAATGTCTCCGTTATTCTTATCTCATTGCCAGGACAAATACCCGACACCCAAAATGCAGGAAGGAAAGGTTTATTTAGCTCATAGTTACTGGAGGTTTCAGTCCATGTTCAGCTGGCTCCAAGGGAGAACGGCACATGGCAGAGAGCAATCTTTCATGTTGGCAACAAAGAGCAACAGAACAAAGGGAGGAGCCTCAGCTCAGGCAGCTAACTTCTCTTCCTTCCTTACACTGAAATGCAAACTACCTGCCTCAGGGCAGGTGCAGCATCCACACCCACAATAATCAGTCACAAACTCCAGAAGCCTCCCCTTAACTGCATGAGGCTTTGGAGGGACAACTAGACACAAACCATAACATTCTGCTCCTGGATCCCCATAGACTCACACACATCCCTTTGTCCAGAAGGCATTTCAATCCACCTCTAAGAGTTGCCAAAGTCTTAACAGTTTCAGCATGTCTGAAAAGTCGAAGTCCCAATTCTTGTCCAAGATCTAAGGTAAACTCTTAGCTGTGAGCCCCTGTACAAATGAAAAGTTACACTTCCAAGATAAACATTACCATTCCAAAAGGTGCACACAACAGTGGATATACACCAAGTCTGTTAAAGGGAGCATCAGGTGGGTGCAAGTTCCAGACTGGTAGTTCTGCACACATGCATCCACCCTGCTTTTCCTCACACCAAGCGGATAAACACAATTGCTGCTTCCTCTACCCCTTAGGCAAAGGTATTGAGTCATGTAACCAGCTATTACGGTAAAGTAAAAAGTTACAGTAGAAAAGGAAGGGATAGGTTTGTGAAATCTCTGCTGTACTCTTTGGGTTTTAAATGAGGTCGATCAAAATTCCACGAATGTGCTCTCACCTGTCACCCAGTGAAAGTGCAGGCGTGTGTAGACATTGCAGTGCGTCCTAGTCTGTATTACTCACTGAATCTGGCATTGTGTGACTTCTGCATCTTCCTAAAAATTAAAGTCACAATGAAGGATAAATATTTTTAATTAATTCAGTAATAGAGGCAGCCAGAACTATACAACTGAAGACACTCATGTCAGAGAACTTCCAGAGCTGCTTCAGAAATTTGCGAGAACAATGATAATTCAGAGGAAGATTCTTAGGACAATTACTGGCAGTGTGTGTTTTACCTTAATACATTTTCAAATTTAAGTATTCATTGCAGTTTGTGTGGCATCTCATATAGTCAGTGCATACAAAAAGATTGCAAGTCCTGATGGTCCAGTGCATGGAAGCTTGAAGGGTGGAAGTTGAAAGAGTTTTTGTGATCTGAAACAGCAATGGAGGGAATTGACTGAGACAGAGCTGGAAGGATCAGTGGGTGCCGGAGGACCTGGGCATTTGGGGGAATTACCAGTAGAGGCAACTGAGGCTGCAGGATTGAGTGACTTAAACTGGCCTCTGTCCTCTGAGAGCTCTCACTTCTCTAGGCAAGCCAGCTACGGAGAAAGCAGTTTCCCTTGCTTGACTGACTGACTCGCCGACACTTCTTTGAGCAGTCTAATTCTGGCCAGGTAGAATCCCTGGTACCCCTGTACTTAGGACTGTACAGCAGGTGTGCACCTCAGAGAGAACCAGAGGTGTGGAAGAGCCAAACCCTTCCATTGTGACTTACACTGCCTGAACTCTAACTGTTCTCACGTGCTAGGATCAGAAATCCCGCTGGGAAGATATGCTGAGTTTTCGGGAATTTGGTGCTGGGCCAGGAAGAAGAGAGCAAGAGAAGACTGGCAGGTATGAGGAACGCGAGCTGTTTGTCGAGGTACAATGTAGTCCAAAACAAACCTCCTGGCACCTGATGTCCCAGAGCTCCATAGGGACCCAGAATGCTTTGCAGAAAAGGCTCATTTCATCGCTGTCAGTGCTAGCTATACCCTTACTGTCCATCAGGGAGAGAAATCCTTTCACTGCAGATATAATTACTCTACCAGCTCCAACTGTGCAGGGACTCATAATCTTGGCTTCGTGGAGCAGGAGCAGGCCCTCAAGAGCTGTGAGATGGAAGCATTTATGGACTGCAGCAGTGTCAGTAGTTGAGGTGAGCTGAGAAAAGCTAAGAGGAAAAGGAAAAACCCTGGTGAAGCAGAGGACAGATACCCAGTTCTGGTCATTTCTGTTACCTCACTAAACATTTCTCTCAGGAATCAAAATCATCCAGAATTGCTATCACATGGTATCTAGCACACTCAGCTCCAGCTCTGTTGGTGTGCATGTCAGTCACAGCCACCAGCTGTGATGTTCAGACTCAAAATGACAATCAACTCTTTTGCTTAATAAGCTCAACTTCCCTTGATCCCATGTCCCTTCAGTGCAAGTTCCCTCTAAGACCCTAGAGCCCTCTCCAAATAAAACACTTCTGGTAACTACCTCTTTCTCTTTCCCTTCCTTCTCTGAATCCTTTATGAAGATAAAAAACTAATTAATCATAGTCACTTCTACTAAAATGAGAACTTCCCTGGTACTTCACTTCTAGAGCCATTCTCAACCTGACGCATGGGGGAGGAGCTCAGATTCAGCACCGTTGGAAGCCTCTGCAACAAGTACGCTTTGGACAGGACAAGCAAAAAGAGCCCACAGAGACAGGGAAGCTCAGAGTTCTTACATCGTGCAGAGACATGCATGGTACAAGACATTAAGATCATTTGCCTGATATGTCAAAAATTAAGTTGCATGTCATCTCTACTCTTGTTGTGCCTCTGCTTTGTAAAACTAATGAATTTTCCAGCATGAGTCATAGGTTCCCTGCAAGGACATTATTGATCAGGAATAGAGGAATACCTTGCAAGGCCGGGGAAATAGCTCAGCAGTCCAAATGCCTGCCTGGCAAGCACAAGGACCAGGGTTTGATCCCCAGCACCACATGCCTTGCCATCCCTGGAACTCTGGGCCCCAAACTGGCCACCGAAACTGGACAGGATGGCACACAGCTATGATCTTAGTACTGGGGATGCTGAGACAGGAGAATCACTATGAGTCCAAGCTGCATAGTGAGATACTGTACCAAATAAATAAATAAGAGCAAGAAGATAAAAAAGAAAAACATGTTCCAGATCGTCGTTCACGGTGACCAGCATAAGCTTTACCACATGGTCAAAATCAGACATAAATAAAACTTAGTAATGGCCCCACCTGGTATCCAGCATACATTTTTTGAAGGAAATGAGGGCCCAAGAGTGATGTGGGGAGAAGAGAAGAAACGCCCTTCAGATGCAAGACCACAGGCTCCTACACAGTCTTGACATTGGCCGATGTGGGTGTGCCCTCTGTAGACAGCCTTGCTCCCTACATCTGCTCGCCCTGTGCCCAGCGTGGCACTGCCTTCTGCAGCCAGACACCCATCTAGACAGATCCCCACTCTTTTCCTCTTACTTTTGCCTTGCTGTGCTATAGGACCAGCACAGCTACATATGCATGCAGTCATTTATGGTAACCTGAGCAACAAATTTGATGATAACAGTACATAATATAACAACCATTGCTAATTTTTTATTCTTTTTTTATTTTAGGGAAGGGTCTACAGGGTATTTAGGGTCTCACTACTAGATCGGACTCATAGTGATCTGCCTGTTTACAGCCTCCCAAGAGCTGGAATTACAGGCACATGCCACCATGCCCAGTCTCAATTGCTATCTCAGCATGACCCTGGGGACAGGGCTGGCATGGCAGGCCCTGGGATCAAATCCCCAGCCCTGCACCTGCTTGCAGGCACTTTAATCTGCTGAGCTATTTGGCTGGCCCTAATGTTTTATTTTTGTTTTGAAATTCTGTACCATTTTTATTTTTCTATGTTGCTTTGCTTTTGTCTTTGTTCTTGTCATTTGTTTTCATTTTTTTTTCCTTTTGAAATAAAAAAAAAATAGGAACACTTTGAACACCTTTGAATTTGGCACTTCTTGAGGCTGGAGGGCATCAGCAGTGTGCCAGGCCCATGGCCACGCCTGCTGTCCAGTGGCCTAAGGACAGGGCCTACAAGGATCCACTTGGCTAGCACAGGAAGGACCATCTCAAGGGAGTGTCAATGACTCAAGAAAAACCAACTATTTGACCTTTCCATGAATCACCCAGAACAGTGAAGGCTTTCTGAGAGCAGAGGCTAGATTCAAGTTGTTCAATCCTCTGGCCCCGAATACTTCACTGATCGCAGGCTTGCTGAACAGGTCCAGCAGGTGTCCAGGGGAGCGCTGACCACTTGGCTGTACGAAGTTGGTGATGAGTCCTTGGTGTTGATCATTCCTTAAAGGAGCCAGAGCCCATCTGTCCACCTGATGCTGGCTGAGTTAGGAGTGCCATACTTCCTGCACTCTGTCCAGCCCTGCCCCAACCTATGGTGGAGATGGTGGTCATGAGAAGCTAGTCAACTACCGTAGGTGTGGACAAGCCCTTTCCCTGCCTCCGTCACCTATGCAAGTGACCTAGTCAGAGCTGGTTCAGCCACCCCAGCCTGCTTGGTACATAGCTATGTGCACAGGTCTCTCTCCTTCCGACCTTACTATATGTTTTTAGGAGGGCTTAGAGCCTGCTTGCCTCAGCTACACCCGCCCCCTGCTTTTCATGGTAAATATTATCATAGTTACTTGGGCTGCAAGTGATGGAAACTCAATTTAAAACAGCTGAACTAAGCTAGGTGTAGAAATTTCACCCTAGGGATACAGAGGCTTTTAGAAAGAAATACAAGTCACTGTAGGGAAGGAACACTCAAGATAGTAGGTGGACAGCGTTTGACCTGAAGTCTTTAAGTCTGTTTGGCAGGCTGCTCATCCAGGAGGTGGCCTTTCTGAGGTTCCTTCAACATCTGGCCAGGCGAAGGAGCGCAGTGTATAAATTAAAGTACATTATCTCCAGAGGTGCCTGCAGCATGTTAGCTTGGAGCCAGGCTGCTTATTATTTTCTATTGAAGCCCACAATTTTTGTTCAGCAGCAAGAGTCACTGTGGACCCACCGCTGAGGCCAATTAGATCTGCAGTACTTGTAAGGCTGGTCTCAATTTTATCAGTGTCCGACTGATTTCAATAGCATAATTTGATATAGCAATTGCATAGAGAAGGCTTTATAACAGACGGCAGGCAGCAATGGATGCCTTTCCAATTCCAATTTTACACTTGCTATGATACATGATAATATCCATTCTTATATTATAATCTAAAAAGTATTTGGAAGAGATACCATCAAATTCCATTCTCCCTTCTTCCATAAAGGAGAAGTATTATTACTGATTCATTGCTAGTTTATCAGAGGAAGAACATAGAGGAGTTTTAGTCAATTGCCAGATTTGCATACAGAATGAACAAATCAGAAATGAGGTGGTCCTGGTTAAATCCAGATGCAAGAACATCTTATTTTCCAGTTCTTTTCATTGAAATTTCCTTGTGTCTTTCAAGGGCTCTCGGAATCAAGGCCAGGCTCTTCATGGGCTCTGGTCTTGCACTTCCCACCTGTGACCACCGTCTCTCTTCTTTTGCATTCTTGTCACAGCTGTTTGTCTCCTGGAGAGCTAGCTCCCTCCTGCCTGGGCACAAGGGACCTGCTGCTTCTTGCCTGCAGGCTTCTGCTCCAGAATCCCCAGCATCCAACACTTGGGTATAGTCCATGCTTTCCCCTAGTTTGGCTTCAGTTCATCTTCAAATGTAACTGTCTAGAGAAAACATATGCTGGACAGGGCCTTAGACCCCAGGTTGTTCTCCACCCTCCTAGTCCTTGCCACATCTTGAGATTGCCTGGCCACAGTACGCGATCAAGGGCACTCTCTTCCACTAACCATCAGCTAGCTAAAGGCAGGACTCAAATCTATCTTAGACACCCTGTTGCTAAAGGGGAAAGCAGATGTTCTTGATACATTGAGTGAATAAGTGAGTGGATGGACAGATGCATGCTTGCATGAATGAATGAATGAATGAATGAGAAATAAAAATAAGGAAGCTTTTCAGCAGATGACAGGCAACATTTCCAATTTCAGTTTTACACTTGAGTGTTGAGTTTTTCACTTTGTATGTTACAAGTTAATACCCACTTTTATATTTATTCACTAAAACACTTAGTGAAGAAATTATCATTTCGAGTCTTAATTTCTAGCTCCCCCATTTCTGACACGCAAGTCTCTCAGCTCAATAAGGAAGTATTAAATAAAATTACTAATTACACTGATATATCAAGAACCATACCCAAGACATCATTACTATTTTCTCTAAATGCATCATCTCAACTGGTATCTTAGCAAAGAAGCCCAGGAAAATTAGGGCTATTTCATAATGAAGACTTGCTGTCCTGAAGAGAGAGTGAAGGCCACTGCCAAGGAAGTAGGAACTGTACTTTCCAATGCAGGGTTAGGCCCCTGCTCTGGAGCCTGGGCCAGCGTGCCTGGGCATGCCGTGGGTCTCTAACTGCGTCCACCTGCCAGAGTGGCTTGCTCTGCCCTCTCCCTGCTCACACAAAAGATCTTCATCCTCCCAAGGAAGATACTCTCAGGAATTTATGACTCAATCAACTCACCCAAAAGGAGCATAAATGGGATTAGTTTTAATATTGTTAAGTTGCAAAAATACAGGCATATGTGCATGCCAAAGCGAAAATGTACGCAAGCAAAGGGGGAAAACATATGGATGCCCATATGGCGAAAAGCACATTGCTAGACCTTCATACACTTCTCATTTACAACAAGAACCAAAGTTAGCGAACATAAATTTGCTTTGCAAAAATGTGAGAGGAACAGCTTGTTTGCCCATAACTGTTCCACTGAGCAGGACATGTATAACCTCGATTTCTCATTGCAGATACCTCCTTCTCACACTCTAGGGATTAATTAGGCTCTAAACATGACTCCAGATTAGATGCAAGAATCTCGGCGCCTCGCAGAAAGACAAAGAAGGAGCAGCAGACCCCATGATGCAGCGGGTCAACTGATCGGCAACTCCTGCTAGTGGCTGGGACTTGCACCCGGGACGCTCAGAAGAGAAATGAGGTTTGTAGGTCTCAGCAGACTCATTTTAATTGAAGCAGGGGAGCAACAGAGCCCGGCAGCAGACAATGGCGTGAGTGTAGTTTTGATTTGGAAGCTGCGCTTTTGTTACAACCATGCTGAGAGGAGCTAGAAAATGCCTACACGTAAGAAGGTCAGTGTGGAGTACGGAAGGAGAATGGGGGCGACAGGTGACACTCAAAGCTAGCGAGCACCCTTGGGTGTCCCAGCTAACAAGCAGAATTTGATTAAAAATCACTTTCCATTGTACTTGTCCCAACTCCAGCCATGAGAAATATCTTTGTGTAGCAGAAAGAGCTCCAAATTCGAAAATCTGGAACAGAGTTCCTTTCACAGATCCAACTCTAGCAGGCCGTGAGTCAGCCATCATTACTTAACCTCTCCCTCTGCCTCCTCATCCAGGAAGCAGGCAGGACATGCCACCTCTGACCTACTTTACAGAGCTGCTGTACACTCCCCAGAGATGACTCCTAAGAAAACATATAAGCTACGAATTTCTGCGAAGGATACACAGGAATAGATTGTTTATGGAAAACTACAGGTCAGTTCACTTATTCCCATTTTGGTAATTATCTTCTTAAAAACTATTGATTTACAAAAATTTCAAATATAGTGAACAGGTTTTAGACATGTATTATAAAGTTTCTTGACAATGGCAAGATAAATGATTAAAGGTTAAATATGTGTGCATATTTTACCCACAGGCACCTACTATAATATGCATATACATAGACTGCAAATAGAATGTGAGGCTTCCTTGGATTTCACCAGGTGGTGCATGAACTTGTTTTCCGTTTTGTTGGGTTGGGTTCAGGGTCATTTCATCCTCCAGGTATCACATACG
>NW_004524758.1:2005006-2014942 GCF_000260255.1 Octodon degus
CTGGCAATCTCAACAAATTTTGTGAAGATAATAATATGGAATGTACAACCATTTATAATTTTCTATCTTGTTTCAAAATTATGTATTTTTTAATGTTTTTAAATTTTTTATTCTCTTAAAATATATACATATAGATAGATAGATATGTATATACAATTATATATATATGCACAATATATATGTTTTTTAATGGATTTTGTAGAGTCTCACTGTGCAGCTTGGACTCATAGTGATCCCCCAGTTTTTGGCCTCCCCAGCACTGAGATTACAGGTGTGCGCCACCACTACGCCTGCACTCAGTGGTCAGCTCAGCATGGCTGGAGTGGGGCCTGCGCAGAGTGATAGATATCTTAAAGAACTGTGTGGTTCTACTGCCAAGGCAACTTCCTCTCATTTTGCTTTCTTCGCTGCCTTTACTTCTGGCAGTCACTGGTCTTTTATGCACGACTATTAGACTTTTATCGCATCTCAGGAATGCTATAAGTTAAAATCATGTAATATGCAATCTCTTGAGATTGTCTCCTTTTACTTAACATAATGTCATTCGGCCCCATCTGAGTTGTCGAAGGCATCAGTCACTCACTCCTTTTATTGCTCTGAGGAGCGCCACGGCACCACTATGCTAGCGTCTCACCCAGTGAAGGGAGGATGGCTTGTTGCAGAGTTTGGCTGTCACAAATGACACAATTATATTACTCCCAATTCATGGGCAGACGAAGAACTACTAGAGCACTGAATGAATGACCCAGGAGTACTGGAGGATCAAGATATGAAGACAGAGGTGGAGTAATAGAATAGACTAGCGCTGGTGTCTGGGCACTGCTGTGTTCCGAGTTAAATTATGGCAAAGATACATAGTGGGGCTCGGCGTGCACGTGGCATTCATTGTGACACCACCGCAATCAGTTTTCTGGCTAACTGTAGGCTGCAGTGCTGTAGACAGTGCGTTTGAACAATGATGTGGCATGGAGGGAATTCAGAAGGAACACGTTTAATTTGCATTTAACACATTTAGCATGCATCAGCACTATTATATGCTTTCCATCCCTTTTCTCTTTTTATCTCTAAAATAACCTGATGAAGTTATTATAAATTGTACCGTTTTGTCGTCCGTGAAGTTAAGGATCAGGGAGATTAAAATGATGTTTACAAAATCATTCAACCTGTGAACAGCTCAGCTTAGATTTCATGCTCAGGTTTACCAGAATCTGAAGTCCGGGTTCAGCCCATGAGCTAATAGCAATGGCCAGAAGAGACTGATACTACCTAGAGTTGTGGAGAAAGCTTCATTTATCTGGAGTAGCAAGGACGTGGCAATTGTTCAAGACTTCAGCTTAGGAATTTCTATGGTAATGCACAGAGGCTACCATATAAATAGCCCAGGTAAGCACATTTCTTAACTTCTACATTGGCAGAGCAGACAGAAGATAGAATGGTCTAACCAGGGTGGAGCCACAGCTGACAATTTTCCTGGCAGGAGCTCATCACCACCACAGAAGTCTGTCTTCGAGCCACCTCGTGTATCTAAACCACTGTCAAACACAAGTTCCCGCAGACAGCTGTCGTCAGAGCCACCCAGCTCCCTGGGAAGCTGATGCCTTTCCTCAGAGAAGCTCCTGGACCTCGCTGGCCCTTACTCAGGACTGATCAACTGTTTATGAAGATTCTTCATCATGAAAAATTATAGGAAAATAAAGCAGAGCCAAGCCGGCTCCTGGAGGGCAGCTGTTCTAGCTTGAGGGAAGAGCTGACAACTAGCAGGGCACTGAGAGGAAGGGCAGGCAAAGTGGAAGACAGGTATGAAGCAGACATGAGATTCTAAATAGTACACAAAGCCCATCGTCTTCTTTATTCCAGTGCTGAGATGCTGACTTGAATAGCTGCTGTCACAGGACAAAGATGAGGCTAAATGCCGTTCACTAGAGGGAAGGCAACAGAAGAGAACCTGGTACATTGTTAAAGCGCTTCCAATAAAAACGGCTCAAGTCAATGCGTGAAGGAGTCAGCTTCGGTTACCTAGAAAATTCACTTCAGTGAAATAATCCATTCACTCGCTCCCTGAGGTATTACTGTGTGCGAGGAGATTGCTCAGGACCTCACTCACACGTGAACGGCTGTCATCTCGAAATCTCTGTGCAGATGGAGAAGAAGACTTTATTAAGTTTCCCGACCATATGCCCTTCCCAAATATGTCACCTGAAATGGGACCAGGTGCAGAAGGCGTTAGAGGGGATTACCGCGGCACTGGAAGAGGGAAAGAAAAACCAGTCTCCCTAGAGTAGGAGCTTCTTCGGCCTCAGCCTCCCACGTATCTCTGAGCCTTGTTTTCAGGTCACTCCGGAAGAGCAAGCCTCCTGCTTGTGCTGTTCCAGTTTTCCTTCTCCTACACTTCAAGAAGGAGGAAGAAAATAACCTTTGAAGCCCAGATGATTCATACTGCGCTGCGAAGTGGCGAGCCACTTGCAGGACTACTTCGCCTGCCTGCTTTGAGAGCATCTATTCTTTGCTGCAGAAATCTCTTTAAGGCAGTGAGCTGTGAGTTTCCACCCTTACCCCAGTTTGCCGAGCTGCATGCAGATCCTGTGTTACAGATGTGTGTGAGTGTGATTAAGCAGTGCCACGTTCTCTATCAAATCCCTGTAAGGAAATGTTTTCACAAGCTGGTACCTGCTATGTAGCATTAAGCATAGCTTTTAAATCTAAAGATAGAGAAACATTGTCAAAGGCTTGGTGGTCAAATGCTCAAGACAGCTTCAAGCTATGTCTGCAGCGGAGTGCTTTTCTCGGAGGCGCTCACAATGCTTCGTTATGGTGCCGTCCCATCTCCAGCTTTCCTGCGAAGTGAGGTGCAGAGCACGTGATTTGGGGAACGCCGGCCTCCTTTCGACGTTACAGAGAAAAGCTGCGGACAGAAGTGTGCAGCTGCCTGCTCAGGCTACAGATTAAGGAAGCCCAAGATATTCCTTAATACTTTCACCCTGTGTTTGATTTTCGGTGCTTTTGTTTATATGAGAAAATGCACCTGAAAAGCAAGTTTCCCTCAAAGGGTTCCCGGGGAAGTGGTGATGCTGGGCAGCACTGACACCCCGAGGACTGGCCCTCGCTTCCCAAACTGCCCCCCTCTCTCCTCGCATCCCCAGTCACTTTGAAACATTTCCCACGGCCTCCACCTGAAACCCTGCAATTCTAGGGGCTGGGGAGATAGCTCAGTAGAGCAAGTGCTTGCCTGGCAAGCACAGGGTTCTGATTTCAATCCCCAGCTACACACACACACACACACACACACACACACACACACACACACAAATCAACTCTCATTTGAAGAATAGGTCAATTCCTCCATTTGGGCTGCAGGATTCCTCCACTCCCCCCATCTACTTTTTATATTTCAGAGATACTTCATAGTCTGCCTCAGCACAGCCTCGTACCATTACGTCGTAATGTGATCATTGCTAAATTTATTCATTCACTTTTAACTATTTGCTTAGTTTCTAGAACTTGACAGCATGTGCTCAGTTGCTTTGTGTGACTACTATTAAGCATTAATCTTTAATCACCTCTAGAACATAGTTTTTCCTACACGAAAATCTTGTTTCATTCATTCTTCCTATACAGACCTCCAATTTTCAGCCATATTTTTCAAACACTGCACTAGCATTTGGGGAACATCGTATCCAGTGAGTGAAATTCTTCCATGTGCTCCTATTGGAATTTCAAAAGAAATGTCATTGTAACCTTTATTTCATATTCTTCTGTGATGAACTAACCTACAAAATGTTCTCAAAATGTTGTTTCCTGCCCAAGTTTCATTGGACGTTTTTCCAAACCTTTAAAACAAATTCCTAACTCCAAGACGAAGGTTCTTTAAAAATAAATATTGGTAGCCATTGGGGAGATAAAAATTTTAAACTTGCAAACTGTCTTGGTCACAGAGCTTTTCCAGAATTAGTCCACTGAGGTGAAATATTTAAATGTCATTGACAGTGGGACACGAAAGACAATAGTAGAAATGAAAGCTAGAAAGTCACAGGTGGGAGAAAAGAAAAGAGTCCAAAGACCAGCTAAATTTAGAATTTGCTGGGTTTTTTCGAAGATTGAGTTACAGCTATTACACTGTGTAAGAGGTTGGGAATATAAATAAATCTACTTTCTTTTAAAAGTTAAATGTTACCAGTTTACCATTAAAAAGAATTGCTTCAAAATACACAAAGTCAAATTGCCTTTTACAATACATCTAGGCTTACAAAACTATGTATTTAGGATAAAAAAGAAAGTACATTGAGGATTTCAAGCATTTATAAATACACCTGACTTTTTGGATATGTACAATTGGTCTGATGGCTAAGTATATTTTTGTATACAGTGTAAAACCAAAATTCTCCCTGGCTTTAGGCAAAATTCCCCGGGACTCATGTCTTTGGGAAGCTATACCATCATTCTGTTTGTACTAAATTGAATTTTTTAGAGTCTCTCATGTATAGTTTAATATTCTTATAAATATTATTTCAAAGTGGTGACATTTTACATTTTATTATCTGAGTTCTTCATGTAAATATTGTCAAGCAGATTTATAGCATTATCTGTTCCTATAATGAGGCAGGAACAAAATACCTGTTCTCAGTTTATATGAACGACAACAGAAAAAGATGAGGCGCTAATCTCTCTCTCTCTTTTGGTACTCGTGAGATAATTGATGCCTGAAATTGGGTGAAAAACAGCCCAGTATTTCCGATGTGTCTGCATTTATATTTCATAATCTGCTGAAATTCAATTTGCAATAATATATTTTAGTTTCATGCTCACGTTAGCAGCCCATCTACCGAAGTTTCACTACTGTTAGGTTAGACAAATTTTAACACTAACATAGTCATGATTTCTGTCATCGTATCCTATTTCTGCATCTCTTCCATGCGCACCACCAAATCCCTCGGCCTCTTTCCCAGCCAGTTCTTTGAAAGTCCCACCCTTGGTAGCTACAGACTTGGCTTCTCCCTCAAGCAGTTTTATCTAACCTAGATCTTCAGGTAAATGGAAGTGTACACTGTGCAGGCATTTGGCTGGCTTCTTTTCTTAGCGTATTCTGAGACCCGTTAATTTTGCTGTGTGGATCAGCGGTTCCGGCTGCTGAGGGCAGATCTGCTGCCTGAATACACTTGCGTATATCTACCTCTTTCCTGGTGCTTACTTGGGTTGTGTCGTGTGTGCGCCTAGCACACACGGGGCCATGAAGAACAGCTGTGTCGATATGCACTTGCGGATGTATGTCTCCAGTTCTTCTGAGGAAATACCTAGGACTGCAGTTGCTAGCTAGGTCATTACTAAGTATATATTCCACTTTCCAACAAAATGACAAAATATTTCCGGTGATTATACTGTGTCAAAGCCCCAGAATTCACAAATAAGAGCTTCAGCAACACCTGAGGTCAGTCTTAAAGTTTGCTCTTTCCAGTGGCTATACTGATGGTACCTCATTGTGGCTTAATTGCATTTATTTCCTTTAATTCGTCATTATAAAAATATTTATTTATATATTTATTTATTTGGCACAGGGTCTCACTGTGCAGTTCAGACTCGTAGTGATCCTCCTGTCTCAGCCTCCCCAGCGCTAGGGTTACAGGTGTGCACCACCACACCCGGGGTTCTGGGGCTGGCAGGGCATGTGGTACAAGTGCTCGAACCCAGGACTTTGTGCTTGCCAGGTAGGCATTTAGAAGTCCCAGCTATCTCCCAGTCCTGTGGCTTAACTTTAATTGCTGATAATAATGTTGCTTATATTTCTTTGTGATTATTTGCTATTTGGTACTTTTATTTTGGAACTGTCAATTCAAATGCTTCCTCATTTTGAGGTGGTTCTCAGAATTTGTTCTAAGAATTCCTCATATAAACTAGATTTTTGTCAGGCACATGTATAATACGTTGGTTTTCTAAGTCTGTTGCTTAACTTTTCATTTATTCTTAATAATGTTTCTAATTTTGATGAAACCTGTTACAGTTTGCATTGTATCCTCCTGCCAAGTAATACCTTGAATTTCTAATCCCAGGACTGCACAATGTGACTTTATTTTGAAATAAGGCCTAATGGAAGTAATCATGCCAGGCCCTAATAAATATGGCTTGTGTCCTTGCAAAAAGGGGACATGTGGACACACACATGCACACACACACGCACCCACACACACACGCACATGCACCTGCACGCACACATGCACATGCAATACACGCACACACAAGCACACGCACACACATAAGCACACACACATGCACCTACACACACATGCACACACATTCACATGCACACACACATTCACATGCACACACGCATGCACATGCACACACACTCACAGACAAACACACACGTTGCCGTGCAAAGGTGAAGGCAGATCAGGATGATGAAACTACAAATTCAGAAATTTCCAAGCCCCCCGGCCGTCACCAGAAGCAAGGAAGGAGGCGGGGCACAGATGCTCACTGAGCCACCCGGAGCCACGCTGTGGACTCCCTGATCACGGACACGTGGGCTCCAAAGGGGAGGGGATGAGCATCCGTTGCTTCAGGCACGTGCGGCCCACACTGCACGCTGGGCCAGCGAGCGCGTGTGCACCTGGCACGCTTACTTCTGCGGGCAGCTTTGACCCGTAGCAGCTCTCCTCCTTCCCAAGGTCACTGAAATTCAGTCTCGTGTTTTCTCTACAAAGTGCACGATTTCCATTACACGCAGGCATGCTGCACACAGCTTCCTATTTACTGGGCTTCACGCTTGAATTTTCTGATGCCTGAGGGCACAGTTTTTCCTTGTATAATTTCAAAAATTAATCATAATTTCTAGTAACAGTGCAAATCTATCAAGGGGCTCTTGGCCAATATCATCAAGTTCAGCTTGGAGCAAGTTTTCTGTCCAAGGTGATAGAGCCGACTGTCGTTTCGGTCGCTTTCTGAGCAAGCGGAAGATGACCACTGTCACCAAAGTTTCAAGGCCAATCATTCAGCACCCAGCTAAGTGAGAGCCAGATGCGCTCACCATTTCTACAGTTTCTTCCACTCAAGGTTAGCTGTTTATGTACAGGCCAAAGGAGTGCAGCTCTGCGTAAATACCGAGTGCACCGGGGCGAGAAGATGCTTGCTGCGTGGACCGTGTGGCCGGAGCCCTAAGCATCTTCTCCTGCCCAGCCCTGTACTACAAGAAGGCGTGACCATCGCCATGTGGGAAATCATGTTCTCATGGAAGTGACTTGGCTTTCCCTCAGTTCTTTGTACTTTGGAAAACAAAAGCCTTCTGAGGCCATGCAAAGGCTGAGAATAACAGGAAATTTATGCCTTGACATTCTTCTTTTGGAATGGAATACTCAGCCCCTAGTGCCCGCCCCTTCTTAGTTTCCTGCAGTCACCAACTGCACTACACACACAGTGGTGCTGCTTGTTGCCTGCCGCTTTCCACGCATGAGGACCAAACCCTTCCCAGACTCTTGCAGAAAATCTCTTACCCTTGACCGACAGGTGTCTCCACGTCACAGTCGGCTCTGGTCTGCCAATGGCAAGGCACAGCAGGGTCACGCTACTCCCCTCATTCACAGTGACGTCTGAGGAGATGTTCATGATTTGTGGAGGGACTGTTGAAAAACACAGGAGAGAGGAATGCCTGAGAATTACTGCTGCACTCAGAAGAAAGTGTTAGTCTGCAATACGTGTACAGTACGGGGGGGGGTGTCATTTTCTGTGACTTTTTAATTTTTTTCATTTTAATGAGAAAAAAAGATAAAATAGCAATGACATAATTTCAAAAAGTTTAGTAGGGTAGTTACAATAATTAATACATTGCAAATTGTTATCTTCATAGTAGCTGTTCAGAGGACAAGGTGATATCTTTGTCTAAACAATATTAGTACAGACCTTTCTTCTCAATGAGCTAAGAGAAAGTAGCTGTGTATCTATCCATATATATCTATATCTATCTATCTATCTATGAACTAAGCAACTACACTTAGGACAGCAAGGTGTAATACTAAAGCCATCATTGAAATACCTGTCATTTTGGTCTTCTAAATGAGTACTGCTTCTAATGTCATATCAGTTATTGCTATACTCTCTTAAAAGTAAATGTTTGTAAAAAAAAAAAAAAGGTAATAAAAGAAAATGAGAGACAAGAAAAAAAAATGTCATAGGATTGTCCTGCGATACTGTTGCATATGGATTGATTTCTAAATTTCTGTGTATAGTACGCATTTGTGATGAGGATTTTTCTCAACTGTAATGTCAAGTTGCTTAATTTGCTAAGGAGGTGGCCACTGACAACATTTATGTCCTGTACCTGATAAGGAAGATCAGGGTTATGGCCTGTTGAAGTGTGTGTGTGTGTGTGTGTGTGTGTGTGTGTGTGTGTGTGCAGAGTGAGGCAACACAAGTTGCTGCTGCTCGCTGACTCAAGGACTAAGTCAAATGAAAAATTCCAGGTCTTCCAAGAGTTCTTGTCTCTGCACATGTCCATCCCCCATGTGCGATCAGTGGTTAGGCGGATACCCCGCATAGTCCCCAGCCACAGGACTCTTCCAGGAGCTCACCCCAAAAGCCAAAGGTGCTGGTCAGCTATTTCTGGGCGATCCAGACCTCGCACAGGGTGTGCCTTCCTGGAATTCCTTTCTTCATATTTCTTACCCTGAAAATTCCTAGCAATCTCTTAAAACACATCAGTTAAAACTCAGTAGTAACGCTCTCTCTAATTCCTCCATTAGAGTTAGTTCTTTCTCCTTGAACTCAACAAGCCAGTATGAATGCCACAGCTACTGGCATTGTCTTCAGATTACACAAATACCTCTCGACCTCCGACAGCTGATGTCACAATCAATACATCCTGAGGTGAAACTACTAGAAGAACAAACCTGTTTATACATAGCATTCCATTTTTGGAACACACATGACGATGGAGCCCAACAGAAATGTTTCTCTTCAAATTCTTAGTCCTTCATTTTTCTAGATAAAATATAAATCTCATCCAAAAATATTAAAAGTTGCCACCTTCCGCATGAATACATTATTGTTGCGAACAAACCGAACAGCATGAGTTAGCAACACAGCACACTGAAAATTATTAGTGGCTTCCCGCCTAACTCCTGTGGCTGGCTGGGAGCTGTGGCTCCTGTGGCCACCCAGAATGATAGTGAAGGGCTTTACATTGCACAATACTAGTTTAAGAAAGGATCAAAAAAAAAAAAAAAAAAATCAAAGTAAGACTTTCTCCCGAGAAATGTTCTTGCACCACTGAAAAAGTAAATTTGAAGTGGAATCATTAAAAGTTGTGAAGCACCCATGCTATAAAACATAATTGTTGGTGCCGTGGTAGCCCAGTGATTGGGAGCAGGGCTCCACATCCAGACAGACCCAGGTTTGCAACTTGGCTCAGCTCCCTACCTGCTGTATGACTTTAACCAGCAACCAGCCTTCACTTGTGGTTTGGGCTTCCTCATCCCTGAATGCATCTTCCACGGCCCTGGCCTGGGGCTTAGATGGAACCACGACTGGGTAGAGTGCCCGTTATACAGCAAGCACACAGCGAGGGTTCGCCACTGAGGCAGCGGCGATGACTCTGATGCTGGCATTAACAGCGACAGTGCTGCCATTCACAAAGCATCGCCTTCCTCTACTGGGGTGACCATGTCCATGTATCTTTACCATCACAGAACCACCTTGTCCCACTTCCAGACGTTGCTTACAATTCAGCTCAAAGTTTGAACAGGAAAAGGCCCAACTTCTTTCTGAACTCTTCTCTTTGCTATTATTCGGCTTGAACTTCTCACCAATTTTCACTGGCACAGCTGCAGGAGGCGCTCCCTGGAACCTTGCATGTGGCCTCCCTGCGTGTTTTGATCCCTCTGTCACGTGGCATAAGTAACAACTTCAGACCTCCGTCTAACTGCGCAGCTCCCTGCTGACACTTAGCTCCCC
>NW_004524758.1:2015627-2025350 GCF_000260255.1 Octodon degus
GGGGCACGTGCTCAGAGGGAGGGGCACGTGCTCAGAGGGAGGGGCACGTGCTCAGAGGGAGGGGCACGTGCTCAGTGTCTCTTTCAAAGATGACTCTGAGGACAGATTGAACAGAGCTCCGGAAGCTAGGAAAGGAGAGCTTTGAAGAGAGGATTTACAATGCCTGATACTTTCTTCTCAATCTCCTTTCAGAGACAAAGGTGAAGATAACAGAGAAAGCAGATTCCAAGCCTATAGTTATATTGATTTATTTGTGCTGCCACTTTAATTATAAATTATTAATTATCAAACAGGTTGCATGTTAGTAGATTCCAAGCCACCCTGGCTTGGTGACAACAGAGAATTATGGCTGATGCTCAATTCAGACCACTCTGCAGCCAGAAATTTTATGCTGCTGAGACCTTCCAAGTAAGACTTTTCAAGGAGAAGCCATAAGTAACAAGCAGAACACTTGAGCTCTTAAGGGAATCCACATTAGCAAATAAATAAAAATTGCCTTGCTTATAAATCTGCCATAGTTTGGATTATTTCTGCATTAGGAATTGCCCTGAAATTTCAGCAACATATTTTACTGAAATACACATGGGGAAAAATAGTGCACATGCTAACTGTACTGGTTTCTCTTGAGGAAACAATTCTACCTATTTTTCAGTATTTTCTAGCTTGTTAAAAAGTAGTTCTGAGTTTTAGAATGTCAATACTTCTTTTTCACTTCTGTAAAGCCACAACTACAGTGCAACTTCCAGAATATTCTCAAAGTAATGTCTGCCTTCGCTGCATTAAGGCGTCTGAGGGTTTCTTGCTCTAGAGCCTGGAGACTCCTGGGAGGTTACTTAACACAACTCAAGGAAGCGCTGCTGTCAGTGAGCACAGCTTAGTCCACCGTCTCCAGGACGGGGGAGCTTCGCCGAGGGCCACCCCACAGCCCACAGCTGTGGTCTCCAGAGATGGCGTGGCTCATCTAACCATGAAAGCTGCTGCACGAAGACACACTTACGCAATTCCCTGGGGGTTGCATGACTGCCTCTTTCCCAGGTGCTCGGTGACTGTCACCCAGGAAGAGGCCCTCTCTGCACCAGGACTGCCAGCATAAGCAGGCATGTCCACTGAGCCTGGTGTGCTCCTGTCATCCCCTGCAACTCAGCAGCAGCCTGCAATTTCTCCAAGGAAGAAAGATGTGTAGGTTCAAAGATGTGGGTTCACTGTGATTTGGTAGGGAGGAAAGTCCTTTTGTTCTCGATTATGGTAGCCTTAGTAACCAGCATTCATATGTAGCTTCATTTCTAAACTGTCTTACACATGCATGATCTCATAAACACTTTACAAATTAGGAGACTCATAGAAGAAATATTCTTCCTATTAAATATGAAGAAACTGAGGCATAAGGAGGATTAAGAAAACTACCCCAAATTGTAAGCCTAGCAAATGTCAGCACTCACAGGACGCTGTCTTATCCACTCCAGCAACACAGATTCACGCCCACGCGCTTTTGCGTGTGCCTCCTTCTGCTTCAAGCGTCTTGCCGGAGCACCTTTGCTCACGGCGTTGGCCACAGCGCACCGTGCTCAAAGCCCCTGTTCCACTCGACTTGTAGTAAGCAGTTCTAGCTCGCTTTTAAACCTGAGTTATACTTGCAATAACGCTAAGACTCTACCCCTGCTTCTGTGATAACTTTTTGAAGAGAAGATCTCTTAGGAATGGCTGTAAATGCTTCTTCAAGCTTTGGCAGGAGATCTTTGCTCATCTCTGTCAAGTTTCTGGGCAAACGGATCAATATATCATGTTAGTGCTTATGAACCTACACAGACAAAAAGATCACGATCATGCTTGAAAAGTCTAGATTACTGTCCCGGTTACTTTCTTCATTGTTGAGACAAAACACTCAACACCAAATTAAAGAAGGAAAGTGTTATTTAACTCACAATTTTTAAAGGTTTCAGTCCATAAGGAGGTGGCTCCCAGTAGGGTGGCACAGCAGTGGGCGTGGTAGGGGGCACAGTCCCTGGCTGGCAGAAGGTAGCAAAGCCCCAAGATAGCAAAGAAGCAACCAGTTTTTCTCTGCCCCCTTTATATTCTGTCTAAGCTGCAGAGTTCATACCACTTGCAGGCCAACGAGCAGCCCGACTGAGTAACCACACATCCTTCATCCCAGAACCACACACTTCAGTTATGACTGTGTGGGGTTTGGGAATACATCTAGACCTAAGCCATAACAATTAAATAAAAACACTGATCAGACTCAAGCAGTGTAACCAATGCCAACAGCTAGGGCCTGGGTCTAACATTATGTCTGTAGGGCACCTTCTCCCTGCCGGTAGGGTACGAGTGCGACATTCTTTTCACTCTGGGTGATGAGCTGTAGCAGGGTATTTGCACTGGTCATGGAGAGTGCTCAAATCACAACTACAAGTGACTTCAAAATGTCATCACTTCAGGTCGGTGACAGGTAGATAGAAGGCCCTGTCCGTCCTTTTGCATTTTCTAAATATATACAGACAGAACATACGTTGTCAAGCATAATCAAGTATCTGGAGGAAGGGACAGGTTCCCGCAGCTGTCACTAGGCTCTAGGTTACTATGAGACATGTGTACATTCTCTCTGTACAAATAACAAACACCTTGAGCGTGTTCTTGAACTCAGCCCTTCCTTCCCAAACTCTGTCTACTGACTTAGCAGAAAAGCACACCTTCTCTTGCTGGGCTACCCACAAGCTCTTCTCACTCTGCTCACCGCTACCACAGAATCCAAACCCCAAACACATACCACAGTCATTGTAAACGCCTTGTTTCTGCCCAAATTGTCTGACACCTGCCCCCAGAAGGTGTGCTGTACAAATTTCCTAGCAGCATGTACAGGACCATTTATAGCCCAGCTGCAGCCTGACCACCAGCCCTCCTCCCATGGCTGTCTCTGGTCCTGCACCATTTTTGCTTCTGTACCTTCACACACACGGTCCCTTCTGCCTGGAAGATGCACTCCCATCTCTGTCCTTATGAGTCACTCATCCTTTAATACTTAACTGGAGCCCCTTCATGATGATTAGTTGGCCTCTCTTCTCTTCCCAGACATTCTTACATATTCTTTTATCTATCATTTATCTTTGCAACTAGGCTGTTCCATGGACAGGGTCCCTTGTGTTTATCTTTGTATTCCTAATAGGCAACACATGTCCTAACACCCACCCCAAATGCAATGCATGGGTGCGTGGGCTTAAAGTGATGATCTTACAATGTGTTGAGAGATTCAGGAAGAGGAGAGGGTCAACGGCAAATCTCCAGGCCGCAGAGATCAGCCCCTTCTTCTGGAGTTAGTATTAGTGTCCCTCCCTCTGAATGCCTTGCTAATGACTACAGAGCACTCTCTATTGATCATATCTAATTCAGGTCCTCTTGCTATGACTCCTCTTTCACCTTTACACATCCCTCTATAAAATTTAAATATTTTTGTGTTGTTTGTATTCATTGGCATGGCTGATTTTGCCCTCTCTGGCCCATGAAACTGTAGACTTGGTAAACCACCATTAACCTGATCCTTAGAGCTACATTTGGCACATGATAAAATTTGTAGGTAATGCCTTTTATGTAGACTGTGTTGCACGAATTATGTGTGTTTGTGAGAGAGCGAAGTTGAGCTAGAAAATGTTCTCAGGAAAAGGAAACATTTCTTTGTGCAGAGGTAACAAGGGCTAGCACGCTGCTCTGCCCCCATTCGGGGTGATGCAACAGAAGATACACAGGAGAGCCTCTGTTCCCTGGTGCTGGTTCTGGGGCCCAACAAGCCTGAAGGACCTTGGACGATGATGGCTTAGCATCTCTGGACCTTCTCTGGAGAATGTGGGTGGTGAACCTTATTTCTCTCGGTTGGCAGAGGAACCAAATGAGAATGTATGTGCACACGGAGATAGTGCCTGGAATGAATACGTATGTGTCTCTTAAGCTGTAGCGGCTCTCACCCTTTCTGAAGACTTGCTGATGCTGCTTGTGCCATTAAAATCAGGTAAGTGGCTCAATATTGGAATAATTGCTCATTTTCTTTTTAAAATGTATTCAGTACAGGGTCTCACTACACAACTCAGACTCGGAGCAATCCTCCTGCTTTCAACCTCCCTGGCTCCGGGATTATAGGTGTGCGCAATACGCCTGGTCTCAGTGGCTGCCTCAGCACACCCAGCGGTGGAGTCTGAGCAGCATGTGGTGCCAGAGACCCAGCCCTGGTCCCCGTGTTCGCCTAAGCAGGTGATGAGTCCACTAAGCTATCTCACTGGCCCTTAATTTCTCAATTAAAAACTTCAAACCCTCAGCTCCTTTAATGTTTTGGCGGGGGAGGGACTGAGAATTGAACTCAGGACTTTGCACTCCGCAGGCAGGCATTGTGTCAGAGCCGGATTTCCAGCCCATGGTTCCTTTCACCTTATGTCAAAGGTACTGGATGAAGTTAGCTTTGCATAGCTGGGAATAAATATTCTTTATACTAAATGAAAGTAAATATATTAAAATTATTTAAAGCAATTAATTATACTGTACATATTGATCATATATAACATGTCATACATTATATAAAGTTTTGCAACAGACTATATAATTATAAGTAAATAAGGTATACCATATTGATTATTATACATAAATGATATACGATGTATATTTACAAATAGTGTTATATATCACATGAAGTAAATATATCTCTATACATTACACTCGTGCTTTGGCTTATGAGTGCTTTTGCTTGTGAGCGACTTGGCTCACATGAGCACTCAGCAACACTGAGCTTTCGTTGGTGAGCTCCACAGAGTGGGGAGCGTGACTTTCCGTACAGCGTGGCCGTGGCCGTGCTCTGCAGAGTGGTGGAGCGGGTCACGCTCAGGAGCCAAAGCACCATCATGCATACCGACATACATAATTATATACAATATTAATAAACACGCAATTTCAGTACACACAGTGTACCCTGGCGGTTACAATACATATTCAAAACTGGTTGCCACTGTCTTCCTCTTACACCGAGCTTTCTCCACCCAAGCCAATGCGTGCAGCAGCTGAGTCTCACGCGCAGGCGTGAAGGAGCCCTGGGCTCTGCCTGATCTGCTTCCCGGGGTGTCTGCCTGTAAGATGAACAGGCTACCAGGTCCTGCGCTGTGCGTTAGTCCTCCAGGAAAGTGTGCGGCAGCACGGCCGCAGGAAGCAGGCTGCAGAAGAGACAGCCACTGCTGCGTGGCCTCCGCCCCGCAAGGCCGGGCATGTGGTAGCCTAGGAGGTGCAGTCAGTAAACGTTCTTGATGCCCTTATGTCATTTGAACCTCACGACACCATTGAGGTACACAAGACCAGGCGAGAAATCTGAAGGCCGCAAAGCAGGAAGCTGGGGTATGATTCTGGGTCTCAGGGGCCAGCACCACTGAGCCGTACTGAGTGGTGAGACCCTGGCTTCGGACCCGCAGGCCGGACTCTGGGCCTGGATTTGCTGCACCAACCAGCTGGCTGAAGTTCTCTGGCTCCCACCCATCTCCTCTATGAAGTGAGACTCAGACACCATGGCAAAAAGTAGCGCTCAGCAACACGGAGTCTGTGTTCTCTCCGAATGTTTAGTTGCGTCCTCTACCACTGAGAGTTCCCAAACCAGTAGGTATTTGGGGGAGGTTTTTGTTTTTTCAGTTTTGTTTTGTTTTGTTTTGTTTTTGTTTTGTTTTGTTTTGTTTTGTTTTGTTTTTTAACTTCAGACTTGTAGATTTTAAGTGGAACAGGAAGTCACACTGTTAAAGAGTATCCAGGGTAGCAACAATAAAAAAGAGTCTCCAGTGAGCTCAGTCTGAAGCCAAGATGAGGAAGCAGCCCTGTACCTTAGCGTGGGGCCTCTGCTTTAACTCAGACTTGGCCAGTCTCTGTTCTGATGCTGACCCTCCTTCGGGAGGCCCGCTGTCACCAGAGAAGGCCTCCATGTGCTCTCTGCAGAGCTCCCAGGGGTCGTCCCACCACCTCTACTTATCCTGTCTTACAAGACCTGTGTCCTTGCTGCTCTATTTAAGACCGCATGGTAAACTTTAAAGCCCACTGCCCCACCAAACAAAGCAAAAACCAATCAGCAAAACAAAGCCAAAAGTGTTCAAGAGTCATACAGGCAAAAATTTGAATAACATTTCTCACTCTTTCCATTTTGATTTTGGAAAAAGTAACGTGAGTTGTTAAGTTTCAGCTTCCTTGACTGTAAAATGGGCATACAATATTTGCCTTACAGGGACGTGGAGATTTGATTAGAGATAATGGTTTCAAAGAGCCTTAAATAGTCTTAAATAGCTATTATTATTGTTTTCACTTTAATGTTATTATTGTGTTCGGGGAATAACAAGATATTAAGAGACCATGTAAAAACTAATAGAAATAGGAAATGCTTTTCATTACAGTTTGAAACACTCAGGGATAATTTATAAAAGTAATACCATAAAGCTTTTAAGGATTCAATGCTTCAGTCTTGGGGGATTACCTTTCTGCAATTTAATGGGGAGTTTATTTCCTAAGCCTGAATATATTTGGAATTCTGGTGTTCGCGCTGGGCTATTTCGTGCAATGTTTTGCACACGTAGTATGCTGGCAGTGTATGGAAAGGTGTTGCCTGGCGTGTGCAGAGGGAGAAGTTCTAGTCTCGTTCCTTCCGACACGACGCGATCCACTGCAGGTGCGCAGTTTGTGCAGCTGGAGCTGAGCGTGCGATCATAGGCGTGTTCCACGTGCTTGTGCTGTCGGCGTTTACTTGCTTTAACTAGCTGGAAAGTGCAGGCAACGGACTGCGTCCTCAAGTCTCTCTGGTCAAAAGCGCCGCAGCTGATGAGTTCTAGCAACACAACAGGCTGACTGTGGGAGAGCGCTAACTCCAGGAGCAAACAGATAGCACGGACTCTGGCAAGAAAACGCGGGTTATGCTTATTTCTTCTTCCCTGGCATTAAGTGCTACTGTGGCTTGTTTTATCTGATCCTAATCACATGCAGTGCCCAGGGAGATAGCCCAGTAGAATAAGTGCTTGCCTGGCAAGCGCAGGGTCCTGAGTTCAATCCCTGGTACCAAAAAATAAAAGTAAGATTCTAATCACACGCATAAGAAATGTTGGTTATTAAAAATTAACAGGGCCGGGGAGATGGCTCAGTGGAATAAGCGCTTCCCTGGCAAGAGCAAGGACCTGAGTTCAATCCCTGGTTCCACCAACAAAAAAAAATAAAATAAAATAAAATAAATAAAAATAAAAATTAACAAGAGTAAATACATACATTCAGAAAATAATATATATATATATATATGATTAATTTATTTTTAACAAGGTGCAAGACAATTCATTGAGAAAAGAATGTCTTCAAAATTTGTTATGAGAAAATATGGCATGACGTGCAAAAGAAGGCACTTGTACCCCCATCACACTGCACGGGTGAAACTGAGTCATGGCGGGCCAGTGGCCTCAAGAGCTAAAGCTCTTTAGCCGAAAGAAATAAAGCTCAGGAGAAAGTGGAGGCTGCATATTTATGATCTTTGATTAGGCAGTGATTTCTTAGACAAAACATGATAAACACAAAACACACACAAAAAATATGTAAATCAGACTTTGTGCAATTTAAGAAAATCTGAAAATGGTCAGAGGCACATGACAAGGCCTCTAGCGTCATTATCTCGCAGGTGTACGGGAGCCAAATCCACTTCGAGGCTTCCCTTGCACCCAGCAGGATGGTCGTAATAAAACAGACAAAGAATCAAGCTTTGGCAAGGATGTGCAAAACCTAGCACACTCATGGACTTGTGGTGAAAGTGTAAAGTGGTACAGTGCAAGACTAGAAGAGAGACCTCCTCAAAAGCTAGAGTAGTCTTTTCAGTATGGCGTGCCCATATCTAGTAATCTGAGCAGCTACTTTGAGGATTACAATATACATGATAAGAACAATGGTTAATTTCTTATCCTCTTGTTTTGAAATTCTGTAATTTTTTTCTCTCCTTAAAATAAAAAGTTAGAGTTACTAAATGACCTAATAGTTCTAATCCAAGATATATGCACACTCAGAACAAAAGTGTAGATCTAGAAACCAACTCATACACAAATTTTAATATCAACATGATTCATAATAGATAGAATGCTAAAACAATCCAAGTATCTGTCAAAAGGAAATGGGTAAACAAAATGTAGGATTTACAAACAAAAAAGTTGAACAGTGAGGAAAAGAGGTTCTGATATGTTCTCTCACATAAATGAAGCTTGGAAGGATTTGGTCTTTAGTGAAGTAAGTTCGTCAAAGAAGAACATATTTGTATAATTTGATTTGTATTGACTATTTAGAACAGAAATATACAGAGACAGAAAGTGTAATGGTTGTGCTTTCTGTACTAAAGTTGCCAGAGGATAAAGATGTGAATAAATAAAAGCTGACTGCTAATGTGTGAGGATTTTTTTTTTTTAATTTTAGGTAATGATCTACAGGATGTTCAGGTTCTCACTATTAGATCAGACTCATATTGCTCAGCCTGTTTGCAGCCTCCCAAGAGCTGGGATTACAGGTGTGCGCCACCACGCCAAGTCTCAAATGCTGTCTCCGCACAGCCCAGGGGTAGGGATGGCACAACTGGCCAGGGGATCAAACCCCCAGCCCCCTGAGCCTGCTTGCAGGCACATTAATCTGCTGAGCTATTTGGCTGGCCCGATTTTTTTTTTTTATTGGGATAAAGAATATTTTTCTGGAATTAAATACTGGTGATTGGTTCTGGGAAGACAGCTCAGTGGAATAAGAGTTTGCCTGACCAGTACAAGGTCTTGAGTTTGATCCCTGATGCCACCAAAAAATAAAATTAAAATAAAATTAATATTGGCAATTGGTGCACAACTTCATGCCTTTACTGAAATCTATTAAATTGAGAGTTCTGAAAGATTATAACTCCATGAATCGTATGTGCATAAAGTCAGAAAAGGCAACAATCACAGCCATTCATCTATTGAGAAGTGGAACCAGCAGCTCTTGGACTATAATGATGAAAACAATTTGACACACGTGGACACTCTGAAAATGTGCTCTCATCTTATTGATAGATCCCTCCAGCGCTGACAGCTGGAGCGCAGGCATTTCCCAAAGCTCACGCACCAGAGGCTCGGCTCCTGGGCAACGCTGTTGGAAGCTGGCAGGGCCACTGCAGCGGTGTCACCTGGGAGCCCGCATGCGAGCTGATGGCCAGCTCTCTCGGTGTTCAGTGCATGACCACATGCACTGCCCCACTGTCCCGTTCCTCCTGCACCCAGCTGGCCAAATTTGACTCATAGCTGAAAGTTGAGAGTATCTTCTCCCTTAGTTCACTCTAAACATGAATGTAAGTCATGTTCCAAAGGTTGCTTATGGAGAGCGGCTTGATATCTTCATTCCTAAACATTTACTGAGTGCCTGCTGAGTGCCAGACATTATTGTGAGCATAAGCATTAACATGTGAGGCCCCCGCTGCCTACGGTGTTAGGGTCAGAGGAACAGCAGCACCGATAAATAACCATTGCAACTAACACTGCTAAGTGCCACTCCGGGTAACACCTACTCTTGGGGTACTGGGAAGGGTACACTCCAAGGTGACACAGAGTGGGGGGAGCTCTGTCACTGAATGTGGAGAGCACTTTGTTCTGCAAAGAGTAGGCAGAAGTTTCAGCCTTTAAAAAGCTCTGCAGTGATGAGGAGCTTGGTCGACTTGGGTGACTGATTGAAATGAAAACACCAAAGTCC
>NW_004524758.1:2026179-2063196 GCF_000260255.1 Octodon degus
CTGAGGTTTGAAATCTTAATGGTGAGAGTAAGTGGAGGGTGCAGGAAAACACAGAGATGACGGGGTGGCGATGAAGATGGTGCTGCACATGACTGGATGGTGACAGTAGTGGTGATCACAGTGCAGATGGTAGACAAGGGTCATGGCGATGGGAATGACAAGTGATGGGAGAAGGACAGATTTCTACTGGCACATAAACCCAGCTCCACCTGGCAACAGTGTAGAGGGGAGCCTGGAGATGAGAGAGTGGCAGTGGAACTTTTAGGAGGTTCTCTGACCATAAGATGGTGGCAACTTGGACAAGCTTGGCTGCACAGATTCAAGAGACATTTGGGAGCACGAAGAATAGCTTGGAGGATCAGCAGGATATAGGTGAGGTATCGAGGCCCTTTGCCCACCATCTCAGGGAGCCACCTAATCCTAGGCAGCCGCCTATTCATCTCACTCTCTCAATGCTTGTGTCTGGTAGGTACTCAACAAGCATGTGCTGGGTTTAGTTGTTAGTACAATAGAAATTCCAGGAAGCACAGTCTCTTAGGATCCCATGGGAAAATCTAGAGAGTTGAGAGTGAATCTACTTGTATGAGGGCCTAACTTAACACTTGTGTTTAAGGACCATCATGTGCTATTTGGTTTAATAGACATCGGTTGTGAACTCAGACTCCCCACATGTCCTGGTGTGCTGGAGATTAGGTATGCTCTCTTCTGGTTGCTTTTCTCCTTCTTCATTGTATTTTGATGAGGAATGATAGGGAAAGAGAATAAATGATTATGAATTACAAATATATGAGTGCATGCCAAGAGCTGGGTGACATCACAAGCCACCCACCCCTCCTGGAGCTCATTTGTAGTGGCTGTCACCACCCTGTCCCTTACAGAGGTTATTTATAGACTTAGACATACATCTCCTATTTTTAATTTGCACAATTCCAGCAACTGACCATGATCAGAGAAACTGCCTGCAGTAAGAGTCATTTTCATCATGTTCTCCTCTTTCTGGGGCACAGCAATGCCCTCCCTCTGGGAGCCGCCTTTTGTTCCACCCTCCAGGACTTGCTGACAGCCCCCAGGAGCTCCAGCCACACAAATACTTAGGATCACAGGGTTTAATTTACATCCGAGAATCTTCAAGCCAAAAATGGACCTCGGGGACCACCCAGCTCTGCCTTCTTGTTATGAAGATAAGCAAACACTTCGGCTCCAGTCCCAATGCTGTCATTTATTTGCTGTGAGCCAGTTGCCAAGCCCATGTCTCTGTGAACCCAAGTCCCTCTACAAGAGTGGGACCCTTGGTGTCTCAGATCTCCCATAAGCTTGCTTTTGACCTGTCCTCTTCTGGAATCTTACTCTTTAACACTGTCATACGCAGCACTTATTGAGCAGTCTAGACCCAGGCCCCTCTTCAGAGTCTGGCTTTGAGCAAATTGCTTAAGCTCTGTAATTCCTGTTTCTCAAACTGGAAAAACAGATAGACACCATAGCTAACTCATAGGGTCACTGTGTGAAGTAAATGTTAAATTACTATTACAGCATACTGCTGTACATAACAGCTGTTATTATGGATTTTTAAAATTCTACTTCTAGAACTTTTTCCCACCAGCAACTTACATTGATTGAGAACTTTGTAATGTTAGGAGACACCACACAAAGCCTTTGCCACGATTCGCTTTCTTCACGTTCAGGGAAACACTTGGAGCAGTTTTAGTACTTTGCACTTAAGAATGAAGAAACAGGGGCATTGAAGGAATGACCGAACCTTACGCCACTGGCAGAGCTGAGGCTCAGAAGTGCACGCCGGTCTCCCATGCTGCGCGTTCAGCATGCACTTTCCAGCTCTGCCCAGCCAGAGCTCCAGCTGGCCCAAGGCTGCCTGTCCGGGTTTGCCGGCTCTGAGGTGGCACAGTGTGGTTTGCACGGCCTCCCTCTTGCAGGGTTTGTGCAGAAGCCATGCTCAGCTCAGTGATCTGAATGGTAGGTACCAGCCGCAGCACCTGCCGCCCACGAAGGTGCTGTAGCCAAAGGAAGCAATGCAGATGACGTCCCTCCTCTTCTCATTCTCGCCCTCAACACAAGTGCGAAGTTGGGGAAGGCATGTGTCTGTCAGCGTCCAGTTACCATGATAAAATAACCGAGACAACTTTTAAAGAAAAAAATATTCACGGTAGATCATGGTTTCAGAGGATTTAGTCCATGACTGCTGGTCCCGTTGCTTTGGCTCTGTGGCAACACAGCACCCCACAGTGGGGTCCTGAGTGGGGACAGACCTTTCACCTACGGCGGCTGGAAGTTAGCGTGACAGGATGGCCCAAGTCCCGTGTGATGCAGGCATTACTGATCTAAGACTTTCTTCTAAGCCTCACCTCTTAAAGCTGCACAACCTCTTCAGGTGTGCCATGGGATGGGGACCCACCCCTCAACCTAAAAGGTTTTGGGGACACTCATCCAAAGCACGACAACGGGCAATTCTGCCCCAAGTCTTTGCTCTCCAGCTTCTCTCCATGGGTCCCCGGTGCCTTAGCTTTGGCCTCAACCTTCTGCCTTTCTAGCCTCTGCTGACTGGCACATGCAGGAACAGAAGAATACCACTCTGAGAACGCGACCAAATGTGTCCGTCCTGAGCATTCCATCTTCTCTGTCTGATGAGTCCTAGCCATCCTATTTTGTTCAAAACTCAACTGACCTTCCACAGCAGTTTTCTGAAATTACTTTCATGCCTTCTGTCTCAAATCTTCTCAGGGAAACCAGTCTCTCCCATAGCCTTCTTTTTAGGACTCGTCTGGCACCCAGTTCCTACCCAAGGCAGAGCTGGCTCACCCAACCACTCTGAGCTTTCACGTCCAGGCTGGCTTCTAATGACAAGGGAGCAGGGACTGGCTCCTCCCTGTTCTGGGTTACCTGCCCTTCACTCCAGAACTTTCCAATAGTAAGAGGGACCTCAGGTCCCTGCTGAATTCTGCACACCAATATGTTAAGCTTCAGGCCCTGGGAATGTCTTGGCTGAGCTGGCCACCCTTTGGCGGGCAGCCTGGCTCTCCAAAGTCAGGGCAGCTGAGTATGCTCGCTCCCCCTGAAATTCCAGCACTCTAGGAGGTTGCGAGAGGAGGATTTCCAATCTGATTCAGGCTTGGTCACTTAATGGTTTAGTGAGACACTGTCTAAAACATATTAAAGGCTGAGGATGTAACTCATTGTGACGGCGTTGGACTCTATCTTTAGTACTGGGAAAAATACCAGAAGCACCGTTCCTCATATTTCCTTGCCTCTGCCTGTCTTTCTTCACACACATGCTTCGTTCTTCCAAGAGTAGATCACTGTATCTCTCCATCCAATCCATGATGACAGTCATTGTGTGACCATGTCAAAAAAAACTGAAGGAAGAAATGCCCTGGAACAGAGACAGAGGAGAGGGAGGGAGGGAGGGAGGGAGGGAGGGAGGGAGGGAGAGAGAGAGAGAGAGAAAGAGAGAGAGAACAAACTTTTTGTTTGGATACATAGAACTTGTGAATTCCTGAAGAAATAGGGGCTTTTCCATTCTCTGGTGCAAAGCTGCATGCTACAGTGTGAAGAGAGAGGCCGGACTCTGAGCTTCCCTGTTTGTGATAGGGGAATGAGACTTGTTTTCTAAAAATACTGTCGCTATGAATGAGAAGACAAAAAATACGTTAAACACTAAAAATTGTATACATCAATAACACAGCATCGCCACGCAAGCAACTAAGATGCCTCCGTGGAGTGCTTGAGATCCGCTGGCCCAGACCTGGTGAGCTCCAAGGCGGCCTTTGGAGGGCAGTGTGAAAAGGAGCATGACTCGGGTCGCACGGAGGATGCAGCGTGCAAGACTGCCACACGCTACGCACAATATTACACGCTCTGCCGCCCCCATGTCTCGTTCACTATCATGCAGGATCCGCAGAAGAAAGAATTTCTAGAGTGAATGAACATGCTGAGATTCCAAAGTGTAAGAAACACAAGTATCTTCCCCAAAATACATAATAAATATATAATTTTTATACGGGTCTTTGTCAAATCTTCAAACTGTCCTGGAATTTCAACAAACTGGGAGAGATTCAGAAATAAGCATGGCAACCACATTTTCTTATGCTGAGAAAGGTGTGTGTGTGTGTGTGTGTGTGTGTGAGTGAATATCGCTGATAAAAACATGATAACTGAGTCTCATTACAGCCAAAGACAAGTCTCATATTTTAGCATTTTTATTAAAGCTTTTTAAATTACTGAGTGTCTGGTATATTCAATACCAGCCTAAGTGATTTATATTAGTCTATCCCTAGATACTCCATCTAATAAATAACTTGGCAATCTCCTAACCCATAAATATTCCTGGCCCCAGCAAAAAGCAATTAAAGCACTTTTTTTTAAAAATGACTTCCCAGTGATCCAGAGTGCAGCGTCTCCAGACCCTTGCAATGGGATCATTCCCACCCCGTACCGAGGGTGGGTCAGGTCTCCTTACTCGCCCCTGGTCACTAGAGACTGAGGAGCCCTTTCCTTCAAAATGAAAGAACGTACAAGTGCATCGTCAATGTTTAACACCTCCAAAACATAGAGATTTTAATGTGCAAAATATTATTACCAATAAGCCTTCAATAATATTATAGACAGCTTACAATTAGGAAAAAATGGGCACAACCCCTTTGGGAATGAATTGTGCCAAAAATGTTTAAAATACATTAAATACATAGGCAGATAGCTAAAAGGTTATTAGAGTTTCCAGTCACTAGCCTAGAAAGGGCTTCAGGTTAATGAGGTTCAACCAGCTGCCCAGTAAAAAAACCATAGATATTTATGATAGGGGCTTCAGGTTAAAGATTTCAGCTGTGAAGGGAGAGTGCTTCTCCTGCATACCTCTTATCTGGCCTTTGCTGAGCCTCTAGGGGTGTTGGAAAGGGAAGGCTGGGCACTCACTCACCACACCTGTAAGTTAGCAGGCTGTGGATGCACCAAGCCAGCACCCTGGCAGACAGAAAGCAGCACAAGGACACACGTCTTTTATCCCTGGGGAAGCCTTAGGGACAGTGCTTGCAGTGGATCACCCTGTCCACACTGTGAGCCGAGAGGTCCCTCAAATGACAATCCCCTTGAGCACATGGCATACTCGTCATGGGTTTTTAAATCGCCTTAATTGGATTCATTCTCTAATAGAGTTTTGTTTCCTTAAACACTGTCTAGGTTCTGTACTTCATAACCCAGATAATTGTCACATACATGCTTCTGGGAGAAGGTAAGAGTTGCCTTTTATATTTTCACAGCTACCCAATAACCCAGGACATGCATGCCGAGTAGCTCCAGGGTGCATCGAAGGGGCATATAGACGTTAAGCAGAAGTAGTATCACTGTACTTTTATCTGATTATAGGCCTGTGGAGTGGGAAGATCTGGAAATAAATTACATTTTCCTTTTATTTATTATGGAGTAGAAAGAACAAAATTTAAGCCTCACTTCTATAGTCAGTGTAAGATCTGAGTAAAGAAGTTATGTGGTTGGTGAATAAATTATTTTTAACTTTTGCACAGTGAAACGTTCTTCTGTCTGTCTTTCTTTCTTTCTTTCTTTCTTTCTTTCTTTCTTTCTTTCTTTCTTTCTTTCTTTCTTTCTTATGTATTTGGTACCATGGCTCGCTACTCAGCTCAGACTCCTAGTGATTCTCCTGCTTTCAGCCTCCCCAGTGCTGGGACTACAGGCATGTGCCACTACGCCGGGACTCAGGGGCCAGCTCAGTGTGCCAGGGGCGGGGCCGGCACTGCATGTGGTGCCGGGGGTTGAACCCTGGTCCCTGCACTTGCCTAAGCAGGCACTTAGTCCGCTGAGCTACAGAGCAGGTCCCTCCTTTTCTTTTTAAGAAGAGGCTTGTTGCCTCCAGGTGTTCCGCACTCCTCCTCAGCGATTCTGCAAGCTTTATAATAGCTTCTTTCTGCATTATTTAATTTAATCCTTGAAAAGTTAATAGCCATATAATTCCATCGCTGACCTTCCTTAAAAAGTAGAAAAAAACGAATTTTACCCTTACTCTACCATCTCTATCTCTTTATTCTGACACATATTTCTATGATTTTTATTGTGTTCACCAGCCAATGTTTATTTATACAAGACAATCACAAGTATAGCCAGAGCACAAAAAGCAGCAGAGGATCCACACTGCTACTAGACATTTACAAACTATTATAAGCTTCACACTTGAACAGAATTTTTTATGTACAAGTATTGTATGAGTTGTGATCATGACGTAGTGTGAATCTTTAAAATAAAACAATTATTGTAGTAACAGACACCTGGTTACAAATGTCTCAACATCATACACCCCTCCTGCTTTGACGATACTTTTCCCAGCGTCCTTGCCGCTCCCTACAGCAGTTCTGAAAGTCTTGCTTCATGAGTGTCTTAAGGTGGCCTGTTGGAGCGCCCCAGTGTCCTGACTTGACAGTGGCGCTGCGCCTCTGACCTCTGGGATGAGCCTGCGGTGGTGCCAGGTCCAGCCAGGACTGTAGATGAGGGCACGCAGTAGGGCCTTTATTTAACAACTGATGTTTTGAATTAAGTAAAGACATCGAGGCTACCAAGGAAAAGGCACAGTCAGTGAATTCTAGAAATGCTTCAGACAGGGCAGGAGAGGTGGGGTGTTTGCTGTTAGTGAGAGGAACGTTTTTGAGGAATGTCGGAGGCAATCTGTCCACTTTCACTGTATTTTTCATTACAGCTTGCAGCTTTATAGCTGGCTCCTTGGCCACAGCAAAGTGAGTTAGCTTAAATTTCAGTTCTATGTGGCCTTTTTTTTTCTTTCAATATTCTTTCAATACCGGGTCTGGCTGCACAGTTTGGACCCATAGTAATAATTCTGTACCAGCTGCCCCAGCCCTGAGATTCTAGGTATGCACCACCACATGTTTCAGGGCCGGCATGGCATGTGTGCTATTCAGGGGCCAGTGTCACACGTGTTGCACTTGCAACACAGGTGTTTAGACCGCTGAGCTCTCTCCCCAGCCCTCTTTGCTGTTTGATGACACACAAGTTGTGTGAAAATGCGTGTCTTAGAAAGAGTCCCCAAATAAGATCTGGCTCAGAGAGTAAGCGAATCTTTAATTGTGATAGATTTTTACCTTCATTCACATCCACTAATAATCTGAGACAATGTATGTCCCCCAAATGTCTTGTCCATAGCGTACATCCCTAAACTTTGGAATTTCTGCCAGTTTGATAAATGCAGAATGATACTTCCATGTGGCTTGCGCTTCATCAGTGCATGTGTGTAAGGGTGGCTCAAAGTACACTCTGTGAACTCTCTGCTGGTGTCCCTCGCCCAGGGTTTGCAGTTTTGCAATCTTCTTTTTTAATAAATCATCTTCCCTTGCACGTAAGTTAGAGTTAATGGGCTCTGTCGTGAGAACTCCACCTCTGGATGCGCAATGCCAGGCTGGACTCTGGACCTCCCATGTCCTGGCTGTACGACTGTCTTCAGTCATTTGTACCTCAAAATATTTTCATCTACAAAATAGACATGTAATTAGTTCCTAAAGTGAAGGATGGTTCTGAGGATTAGATGACTTTATCCATATAAAGAGGTCAGGCCAGTGGGAGTCAGCTGGGTAGGGCTGCCCGTGCTAGTGACCGCTCACTGCAGTGCGCTCTGTGCCACCCTGCACACTGCAAACACCAGCCCACGCCCACCCTGTGCACTGCGCATGCCGGCCCACGCCCACACTGCACAGTGCACAGGTGGGACCACGCCCACACTACACACTGCACACTTTGGCCCACGCCCACCCTCTGCACTGCACACACCGGCCCACGCCCACACTGCACAGTGCACAGGTGGGACCACGCCCACACTACACACTGTACACTTTGGCCCATGCCCACCCTGTGCACTGCGCACGCTGGCCCGTGCCCACCCTCTGCACTGCGCACGCTGGCCCACGCCCACCCTCTGCACTGCACACACTGGCCCATGCCCACACTGGGCAAAGGAAGGGCTCTGGAATTCCACCTTCTGCCGGAGACAATAGAGCAGCACCCCATAGATTCAGGGTAGTAAACTGCTCTGCAAACACAACTAGAAATTACTACTTCTCATACACATTAGTGCAAACATAAAGGCCACTTTAGATGTGCATCTCCAGAAAAAATTGTGGAAATCTGTGGCCTCTAAGCAGGTTGTACATTCTCAGTATGCCATATTGGGTCCTCACTGTATTTGAGCTAAAATAATGTGACTTTTCCTTTGTTTTCTTTGAAGAATACAGGTGAAAAAATACTAAATTTAACTGGAGAAAATGTCGTAATTAAAGGCAGAATAGGGGGCCTGCCCATTAGCTCAGGTGTGTAAGTGCCTGCTGAAACAAAGCAGTCAGGCTCAGCATGCTGCGTTTTGATCCCCTCATCCTCAAGCCAAACCAGACCTGCCCTGAAGGCATCCTGTGAACCCCCCCCCCCAAAAAAAAATGAAAAGGGAAAAAAAGGCAGAATGGGTGAGTGAGGTGGCAAAGATGATTTTGACGTACAGGTAGTGACGTTTTCTCTAGATACTCACCTGTCTCTCGGCCACACAGACAGGCAGGATGCATCAAATGACACATCAGTGTTTTACAGAGGAAAGAGGTTTGCCACACACAGGGAGGACGAGAAGATGGTCCTGATGAGCAGGAGCTCAGGCACCAAGGACAGCAATGGGCCAAATCCCACAGGAAAGAGGAGGTGTTATTTATAGAGAGGATAGAATCCCCCTCTAAATGTAATGGCCAGTACTTCATCAGATGTGTTTTATTTAAGAAAAAGCGACAGCCTTGTAGCCCATCTTATCAGAATGCCTTTCCTGTGCTCATTTGCTTGTTCATTGGTTTGTGTTTAATCTCTGAGTTCCTCATCTCCTAGCATTTGTGGAGTGGGTCAGTTAAAGCCTCCTTGAAGAAGACTGTCTCACACATCACTCCTGTTGTGACACTGCGCTGGCTAATGACCAAGAGGGGCTGCATTGTCCAGGAAGACAACAGGCAGTGTGCACTGTCTCCCAGTCATGTTCCTCTAAAAATGGAGGATACACTTTCAATGGATTTCTTATCTTCCAGGCCCTTAAAATGTGAGCCTTGATTGGAAACCTGCTGTAATCCTTCTCCAGGTGGTAACAACTCATTACAGAGACAGACTGTGGCACTGAGATGCCCGAAGCAGAAGCAGTCTGCACTCACACGTGGACCGGGCGCCTTCCCGTGGAACTCAGAACGGCCGTCCCATCGGCTCTCTCCGTCCTGAGTCACGCTGCGTTAACCAGCACAGCTCGCAGGGCACGGCTGACAGGATGGAGGAAAGGACAGAATCGGGTGGGGAGGAAACCACCAAAGAGTAAGAAAGTCAGACCTACAGGAAGCACAGGGCCAGCCATATAGCTCAGCAGATTAAAGTGCCTGCTTAGGTAGAGGCAGGGAACAGGATTTAAATTCCCAGCCCTGCCCCAGGGGCACTCTGAGATGGGGATTGAGACCGGGTGTGGTGGTGTGCGCCTGTAATCCCATCACTTGGGAGGCTGAAAAACAGGAGGGATCACTCCAAGTCCCATCTGCATAGTGAGACTCTGTAGACCCTGCACTAAATACATTAAAAAGTAAAATAATTTTTTTTAAAAATAAAGGAAGTACAGCAGAAAAGACAGTGGGCATTTTAAAAATTGGGTCCTTAATTTAGAAATAGGAAGAAAATTCCTGTCTCTCTTTTTCTACTTCCCATATACTAATTTGCCCCCCTCCCCCGGCCCCAATAAACGTGAGCAAACGCCCTGGGAAGGTGTGGTAAGGCACAGTGTCACTTCACATCCCAACTCATTCCCAACTGCTTGTGCATCTGCCCCAGCTACGAGGCTCTTACCAGCTAGATAAGGCAAGAAAACAAGGGTCAACGACGATTGATCAGAAAGTAGCATTTCTCAAAGATCACACAGAGGGCTCCAACCAAAGAATGAGTTTTTCTCTGTGCAGTTGTCTTAAATTCTAAAATGTTGAGAGATTTCCAGGGACCTCTTACTTTGAGAAGGAACCTCATTCCCAAAGAGCAAAATGAACTGCCTCAAGGCTGCAATTTACATTAAGCTGACCCCTCTCCCATGGTACTGGGAATCCGACTGGGGCTCTCGTATGGTTCAGGCAAGAGCCATGCCTCTGAGCTACATCCTCGACACAGGCTGAAATCCTCAGCAGGTTGCATCCTTTATCTTCTTTTTCTTTTTCTTTTCCTTCATTTTTAAAAATATTTTTATTGAGAAACAAATAGCAATGAGACAGTTTCAAAACCAATTAGTAGGATAACTTCAATAATTAATACATTGTATATTGTTGTCTTCATAGTGGTTATTCATAGTATAAGATGCAGACATGATATCCTGTCCAAACACTATTAGTATAAATCTTTTTTATCATTGAATTAAGAGAAAGTCGCTGTCTATCTATCCTAACTATTTTGTATATGTAGATACAAAAGGGACCCTAATTTATATCCCCTTTTTTTGTTTAATTTTGTTAGAGAAGGGTATTCTATTGTCATTTAAATATTGTAGGTGTGTGACTTCAGCAAAATATTCCAATATAGTGCAGTAGTCCATACTAGTAGTGGGTTATTTGTAGGACTGGCAGTGTCAGAAGTTATTGATGTGAGCCTTTTACAGCTCAGCATATTAATATGACTTTACATTTTGTACCTCATTTTTACAGTTTTCTGCTGGATGGTTAAGACCAAGATAAAGCAAGACCTATATATCAAGAAATGTAACTTTAGGATGTGCTGAGGTCAGTCATATCCTCTCAGGATTTAACCTGAAATCCTGTACTGCACCTTGTAGATCTTTGTCAGTGTCAGCCATGTGGATGAGTCACAGCCATTGCTTGACCAATTTTCTCTCTGTGAAAGCCTGAGAGAATGTTTTCTCTCCATGTGACTCTCCTTAGGCACACTCTATATCATCAATAACTTTCCTCTGTGGCCCCATAATGTCCTTGACCAGAAAATTTGGGACACAACTGAGTGACATGATGTAACAGTACAGGTTCGCCTATGTCCTGCGTCCTCACTGACCTTGAAAGGTTAGGACCAAGAGACAAGGGGAAAAAATGTCATAGGACTGCATCCTTTATCTTCATTTCAGGGCATCTCTTCAACCTTTCTTTAACTGTACCTATCCTTAGATCCTCTGTATAAAGTGACTAGTGTACCTAGAGTACAGACATGTCGATAATCATATGTAGACTGTATGGAGTGAAAATAGTGCCCTCCCTCATGACCTGGTTAGTGTCACACAATGGGTGAGGTCCTATAAAGATAAGACTGAAACTACCCTGTCTATGACACTATCATCGCTAGCTAAGCCCTGAACTAATCATCCAGAAGGAGTTTAACCTGGCAGCAAAGAGGATACAGAAGAGGGGAGAAAGAGGGCAGGCTCCCTCCAGGAGTGGCCAAGGGAAGCGCGTCCCTTGCCTGTGGGCCCTACCTGCCGAGTGTCTGCGGTGCGTGGAATATGCATGTGTCAACCAGATGGATTATGCTGGAATAACCAGACACCATGAGACATCTGAGCAGGGCAATTATGCTCCTCTTGCCTGGCTGTGCCACTGTCCAGTTACATGTTAGATCTCCAGTGATATTTGAGCAAGAAGGGGAGTGGCCAGAGGGAGCGATACCGTGCACCAGCCAAAGGAGCAATGGCCTTCATTCTTCATTTATAAATCAATTAAGAGACACTTCATGTAGGAGACATGTGTTCGTTCCTAGGATTGCCCATGAGGAGACTTCCATCACTAAGAGCATCGCAGAATAAAATTTCTGAGCCTCAGAACCCAAGAGCACATCAGGCACGGGGCCTGCTGATGCTACCCAACACGTCACCACAGGGCTTTATTTTAGACAAAGTTTCTATTCTGGGTTCCAAGAAATCACACCAAAAATCAAAAGGGAGCCATGCATGCCAGAGCTCCATCCATCGCACTCAGCTAAGCTGACCCTTGTTGAAGGCAGCGTTGAGGAGAGAGTGGTCCAATTTTTCCAACAGGTCGGTTCTGATTGTGTTCTCACTGCCTTCATCTTTACGTAAAATAGGTGTGCAATCTGATATTAACCACTTACTTTCCTGTTATTCTGTGTCCCTACCCCTGCCTCACAAGGCAAATTGCTTTGAAATAGCCCATCTCCTTTCATTTTTCTTTCTTATTCCTGAAGCGCCTTGTCTGTAAAGCCAGGCTTTCCTATTCTTCTCATTTTATGGAATAAAGTGTTGTCTGATTCTAGCCTAAAAAACAAAGGCCCACAAATCCTTGAACTGCACTGTTGTAACTTCACCTTGACACTAAGATGCTGCTAACGCGGCCGGTTAGCCAGCCCAGCTACGCTAGGTCGGGAAATGGGCAAAGGGGACAGGCGTCTTCGTGTGTCCCCTACTTTGGGTTTGCAGGATGCCCCTGCATCTGGGCCCCTAATTCTTAGGGCAGTGGGGCTCAAAGACAGTGGCATCCCAGCCACAGGTGGCTTTAGGACACTAGGAGGGTGCGCGCCCCGGGCCCTAGTTCAGCAGGTCTGAGCACCCAGGAAATGCTGCCATTCTGGGGACTAGTTTTCTTTTTTCTTTTTCTTTCTTTCTTTTTTTTTTTAACTGATATTACCTAAAAAGGAAGGGAATAAAAATTGGAAGTGAGTTAAAATTATAAAATGATAAGCCATTGCATAGGCCCACTCTTTCATTCAGATGTCTTCGCTGTGTTAGGTGGAAACGGGACATCCAAAGCGGGAACGCTCCTCCTTTCTGGGGTCTCTCGCTCTCTTCTCCAACATCACCCATCTCAATCTCTAAGCTGCTACTCAGTAGTGACCTCAATTTCAAGATCATTTTTAAGAAATAAGATAGAATTTTAAGTACTCTCCAGTACAGGGCAATAAGCAATGCTATCGCTCAATCTATGTATTTAATTTTCTGAAAGAAATGGAGACAGACTTCAATATTCTCAAACCTATGTACACGGCTACTGTTCCCTGGGTCTGGAACACATTCATCTACTTTTTCCTCTGTGTATTAAACTCCTACTCATTCTTTTAAATATCTTTAGGAGTCACTTTCTCTCTGTATCCTTTCTATCTGAATTAAACATTCCCTTCTGCATCCCCACCCTGGGCTTTCTCCTACTGATGCACTTCACACAGGGAATTCAACTTACAGCCTTTACCCATTCGACATCCCTGATAAATGGAAAGCAGCCGTTTACCTCCCTAAGGGACGGTAACCACTCAAGGGCACTTTATGTTGTCCTTGGTACCACGCACAGCATCCTCATTTAACAAATACACAATAATTATTTGTAGATCTGAACTGAATGGTCCACTTTGAAGCAGGCAGAAAGTAAGTTACTGATTTAATAGATTTGCTTATTTGCCTTTCCCTGGAGACATCCATTTATTCCTAAGTCATCGTGGACAAGAGATTAGAATAGAGGGAAAGAGTGTTACAAGTTTGTGTTCTGACAAGTGACACCCATAGGGAAGAATGTGGCCAACGCACTGAGAAAAAGCGCTGAGAACCAGTGGCGCCACAGAAGGGTGTAGCTTGCTGGCATTCCCATGACAACGAGAACTATAATTAATCTCTGTTTAAAATATGACCATAACTACATGGCTAAATGGTAATCAGGTATTTTAGGCAGAGATGCCTATAACAGAATATATGAACACAGTCCAAAGTTCAAAGGAAGTCTGAGTGCTAAGAAAGGAAGTGCAGCTACCGGGAAGCTCGCGCCCTCGGAACGCCTCATTACCTGACAGCGCATGACGTCCGCCCACGCCGTGCCCATCTGACTTCACAGACGAGCGTGCTAGTCTGTTTGGTTTTGAAAGCAAACTGAGCGAGAAAAGGTATTAACTTGGGAGCCACCATGCAGTCCCCTTTCTGTCCTCTTCCCCTGGTCCTTGCTCTTCAGCATCCTGGTCCAAGTCCCCGGGGCACTGGAGAGCTGGTGGAGGGGAAGCCGGCCTGCGATGGAGTCTGTGGGAAAGGCTGTGTCCCGCTGGGCTCTCCAGCTTACAGATGTTATAGAGAAGGGGAAGAGAAGGGGAGTATGCTGAGATCCAAATTTTAGGGGTGTGTGTGTGTGTGTGTGTGTGTGTGTGTGTGTGTGTGTAGTACTGGAGATTAAAGCCAAGGCCTTCACCCTGAGCTTCAGCCCAAACCTTTTTTTTTTTTTTTTTTTTTTCTTTTGGTGAGTTTTAAGACAAGGCCTCATCAAGTTGCCCAAGTTAAGCATGAAATTGGGATCCTCCATCCTCTGGCCTGCAGAGTGTTAGGATCACACATCTACTCTACCATCCCTGCTGAAGTCCAGATCCCTAAACTTGAAAATGAAACAAACTACTGCATACCTCTTCCCGGACTGCCAAGTAGCAGCCCCCATTTCCTTGGTTCTAGATCAGACTTCCATCCCACAGCCATCAAAATGTGTCTTTGTAGCTGATACAGTTTTAATCTAAGTAAAAACCAGGCCAAAGATACAACCTCCTCTGCTGGCTCCTGCCTTACCACAGAGGCACTGCTCTGAGCCCAGTATTTGCTTTACAACACTGTGTCTAAGGGAAGTTCTAGGGGACAGGACCAGCCTCAGGGCGAGGGGCAAAGAAATCATTTCCAGCAAGTTATTGCCAAGGGAGCCAGAAGTCAGCTCACTCCAGAGCATAAGGGCGTGCTCAGTAAGACTACGCCACGCTCGGCACGGTGGCCTAGCAAGCGCAAGGTCCTGAGCTCACTCCCTGGAACAAAAAAAAGTAAAAACAAAAACAGAGAGGACCTAGATTAAACTTGCTCAAGACAGAGGGATCCTTTGCCTCTTGCACTGTCAAAACCCCTGCTGACAGGACAGCCGGTAGCACCCCTCGCCAGTGTTACACAAAAACTGTCTCCACTGAACATTGTCATGCCAAATTGTTAATTTTCCCACTGCCAGTCACAGTTCACAGACACCCAGCTTCGGATCTGAGGTGAGTGTGTTCCTTGAGGCTCCTCATGGACGCCGGCTCCCACTGTGGGCACACTGAGGCGGAACAGTCCAGCAGGAGGGCATTATTGGGTACTGCCCTCAGAGGGGTCAGCACTATTCTCACAGAGTGGTTTTGTTTCACGGAGTATGGGCTGTAGTGAGCAAACCTGGCTCCACTGACCTCTCTCCTGTGTGTCATTTCACCATGTGATGTCTTCTACACATACCACAGCCATGGGGATGCCTCCAATCAGGAGAACCTTGCCTGGGCCCACAGGATGCCAGCAATACACAAATATTTTTCTTTATAAATTACTGAGTCTCTAGTATTTTCTTTTTACAGAAAGAGAAAATTTCCAAACATCTGAAGCTTGGGCTTAAGATTTTGTCCAGCAAAAAGGAATACCTTACAAATTCCCGTCCCATATAGGCATATATTACTAACATAGTGAGCATGGTGCTTAGTGTAAAAGGTTTCCAGTCAAAGTTCAAAGAAGAAGAAGAATTAAACATTTTTCCTTAAGCTCTTGATGAAGATTTTAAGATTAGAGAGTGTTTCTATCCTGGAAGTTTTCTATGAACTGCTATGTTGTCCACATTGATAACGACACTGTTCATGGTTAGGGTCCTTCAGATCCACTCTGTGGGAAGCCTGTCATGTCATGTGATCCCTAAAAAAAGGAGGATCCTTGAAAGTCAACCCCAGCACAATCTGTTTGAGAGGCTGCAGGACCAACACAGGAATGGCCAGGAGGATCCTGCTTTACCTGGCTGCTGGGCTTACTTGAAAGGAACTGTAAGATTAGGAGAAATCATCAAGCCTAAGAGTTCAGATTTATCTTCAGAAGTGGTTTAATCTCCAGAGTGACTCCAAAGCCCTCCTGGCTGAAAAATCACAGTCTAATGAGGGGAAGGGCTGGAGGGAGGGGCAGGAACTTCCCAAGCTGAGGTGCTCAGTGGCCAGGCCCCTTCACCCATCCACAGAGCTCTGGGACTGCTGTGTGTGACTCTACATGAGCAAAGGTGGTGCTTGCATGAAGAAGAACGTGCAAAGAACTTAGAGAACTCAATCCAAATGTTCCTTATTGGTTTTTTTCCTTGTTCTTTCTTTCTTTCTTTCTTTCTTTCTTTCTTTCTTTCTTTCTTTCTTCCTTTCTTCCTTTCTTTCTTTAAAATCAGGGATCAAACAGGGCCTTGCACTTGCCAGGCAGGCGCTGAAGCCAATGAGCTGTCTCCCAGGGCCCTCAAATGTTCCTTATTCTGATAAATTTACTGATAATAATATGAAGGCCATATATGCTCTGAAGTGGACCTAATGCCACTTTTAAAAATCATGGGTTTCACTGGATTTTTCTTCTGGGGTTGTAGCCTGTGTTAGCTTTTCATCACTGGAGCAAAATACTGGATTAATCATCTTCTCAGAAGGAAAGCTTTATTCTGACGCAGTTTCAAGGTTATACTCGGTAAGCTTCACTGCTTTCAAGCCTGAGATAGCACACCACAGCAGAATGGTTTTTTTGTTGTTGTTGAAGACGCCTGACAGTCGCCAAGCAGGGAGAGGGAGAAAGAGGCCAGGGCCCCAGTTGTCTTGGTTACTTTTTTCTAATTGCTGACACAAAATACATGATACCCAAGTTAAGGAGGGAAATGTTTATTTCACTGAAATTTGTAGAGCTTTCGGTCCATACTCAGCTGGCTCCAAGGCAGGACAGTGTGGCAGAGGGGCAGCAGCCCAAGGTAACAGAAGACAGCAAAAGCAGCAAGGCCAAGAGGGAAAGCAAGCCTCAAGCCTCAAAGTCACTAGGAACAGTGTGAAGTTTTGCACCGACTTATGCATTCTTAAATTGGGAGCCAAGAAGGATTCGAGAGATCACCTAGTGACACAATCTCCATGTAATACAATCTGCATTGTGAGCAGGCCACACACTCTAAGGCAGATGTAGCACTCAGGCCATCTCTGTCCTTCTCTGGCACAGGGTGATGACGTTTACAAAGGACCCTGGCCCCTGTTCAGCCACTTAGTTAAACTTCTAAACTTCTCAAATGATGTTTCTTCTCAGATTTCAGCATGTGTTAGCTTTTGGTTACAGGAGCCAAACACTGGAATAACCATGGTTTTGGAAGGAAGGGATTATTTTGCCTCACAGTTTCCAGGGTTTCAGTTTGTTCTCAGTTAGCTTTGTTGCTTTCAGGCCTGGGGCAACACCTCACTGCAGAAGTTTCTAGTGGAACTTGCTGCTCACCTCGTGGCAGGCATGAAGCAGCGAGAGGGAAGAAAGGACCTGGGTTCCAGTATTTGCTTAAATGGCACAGCCCCAGGGATATCATGTATTCCCACAAGGCCAGGCCTCTTAGAGGTCCTACCACCTCCCAGGAGCTTTGCAGGCCAGTGAGCAAACCTTTTACTTGGGGGCTGGGAGCGGACAGCCAGACACAGCACAGGCCTGCCTAAAGGCCATAAAATCACTAGGAACAGTGTGAAGTTTTGCACCGACTTATGCATTCTTAAATTGGGAGCCAAGAAGGATTCGAGAGATCACCTAGTGACACAATCTCCATGTGATACAAACACAGACACAAGACACTTTACAGGGTCATACATACAAGAAACTGTGGGGAACCTAACCCCTTTCCCTGGTCTCTGGCAGCTGAGCAGAAGTGCCCTAGCATTGTAGGAAGAACAGATAGCTCCTCCAGATTTCACAAAACAGGACTGAAGCCCACAAACTCACATTTCCCAAGAATATTAAGATGGAGTAGAGATAGAAAATGGTGCTTCATTTATAGCCTCTTTTTTTGTTTAGTTTTGTCAGAGATGGGTATCCCATTGCCATTTAAATATTGTAGGTGTGTGAATTCAGCAAAATATTCCAATATAGTCCAGTAGTCCATAATAGTAGTGAGTTATCCATAGGACTGGAAATGTCAGAAGTTGTTGACTTGAGCCTTTTACAGCTCAGCATATTAATATGGCTTTACTTTTTATACCTCATTTTTATACTTTTCTGCTTGCTGGTTAGGACTAAGATGAAGCATAATTAGGCTAGCTATACAACTACTTTCTCTTAATTCAATGAGAAGAAAGATTTGCACTCATAGTGTTTAGACAGGATATCATGTCTGCATCTTGTACAATGAATAACCACTACAAAGACAACAATATGTAATGTTTTAATTATTGAAACTGTCTTAATAATCAGTTTTGCAACTGTCTCATTATTTGTTTCTCAATAAAATTAATAAAAAAATATTTTTTAAAAAAGATGGAGTAGAAAGCCTGCCCTTCGTATTGTATGGACATCTGTGCTGAGCAGGCCGCGTTGGCTGTAGCCCTGCGACCAACCAGGTAGTGGCCCCATTACCTCTTATACCTGCTCTGCACGTTAAACTCACCCAAGCTTAGCACTGCTGCAAAAGAGAAAGGTAACTGGAGTTAGACCAAGATTCTTGTAGGGAGATCTTAGGTATCACTTTTCTGCTAAACAGTTCTGAACCTGAGCTTTTACCCTCTTGAAATCCTGCAGAGAAAGAGATCTGACTTATGCATAGCTAGGTGTCTGTGTTCCCAGGCTAAAAAATTAGTCAATGATACTGAGGTATGAGAAGAGATTTTTTTTTTTTCATTTATGTATTCGGTACAGAGTCTCACTATACAGCTCAGACTCATAGCGATCCTCCTGTTTTCAGCCTGCCCAGCTCTGGGATCACAGGTGTGCACCACCACACCCAGACTCTGTAGCAGGCTCAGCATGCTCAGTGGTGGGGCTGGCCTGGCATATAGAACTGGGAATCAGACCAGAGTCTCTGTGCTTGCCAAAGCTTAGTCTGCTGAGCCATCTCACCAGTCCAGAAAGAGATATTTTCAAAAGCTCTCTTCTGACCCTACTCTACTCAGCATGAGTCAAAAGAATAGAGTTTAAAGAAAAATAAAATAACAGTACCATATTTGCCACTTTTTATTATCTTCACAGTTGCTGCTGCCCCTCTGTTCTGTGGGAGCGGCAGGCAACTGAGCTCCTGGCGGAGCTGGTGGAGTGTGGCGGACACTTTCTTCCTCAATCATGGAAGGACATCAAGGCAGCGCGTCCCTTAGAAAGAAGCTACAGAAGAATCTGCATGAGCTCAGCTAAGTGCAATCAGGAGTTCAGGACTCTGGCTTTGTTTCTTCTTTGATTAACCCTGGAGGCAGAAAGGGAAAAGACGCACAGGCTGCTGGTCACAGGACGCTGCCTGGAGCCCCGGCTCCCTGCTCCTGTAAGCAGATATTTTTGCTAGAACCTGGGCTGCTGTTAGGCCTTTCACGGGCTGAACAGTTGGGGGACGTGTCTCCACTGCCTGCCCCAATCAACATCCTTTACTTTATTAGACATCCAATTGAATGTTCAAACCTTCAAGAAACCTTCCTTGGTTAACCTGCTAATTCACGGCACTCATTAAATTACATCTTTACTTGACAACCACTCACTAAACACTCTCCTCTATTTCAGGCACTTTATCTGTGAGGAGACAAGGACTAATAAGGCTCCATTCCTACACCGCTTGTTCTGTAGGAAGGAAGTGAGCTACACACAGAGGAGGTCATGGCCCTCCAACAGGTGTAACGTGTCCTGGGAGCCTCTGGGGCAGCTCCACAGAGAGGTCACATGGTGCCAACTTCAGCAGTGTTTACAGATAACCAACTTTGAATTATGATTTTAAAATCCCCACTCCTATTTCTCCTTGGAGAAAAATCTTCCTATTTAGGCAAATCCACTGGTCTGGCTTCTACCTCATGCCGGATGTGCAGGTCACTGAGAGGATCAGTGAGGAGACTTCTCCTTCTGGATGTCTCCTCTCCACTGAGTCCTTTCCTCCCTTCCATCTACTTAGACCGCCCTTAACTTCTCAGGGCCATTTCCAATCTCCTCGCCCCCAGAGAGCCTTGTGTGCACATTCCAGCCCTTATTTCCTTCTCAGTTTACTAGTTATTTTTAGTGGTTATAAAGCCAATAACAAGAACGATAAATATAACATCAAATTAACCTCTGTAGTATATAAATTCATTTCTGTGAATCATACTGTTCAATCCTCATGTTCTCATAATACACCACTTCCAACTTCATACTTCTCATTTTACAAACTAAAAATGGAAACACAATTAATAATAAACAAAAAACTAACCACCGGGGCTGTTCCCAGTCACAGGGGAGTCGCTAATCCAGAAGCTGAGGTCCCTGTCTTCCGCTCATTGTGTCTCACGAGCCTCACTGCCTACCGCATAACTGCTTACTTCGGTCTCTTCGCCTAGAACATTTCTTTCTAAGGGAGTGATAGAGACAGGACTGTGAGACCCAGACGCTTGCCCTGTACACCTGCCCACCACCAAGAGCCCAGCGCCTGAGGGTCCCAGATGAGTGACTGACTGTCAACTCTGACTGTTGGCCATTTCAGATTCAATCAGCGACCCACAAGATGGTAACTTTTATTTCTGTTTAGTTGAGAAGGGGAAGAGAGAAAGCGGGGAACTAAAATGACAAGCCAAGAGGGAAGCGAAACAGGGAGACAGCCAAAGGGCCAGAGAAGAGAGAAGTGAGAGGGACAGGGAAGCAAGAAGGGGAGAGAGAAGAGACAGAGCAAGAACAAAAGGGAGGGAGGGGAGCGCAGCCCTGCCTGTCTTCCCTGCCAAATCCATCTCAGGCTGTGAAAGGAAACAGACCTGCAGAACACCAAGCTGGTGCTCCAAGGTTATGGGTAATAATTGATGTTTTCGTGGGGCAAAAGGGAAAAGGAGGGGCGGAGGGTGAAAGAAGGCAGGAGGGAGATGGAAAAGTTTTCAGGGTCACAGGATACATTTATCAGAAGCTTTTAAAGAAGTGTTTAAGAGCAGCTAAGCGGTTGCTATGGAAATAGGTAAAAGCTAATCCATTATCTGCAACCTCGAGATGCCACCAGCTTGCCGCTGGGGGGCATTCTGCTTTTTATTAGTATTTCTTTTTCTTTTCTATCTTCTATTTTTTCCCTATCCAAACACATCACTGGAATTATGAAAAACAAATTAATAGAAGCTGAAGGAAAGGGAATTCGACTCCTTCTGAGATTATATTAACACATGAGGAAACCTTCACCCTGGGTGTCAACTCGTGAAGAGAGGGAAGATTATTTCCAGGAGATAAGATGGAAAGAAAACAACAATATATGAACACCTGGAGGGATAAATGTCCTGCCCCTCCCAGAGCCACCCTCCGTCCTTGGCTGCGTGTCTGAAGTTTGCTCAGAAACCCATAGAATTCAGCACGTGTCTCCTCCTTTTAAGCCCAGACCGCGACCCTCCATGGGAGCCATTTCGGAGGCTTTGGAGCCTCAGGAAGGAAGCAGCAGAAGCCATTTTGCAGGTGTGCCTCACTTCACATGAAAGCCACGATTCAGCTCAGGCTCACTCGCAAGCAAATCCAGGTAGGGCCAGGGCAGTTCCCCACTAATACCTGACGTGGAATACAGATTCTAATAGCTGATGTTTTATGCGTGCATCTTGTGGCCAATGCCAAGCGTGGATCGCACCAGTGGTCCTGGTGTCCTGGGGTCTCCCTCCCTCACACGCCTGTCTCCTCCCCCTCCCTAGCTAATGGGACTCTCCACACAATTGGGGGTTGGTAGTTGTAACTCCTCACAGACAGCTTAGACCTTGGCTACTTTTTAAAATTTGTCTTTAAGTAAATGCCCCGCAGTCGCAGCAAAATCTTAGCAATACCAAAAGTCAAACTGTAAAGTCTATTTTTTTTTTTACCTTTGCCAGCCCCAAATCATTTTTATGCATCCTGACACCTGAGTATCAATGAAGTTTTGTCTTCAAGTTCCACACTCAGCTTGTCTCTTAATCGAGACGGCATTCATTGTGGAAAATGACTGGTGTTTCTTCATTTATCTTCAGCTCCTCAACCATCATCCTAACTGGGAATCTTATCCTGTCTTCAAGGAATTAATGACTTCCCGGTTGTCTGCCTCACGATTTTCGTATTTTACCTACCTCACTGTTTAAAGGGCAGAATTCCTACAACAATAAACAAGCCCATTTGTGTTCTTTAAAATCCTTGACTGGGTCCTCAGCCCGCGTAGGCTAAGACTCTTAGGCTGAGCCTCTCTGGCCCACGGCTGCTACCTGCTTCTACAGGCCCCTCTGCGGCCCTGCTTCTGCAGATGCCTGGGTCCCTAGCTTGGTTACATCCTCTCTAGAGAGAAGGCTTTTCTGGGCAGGACTCTCCAGGGCCAGGGTCAGGGGCTGGGAAAAAGGGCTGGGCAATAACTGCTCTGCTTTACTTCTGCCAACAGTGGGGACTCGTGATTTCACTATGCTGATGGAAGTCAACATACAGCTCACGCGCCAATCCACTGAGAAAATTATTCACAACTAGACCTTCGCTGTAGAATGAATTCATGCCTGACTTAATCAGTTCTGCGAATTTAAATTCTGAATCATGAGCCCACTTAGAAAGAGACATAACTGGTAATCACCACATGTAACTCAGTGGCCAATGACAGAACGGGCAGGCAGGACTGTGGGGAGACAAATACATCTATTGACATTAAAATGTAAAACAAATTATGTTCCATTTTGCAGCAGATTTACCTTTGCAGTTGAAATCACTGGGCTGCAGAGCCACTAGCCCAGTGCTCCAAACCGCATCCTCAGCAGTTCAGTGAAAGAAGCAGAGTTAACAAAAGGGTCACGCTTGGATTAAACAAAAATGAAGGTTTCCGAGATGGAAGGGAAAGCGCGCAGGAGTTGCAGGAGCCTTTTCCTCCCCGTCACGCGTGCGGTGAGAGCGCTGGCCGGGAGAGGAGGAAGGACACGCACGGGGTGTGCTGCGTGCTTTTGTTCGAGGGAAGATGAGTCCCACTTCAAAATGAGGGCCCAGCAACACAGACCCCTGAAAATTAAAAATACTGAAGCACCAGAAATTGATGTTTTCAGGGCAAGCTCTGTAATTACTTAGAGCTACTGGAAAAATGACGGATTCCTAAAGTAGGGGCACATAGATTTTCTACGCCGCACTGCTTGGAAACAGGGCTCTTCAGGACCAGCACCGCAACTTTCAAATGGATTGGGTAGGAGTCAAGGGAGTCATGTCGCTGGATGATGCGGGGCTGCAAGGTAAGTGGCTCTTGACATTTATGTGACTTAGAGAGAATCTTCTGGTCAGGCTGAAGAACTGCCTTTTCTACTGCCCAAAACAACCCAAACCAATCTCTGATTAGAACTAAAAATGGAAAATACATTAATGGCAGAAAAACAAGACAGCATATATATATATATATATATATATATATATATATAACCTTGTGGGTTTAATATATATATATTTTCTTGTGGGTTTAATATATATATATAGTTTCTTGTGGGTTTAATAGTCCCATGGTTCATAAGGCAGGAACTTCGCTCGTGGTGGGTGCTGGCTGGAAGTTACCAAAGCAGGAAGGATGCAGGCTGGGTGGCTCTGGGCCTGGAAGGGGCTTTCCAGCCTATGGCTAAGATGTAATTTGACCCAGTCTGGGCAAATGTCAACATTAAAGCCACATGTAACATCAAGGCCGGAAGCAGACGGAAGCTCCCACATCACAGGTGGACGATGCTTTTTAGGCTCAGTACCTGACGTGGGTTTCAGGACGCAGAGGCAGACGTCCCTAAGACCGGTGGGTGGGATCGACCCGTCCACCGCCATCTGTGCCCCACTCGCTTGGTTGTTCTTCCACAGTAAACAGAAGCGCCTGTTTCTTTTCCTCAGTGGTTGACGGTCCCCCTTATGGTGGCCCTGACTAATTTTTCCTATTCATTGAGATATGTGTGTAGTAACTTTCTGTCACCATAATACTCCTCTGAGATAGACGGTCACCTTTTCCCTGGAGATTGGATTTATTCAAACAGTGGACAACAGGCAGAACTTGAAGCTGGGGCGTTCGCCCTCCTGGCTTGTGCTACGCTGAGGGCAACGAGATGCTGTGAGAGGGTCTGCTCGGGTCCTCAGCTGGGCCACTGGGAGTGTGTGGCTGGTGCAACCTTGTATTTAAGAGGTGCCACACCCACCCCTCCTTCACTGGGTCTGTTGCTGTTTTCATCAAAATTTCTCCTTTTATCAAAATTTCACCTTCTCCTTTGGAAGAAACTTGGAAGGTTTTTTTCGTTCGTTTGCTCGTTTTTGTTTTTGTTTTTAATGTATTTAGTACAGGGTCTACAGGGTCTCACTACACAGATCAGACTCGTTGTGATTCTGCTGTTCTCAGCCACACAGATGTGGAGATTGCAGGCACACGCCACCACACCCAGTCTCAGTCGCTGTCTCAGTGCGCCCCGGGGTGGGGCCAGCATAGCACACTGGGGATTGAAGCCCTGGCCCCTGTGTCTGCCTAAGCAGGTGCCTTAATCCACTGAGCTATCTGGAAGGTCCTGAAACTTGAAGTTTTGTATCAAAATTGTAAATGTTTTGGAACTAGATACAGCAGCAGTTGAACAGCATTGCAAATGTTTGCTTAAAAATGGTTCCATGTACCTTTCAATAAACCAGTACAAATCAGCAGTCCAATTACCTCAGCTTTCGTTTGGGTGTCCTCCTTGCACTGCTTTTCTTTCTCCTTTCCTCTATCCAGTACTTCTCTCCTTGTGAACACCTTCTCTCTTCTACAATATCTGCCATGTCTTTCTGATTTTATTGACTTTTTCAGCGTCTTTCACTTCAGAGACAGAACGACGGTCACACACGTGAGTCCGTTTTATCTCACTGATGCATTTGCTCTCCAGTTGCATCCATTCACTATAAAAGCCTTGAGTTTATCTTTCTTTATAGCTCAGTAGTACTCCATTGTATAAAAATACCACATCTTTTTTATCCATTCCTCAGTTGATGGGCATCTAAGTTGTTTCCAAGATTTAGCGATGACAAATGGCGCTGCTACAAACATGGCTGCTCATCTATCTCTGGGGCATGAGGTATGCAGCTCTTCTGGGAGAATACCCAGAAGGTAGAGGAGATGCTGAAGAATTGATTCCTGAGTGCTGCTGAACCTCCAGAATGCTGTCTGCCATCTCCAGTTATCAATGGCCTGGGTAACCATCGTCATTATTTTCTACATTCCCTTGGAAATTGGGGGCTCTACAGCAGCAGATTCATGACTTATATTGATGCACTACTTCCTCTTATGGATGGAAAATTTAGAATCCATGACACAAAATAGCTTAGCACATGTCACACAGGGAAGGAACATCAACTCTGTGGTGTGGGCTCTAGTCCAGGGCTCCCTTAAGCTGACCACACCTGCTGTTGTAACTCATGACTTTTAGCTAATCGGGGTCACAATAGCTAAGACATTCTCTTGCTTGACTCTCTAATAAGGCGAAACTCCTCAAAGACCCAGTTCTTGGCATCTGAGCATTGACAGCACCCAGTGACCACCAGGTGATTCTTGAACCAAGCCAGAAGCATCAATGGCCACAGTTCCAAGGGTCTGGAGTTTACTTCAGCATCTCTTCGAAAGAGCAAAATGCCTTGGTGGTTGTCCCAGCTTCTTGGATCTTAGCAAGCAGAAACCAAATCTCTTACTGCTCCTGAAACCTTCACAGTTTTCCCTACACAATCAAGCCTTGATAAGCATTGTCCCCTGACTGAGTAGTGCTAATGTCCATGTTAAGAATAAGCGATCCAGCAGGGAAGCAGTCCTGTGCACCCCCTATGGTCCTCTACTGGGAGTGGCAGGCATGCCGAAAGCAAGCTCTTGAAACGGTGTGGCTGGAAGGCATTCATTTGCTCTGCTCTGAGGGAATCTCCCCTGTAATCATGGATTGTCGATTCCATGGTGTTAAAAAAATAACTCAGCAATTTTTCTGTCTATAGTTTTGTTTCATATGCTGGGTTAAACATACTCATGGAGCCTGGTAGGTTTCAGCTGTGATGGATGGTTAACGTCAGTGGGGTGTAGTGGATAATGTATGTGTGATTCAGATTTGAAATACTTATACCTTCTTCCTGTAATATTAGTAGTCTTGGACACAACATATTATTCCCTTACTGTAAACTGCTACTGTAAGTAGGGAAGAATGAGTCCCTGCTTCTCTTTTCCTACTATAGAAAAGAATTACTAAAGCAAGCTCACTATTTAATGTGTGGAAGTTCTACCAAAAGACATAATGGAAAGTGCTTTAGGAAACATACATTGTTGTCCTAACAGCTTTTCAGTGGTCTACAGGAACTGTGCTCTAACAAAGCAGAAGTGGCAAGGGTCACTAAGGTGCTTAGCACGAACCTTCTTTGCCTCACGGAGACCTCTCTGGCTGTCTGCTCTCGTACGTGCTAGGTCCTACTCTAACTCAGACCCTCTTTATCAGTATGATTAATGTTTTCAGACACACATCAGTGCTCTGCTTCTCAACGTTGGCCACTTCCCAGATGTAGCCCTAGAAAATCTGCATTGATTTCATAGACTTCCCCATGTCTGGACCACATCTTCATTACTCACGGCTCTTGAAAGTTATTTTGGATTTGCATATCCCCCCATTTTCTCTTGTCTCAGCCTCTAACTCCCACGGGACTCCACTGATTGATGGACAGGGATGGGAAGCAACATCTCCAGTGACATTCATATGCTCCTGCCTCAGTCTAGCCCTGTTCAGGTCCACCATGGGCGCAGCCAGGATTCAGCCTGGGAACTGCCTGCTATGCAGTAAAACATCAGATGACTCCAAGATCAACTCAGTGTCTGGGACTGTCACGTTCCAAGCAGTGGAGGAAGATGTTCTTGTATTTAATTCTTTAGATGCAGAGAAAAGTAAGGTGGCTTTCCCTTGACATGTAATTACATGGCATAGACATATATGTTAGTCAGCTTTCTCTTGCTGTGACAAAATACCTGAGAAAATCTACCGAAAGAAGGAAGCATTTACGTTGGCCCCGTTTCAAAAGCTTCAGTCTCCGGTTGTTCAGCCCCATGGATAAGGGCCTGTGCTGAGGCAGGTGTGTAGAGGAATGGCGGTGGGGCGCTGTGCATGCCATGTCAGAGAGGAAGCAGAGTGGGACAGGGGCCTGGGGACAAGTTACACCCTGCCAGTGCACACTTCCAGTGACCTGTTTCCTTCCACAGAAGTGTCCACTGCCCCCCCCATAGTGCTATCAAATTTTGAATCCTCCACTGGATGAATTCCCCGATGAGGTCTGAGTCCTCAGGATCTCATCACCTTCCAAAATCCACACTGCTAAACAGAGCTACTTGGGGACCAAGCTTTAAAGACATGAACTGTAGGGGACTTTGCAGACCCAAACCATGTTTACTCATTCTGTTTACTAACATCTCTCTTTCGTCTCCACCTGATCAACACGTAGCAAGTCCCAAGCATTTGTCATGTATACTGAGGGGCACACAGGTAAGACTAATTGGGAACAATAAAGTGAGGTCCTTTCTTTTCCTTTATTTCATCCTTTGGTGAACAATTTGTGTTCAAATTCAGACCAATTCGTTACCAGCATGTAATTAAGAAAGCTGAGCTGCCTAATGCAGGGTTTGGACTTTGAATTAATTTGCCCTTTTGAGCACAGCATAGAGAAGGAAGATGTCTGGATACTTGTTATAACCCCTATTCTCTCGGCCTTGCTGTTTACACAGATGTTTTCCCGAGTCACCCTAGGAGCAGCTAGAAGATGCTACCCATGAACAGACTAAATCGCTGAGGTAAAGTGTTCCAAATTATCCCAGAGATTTAAGATGCAGTCACTTGGAGACGTGTGAACTACAGCAAATGAGTCATTCAGCTTAGATCACCTTGCTTTTGTTGTTGAGAAACCACTTTGTTCCAAACTTTAGATGAGGTTCAGTGAAGTGGTTAGAAAAATCACCCACAGAAAGGCAAGTTTCTGCTGGGCTGGGTGGTGCCCTGCGTTTCAATTTCTGGGTACTGCTGGGAGGTGTCTGGTGTAGTTTGCAAGCAGGTGCTATGGAGGGACAGCCGAGGGAGTCCAGCCAATCCTGGACAGTCAGGAGAAGAGCTCTCAGAAATGAAGTGTGTGTGGCAGGCCATGCTGAGATCTGTGGGTACGAGGGCAGTGTCTCTGCCTTGGTGCTGCAGGAAACTGCATGAGAAGTGGCAAAGAGCATCATCCGGGGAAGAGAAAATAACAATAACGTGCCCAGGAGCAGCCTCAGTGAGCCCTGGAGGGTCGAAGCAGCCAGGGAATTGCTAAGGAAGTGCGTGGCTGATGCGGATGTTGGTGTTACGCACCACAAGGGCAGACACAGACTAGCTTCCCAGGGCCAGCGGGCGCAGCGACACAGCAGGAGGTCAGGCGTCCTCTCTCCTGCCTCTCGCCTCCATTCCACAGGGCATGGTTCTTTTCGGCGGGAGCAAAGCTTTTCACCACTTCCCAGTTCATGTACTGAGAACTGACCAGGGCCAGCAGCAGCTAAGCTACCCTGCTGTTGCCAAAAACAGCTGAAACAGAGCAGCTTGGACTTCAGAATCTGGCTTCTCCTCAGTCAAGCTGCACCTCTGGTGTGCTAAGCTGTGACTAGAGGACAGAGTCAACCGGAACAAACATGGCTGCCCGCTTCTGTGAGAGGCCACGGCCTGGGGCAGGGCAGCTGCGCTGGGGACCACTGGCCGCGCCCACACTGGGTTTAATCATAGGAACTGAGCTGGACTTGTTGCAGGAAGCCCTGTTGCCTATTAACTAATTCATACATAACCAACTGCCTGCTTGGTAGCCCGCCCTACAGCCAATTAAGCTGCTTTCTGTGTCTCATTTTTCTTTTGCTCTACATGCTGCCTGATCACATCACTGGCTGCAGTTCTCGCAGCCCACGGGATCCAGGAGCTGCACAGTTCATGGCTCATGTTTTGTTTTTCTTCTGTTTTGCTCGAGTAACTACACTTGACAAAACGGGTTGAAGGAATTTTCTCTTTTCCCATCACCAGGTTACACGGTGGGGAAACTGGGAACGAATGTGGAGGGGTGCTGGCTTTGTTACAGAGCTAGCAGACACCATGAGCTAGAGGCAAGAGTGTGTGCTTCTGTTGTTACAAAATACGGGCACCAACTATGGCTTTGACTTGTACCATAAAGCTTGCTATCTGGCTAGAGGGGAGGCCACGTCCTGAAAGACCTGAAAAAATGTGTTTAAATAATAGATTTTCATCTTGAGAAAACACTGAGTGGTAGGAAGATGGTTAGGTAATGTATTATGTTTGTTTATTTCAAAGTTGAATTTAGACATAGATTAGATCTGACATATCCATTGGAGAAAATCCCTCTTGCTTTTCTCGGGGTGGGCTGGATAGAGACAGTTAAAAGGGCACAGTCTCAGCTGAGGGCTCTGGTCCTAAGGCAGCAGCAGGGTGTCTGGTGTTGCGCATGCGCTTCACTGGTCAAGTGCGACCTGCCCGCAGACAGAAGTCTGGGCCACAGGCAGCGTAGTTAAGATGAATGAGCGCAAGTCAGCAGCTAAAGTCACAGATGGGAATGGAGCCCTGGAGAGAATAAAAGAAAGCCTCTCTCTCTCTCTCTCTCTGTCTCTGTCTCTGTCACTCTCTGTCTCTTTGTCTCTCTGTCTCTGTCTCTCTGTCTCTGTCTCTGTCTCTCTCTGTCTCTCTGTCTCTCTCTGTCTCTCTCTCTTTCTGTCTTTCTCTGTCTTTCTCTCTCTGTCTCTGTCTCTTTCTCTCTGTCTCTGTCACTCTCTGGCTCTGTCTCTCTATCTCTCTCTCTCTGTCTCTGTCTCTCTCTGTCTCTCTCTGTCTGTCTTTCTCTCTCTCTGTCTCTGTCTCTCTGTCTCTGTCACTCTCTGGCTGTGTCTCTCTGTCTCTGTCTCTGTCTCTCTCTGTCTCTGTCTCTCTGTCTCTCTGTCTGTCTCTGTCTCTCTCTCTCTCTTTCTCTTTCCCCCCTCTCTCTGATTAAGCAGTAGGAAAGAAAGTCCTTTCTACTCAGCACTAAAGTATCTTGTGCATATACGCAAATACCAAGGCACAGAAGGATCTCAATCCTAAGGGTAACAGCATTCATCAAACAATTTCACCCCCAGGAATTCTTACTACGAACATAGTCATTGACATACTTAGGCTTCTTCATTCAATATTTCTTGTAATGTTATTTGTAGAAGCAAAAAATACCTACAATCTAGAAGCAACTTATATTTCCACCATTTGGAGACTTGTACACTAATCATCTCCGCGGCATAGACTAGTACGCAGAGTTCGTGCGCACATAGAACTACTCAAAGTACACTGCAAGGGCTGCATGGGAGGCCGGAAGCCTGGAGCCCTCACAGGCAGGCAGGCAGGCCTCTCGTTTTTGCATCGACTGCTCCTTCCCTACATCTCGGGGTGTGCACGCGCAGAGGGCCCTTGCTTGGCTCATGAGCTGAACTCTCTCCGTGGCTCTGGTCACAGACCAAATTGGACAACAACCGAACCAAATGCAACGCTTAGGTTCAGTGTTGACCTCACGGGGATACTGGATTTGGGTCTCGTTTAGACATGTGACGTGAGATGTAGCTTCCGGCTACACTGAGTGTGTTTAGCTACCGGACGCGTAACACTGCGAGGATCAGATTGCTGCAGTTCATTCCTCTCATTTAGCCAAAACTTTATGTCTCTTGATAAATAACTTCATATTTTCACCTTCTTCTACCTCCTGGTAATAACCCTTCTCGTCAGATTTTATGAAGTTGACTGATTTAGGTACTTCTTACACTTGGAATCATGCATTATTGGGGGGTGTGCGTGTGTGTGTGTGTGCGTGTGCGTGCATGTGCATGCGTGTGTGCATGTGTGTGTGGCTTATTCCTTTCGTGTGATGTTCTCAAGATTCACCTATGCTCTTGCATATCACAGAACTTCATTCTCTTTCCTAAACCTGAGTCCGACTCAGTCGCACGTGTAGGCCACGTTATTTTTACCCGCTCGTCTGTCAGTGAACACTGGATCGTGTCCACATCTCAGCTGCTGTGAATAGTGCTGGGATGCGTGTGGAGGTGCCAGTGTCTCTTGGGGGTAATTTTCATTCTTTTGGATATACGCAGAAGTAGAATCGCTGGGTCATGGCAGGTCTGTTCTCTGTGGATCCGAGGAGTTCCTACATTGCTCGTTTTTCCACTGTATCTTTTTCTCACAGATAAGCAAGGCTTCCAACTCCTGCACATCCTCACCAACACTATTTGGTTACTCTGTTTTTTTTTCCTTTTCCCTTTCTTTGTTTCTCTTTCTTTCTCTTCCTTTCTTTCTCTTTCTTCCTTTCTTCATCCGTCCTTCCTTCCTTTTTGTTTCTTCTTCCTCTCTTTCTCTGTCTCTCTCTCTCTCTGTCTTTCTTTCCAACCCAACACATGTGAAATGATGTCTCACTCTGGTTTTGATTCGCACTTTCCTGATGATCAGTGATAGTGAGCAGGTATCCACATCTGTCTGCTTTGTATCTCTCTGTCTTCCTGAAAGGAATGTCTGTTCATGCAAAGATGTGGTAGTGACTTGCCCCATCAAAGTTCATTTGTTTGACTTTCTGTCTTCCTCGCATTGATGGGACCTTTGGGAGGTAGCACCTAGCAGAGGGTCACAGGTCCACATGGCTCTGCTGCCCTCAGTAGGGGACAAAGTGGCTCTCTAGAAACCCTGCGTTAGGTCTGATAAAAGAAAGGTCTAAGAAATGAGCATGACTCGGCCACTCTCTGGCTTCCACGTGCTCTTGCCTTTCCTCAAGCACGTCTGCCATGATGTCCTCTACCATGAACCTCTCACCAGAAGGGGTCAGAGGTCACCGGATCTTGGATTCAGACTTCAGATCTATGCCCTTAATAAGCATCTTGCCTCTGTTGTTTTTCTGTGTCATTTATTCCTTCTCTCATTATTTTTATGTTCATACTTTTTACTAAATATGAACTTGATTAATTATACATTCCATCCCCTTGAGGTATAAAATTAAGTTTATTTAAAAACTTTGTCTTTTTGGGCCAGCCAAATAGCTCAGCAGATTGAAGTGCTTGCAAGCAGGCGCAGGGGCTGGGGGTGCGATCCCAGGGCCTGCCGTGCCAGCCCCACCCCAGGGTCATGCGGAGCCGGCAACTGAGTCTGGGCGTGGTGGTGCGCCCCTGTAATCCCAGCTCTTGGGAGGCTGTAAACAGGCAGATCATTACGAGCCCCATCTAGTAGCGAGACCCTGAACACCCCGTAGAGCCTTCCTTAAAATACAAAAATAAAATAAAATCTTTGTTTTTTAAAAAATAACCTATGCAATTCTGTAATCTTTTACTGCTACTTTTTCTGCATCCTGTCAGATTGGATGTGTTGCATTTCAATGTCAATTTCTTACAGAGTTATCTCATTTTCCTTTTTTGTCTATGTCTGATTCATTTTTATTCCAAAGTGTATTTTTACATTTCTGTAAAGTTCTAAGTTTTGCTTCTGTCATTGGCATCTGGTTATATTCCACTGTTTTCAGAAAGTACACATAGTACAATTTCAATATTTTATATTTGGTTGAGACTATTTTTGTAATCTAACACATAATCCATGCTGGAAAAGATTGATGTGCACCAAGGACATATGCATATTGTTGCTGAGAGTTCAAACATTCTGTGTCTTTCTGAGATTCATTTGGTACATGGCATGGATAGAGTCTAGTTGCTGCTTATTAGTTTTATCCCTGGGTAGTCCATGCAGTATGAAAAGTTTCTGTCCCTTCTACTTGCTGTGTACATCTAGCAGCTGATATTTCATGCATATATATTATAACTATTTTACCTTATTAGCTGGTTATTGCTTTTGCCATCCTACAATATCCTTTGTTGATTTTGTGACAGTTGTTAGCTTAAAATCTCTTTGTACTGCACAAACATACCTGTTTTGTCTTTCACAAGAACTGTCTCTTTCCATTGATTCAGTTTTAAATTCTGTGTCTCCTTAAGTCAAGTTTGACTGTATTTTTTCAGTGAGTATTTATTTATTTATTTATTTATTATTATTATTATTATTATTATTTTTTTTTTTTTTTTTTTTGCAGAACCAGGGATTGAACTCAGACCTTTGCTCTTGCCAGGCAAGAGCTTATTCTACTGAGCCATCTCCCCGGCCCCTAGTGAGTCTTTTTTTAAACATCACTGTAGCACACATTTTGGTTTTATTGGTAAATGCAACCCATTTAGATTTTAAATAATTATTGATAACAAAAAGCTTATTTTTGCCAATTTATTATTATTTTCTTTCAGTCTTAGGTCTTTCTTATTATTCTCATTTGCTGTCTTCCTTAGTGTTCTCACATTGGTATGCTTTGTTTCTTTTGGCTTTCTTTTGTAGGAGTTAGACAAATTTTGCCTCTGTTTACTCTGGGACTTATATAAAACATACAATCATAAATCTCTAAATTGATAACTCAAAATCCTCTCCTTTGTGTTATTGTCATAATTTACAACACTTACAACAAAGTTATATCTCATCATGCAACCTATAAGTATAAACATGTATTTAGTTTAATTGTTTTAATAGTTTTGTCTTTTAACTTTTTATGTTTAAATTATTGCAGGGACTGGAGAGATAGCTCAGTAGAATAAGCACTTGCCTGGCAAGTGCAAGGGCCTGAGTTCAATCCCTGGTTCCACCAAAAAATAGATAAATAAATAATGATTTACTGTCCGGCATTGCACATTTGTGTATATTTTCACCTTTTTGTGTAACTCTGTGCTTCTGGGATTCAGACATCTACTTCCTCTGGGTCTGGGACTGTGTCAGGCCTTACCACTGAGAACGCCCTCTGCTCCTGCCCTTCTCGTCTCCTTGTCCTGGCGGAGTGCATGTACTGGTCCGCGTGGTTGTGGCGACGCTGTTCCTTGGATGGAACGCTGCCCAGTGACCTGTCTTAGAGCCTGCTGAACCCCCTTCGGCTGTCCACTGCTGACCTTTGTTTGCTGAATTTTGAAGTCACTTGTGTTTTACAGCTTCCTAACTTCCATTAGCATTGCAAATATATTCTGTGTTTCATTTCCAACACAAATGTTCATCTGTCCTTCTATTGACCTTGATCTGTTTGTTTATGATAATCATTTTTACATTTTATGTCAGATAAACTACATAATTGTCTAGTCTTCAGGTCAGCTCCGGGAGACCCCTGCCTTCCGTTCCTTCATTTGAAGCACACTTCTCACTCTTCCTTCACACTCTGTGTTGGTGCTCCAGTTAGATCAGGCCTGTTGCCTGCTCTTCACTGCCAGCCTTTTCTAGGGGTTCTCCCCCCACTAGGCGCAGAGACTGTTGCACCGCGACCGCCCTTTCCAGGCCCAGGAGCAGCCGCAGCTGCTTTGCTGGCGTGCTCTGCGGCAAGCCACGGGAAGGAGCAGCGCAGGCTCCCGGCCAGCCTGGGAGGCTCTGCGCCCGCAGGCCTGAGGCCAGTCTCCTGGGGGTCCTGTCGGGGGCGTGGGCGGCTGGACTCGCGGGGCCAGGCCAGGAGCTGGGCACCTGTTGCTCACTGCACAGGCCTGTACCCGAGGCGGGGGCTCAGTCAGACGGTGCCCTGCGCCTCTCTTTAGTGAGCCTGGTTTGGCAGATCTCTGGTTTACAGGTTTTCATTTGATTTATGGGGGTTGGGGATATAGCTCAGTGGCACAAGTGCCTGCCTGGAAAGCACAGGGTGCTGAGTTCTAGCCCCAGTAGCAACCCCCAAAATAAAAATGTCAACGCTCACTTGATTTGTAAACTCCTCACCCAGGATCTTGTACCTGAATCGTTGCTGAGTTGGTGAGCTTGTTGGGGAAAGGGTGGCTTGGGGCTTCCCCTGCTGCCATCCTACAGGCTTTACTTCCTCCTTCCTTGTATTAGGAAGAGACCAAACAAATTGTCCACAACTGCCAATCCCAGAAATGACAAGTAAGGCTCTTAAAATTTTGCCTATAATATACTTCATGTTTTAATTTTTCAAACCAAGTTTTATGAAAGTGTTACTGAATAGTGCGATTTTAATTAAGTCACATCTCATGCCCGTCATTCACAAACACACACAGCAGATCGCTTCCACATAATATGTACCTAACAATAAAAGTGGAGGGCCAGAGAGATAGCTCAGTGGCTTACACGCATGCCTAGCAAGCACAAGGTCCTGAGTTTGAAACCCAGCACAAAACCCCGAAACATTAAAAGTAAGTCTTCCATAGCTTATAAAACGGAGCCACGCAAGTGAATCTCCCACGGAGGGAGCTGAAATACCCAGAATAGTAAATTGTGAATTATTTTAATCCTTTTTAAAAACTGGCTGATGAAATCGAGAGAAAGGACCAGAACTGAGCAATTTCCCCAGCTGGAGGACCATCTTAATAAACTCTATCTTAGTAAACTGCATCTAAGTTGTTCAAACGGCAATTAGTTACATAAGTAGCCATAAGTAAATCTATATGCAGTCAACCCATAGGACAGTGTTTGTTCTCTTTGTTTTTTTGTTTTGCTTTGTTTCGTTTTCTTTTGTTTCAGTTTTGCAATGTTTTTATTTTTTTGCATTTCTCAACCAAAATTTATTATATAAATTACCTGAACAGTGAATAGATTTATTCCTATGCATACACTCTAGTTTTCTTTTTCTAAACTTTTTAAGAGAATAAAAAATGATGAAAGAAAACATTAAAAATGATACAAAATTTCACTAAACAAAATTATCGGTATTCAGTCATGGTTATTGTATTGCATATTGTTGTCTTCAGATTAATTGTTCAGATTACGAGATTAGCAGAATGCAAACGTGGTCAAAATTTATAAAGGAGAGAGAAAAATTAAGTATTAAATGCTCCTTTCAATAGACCAGCAGAAATCAGCAGTACAATTATGCAAACTATCCTTTCTTTCTTTCTTTCTTTCTTTCTTTCTTTCTTTCTTTCTTTCTTTCTCTCTTTCTTTCTCTTTTTCTCTTTCTTTCCTCCTGTCTGTCTATCTGTCTGTCTGTCTGTCATCTGTCTGTTTTCTCCCTTTGCCTCACCCAGGTTGTTCCCTCCCTTTCAGCCATTTGATTCTCTGTCAGGAGACTTGACCGTTTGGCCCCAGTGCTCAGGAAGGGTCATCTGTGACAGAGTCAGCCATCTACAAGGTTACATTGACACCAGTGCATGACAGGTGGCCACATGTAAATGTCCCTGGAACTCCACTATTTTATTCTGCATGTCGAAGCACGTGTAAAAGATGCAAAACACAAATCCGGAACTCAGTATTTGCATTGCACCCTGTCTTAGAAAAGTGGGCTCTATCTAATATCTGAGTCTTATGCAGGCAACAGTGCCCTTCAGTTTGCCTTTGTGGGCTTTCAGCATGAATTAATTACATAACTTCCACATACAAAGGCCCAGCTCACTTAGCTTTTACCATGATGTCTTCAGTGTTTGTTTACAAGTGTAATTAGAGAATCTTATTTTCAAAATTGAGTTTTCTGGGTTGAAAACAATCTTCAACCAATGTCTGGACTTAGCAAAACACGTGGGAGGGGACTGACTGTAGCAAAATTCCAAAGGAAAACAAAAGCTGTAAATTCTAGCAGAGGTAGAATAGGGCGCTCTGTACCCACCCCTGAACAAAACTCAGAAAAAAGTAATAAAAATGCAAGTGTCTTCTGTTTAGTTCTAAAGTCTTAATGCTATGTGGTCTGCCTTTCTAGAGCTTTGCAACAAAAAAGCTTTTGTCTCCAAATGGTTTTCATGTTAAGGTGGGAGAGTTTCAATAACTTAGTAATGTTTGAATCACCCTTGTTCGGTGTAATATATGAAACAGCTCACTAGGCTTACAGTTGTTCAGAATTTTAAAAATAAAATTGTGCCAGCAGTTCTGTCCATCTTTGTGCTAAAGCAATGCACATAATTTTTGAATAAAGAACACAGTAGTGAGTTTGTGAGCTTGCTGGCAGCAGCTGTGACACACGCGGCTGCACGCACTCTGACTCTCTCTCAAACACCCATTGGGGGAATTATCATATGCACCCTTACATGTTCAAGGGGAATTATCATATGCACCCTTACATGTTCAAGGGGAATTATCATATGCACCCTTACATGT
>NW_004524758.1:2063351-2070943 GCF_000260255.1 Octodon degus
TGCACCCTTCTTACATGTTCAAGGGGAATTATCATATGCACCCTTCTTACATGTTCAAGGGGAATTATCATATGCACCCTTCTTACATGTTCAAGAACTACCAACAACTGATGCACGGCTGGAAGAAAGCAAGATGCCGAAGTCGCACTTGGGTTTTACCCTGTGGAGATTACAAACTTAATTTGTACGCTTCCTTCAAACAACAAGCCCTCATCCCCACCCCCCTGCGTTGGAGGAAAAAAAGCGTTGCAAAAATTGAAGTAACAAAATACACCACTTATTTCTAAAAAAGATGGCAAAGACTTAAAGTCAACCCTGTCGCTTATCTTTGCCTCATTTCATTGTTGATGGTAATGACTGAATAGGAGTCTGTATTAATGAAGCAAATCGGATAGCACAGGAAAAAGCCGCAGCAGCCCAGGCGCCATCAAACTGTCCAGGCCGGCTGGCTGTTCTGGCTCCCCTTCCAATCAACTGCTCCCCTGCGCCTCCTGCAAAGTGGCAAGCACCGTGATGCTCCCAGAAAATTCTGGTCCTCAAAACCACCTGTTGCAAATTCACCCCTCCATGACTTGCTGGGTTTTGTCAGGGTGCCAGGCAGGGCGCACAAGGAGAGAGAGCGGCAGGGCTGTGTGGTGCAGGTGATGAGGGAGCCGGAGTGGAGTGGATGGGCACACGGCAGCCGCGGTACTCAGGCCCAGTGGTGGGAAAGAAGGAGCTTAGAGGCAATTGCAGAGTAGCAGGATGCATCTCAAAACCTCTTGATGGAATGCTCTTTGGAGACCGCGGAGCTCAAATCTCAGAGACACAGCATCCTCCTGTCCCCAAAGGTTGCAGAGCCTGAAGAATTCATTTGCACTCCTCCTGCTAAGAGCCTTTGCTCGGTACAGCAGCACAGGGGGACGAGCTGTTCCAAAGGAGACAATCGAGCTCTGATAGACTGAGACATGCTGATGACAGAGTTGAATCTCAGCAGTCTAATGGGCCCAGTGAGGCAGTAAATTTCACAGCAACTTGACACATTAATATAGAAGTACAGTCTGTTATATCGAAGGGAGATTGTCTTCGTCCTTACGGGGAAACCAGCAATCCAAAAATGAAAAGTGTGTGCTGGTGACTTGTGAAAAATGTAGTTAACTCTGAAAGCAGAGGGAGAGAGACTTCTACCCTCCCTGGTTGGAGTCCTCCGGCAGGACAGACCTGGGCCCGCCCGCAGAGCCTAAGGCCTGCATACACCCCCTCCAGGCCTGGGAATCTCTCCATATCTGAAGCCAGCCAACAAGCTTCTACTTGGTCTCATAAGATGATGTAGGGCCTCTCTAATGTTCTGTGTTGTGCTACATATTTGTCCCACCACAGCTGGTCAAGGAAGTTTTCTGTACCATTCCACAGGGGGAATGGGAGGATTTTAATTACTTAATAATAAGGAGGCATTTTGGTAAATTACAGTCTAGCCACAGGATTAAATATGATGGATGGCTGAATGATCATTATATAGATTAAATAGAAAAAGCATGAGTTATATTTATGATTTAATGTTTACTAAAACACAGGCTACAATGCTATCAGAATAGATGTGAAACCATCCATTCAGAGCATTCAGGACTTGAAAATAAAATGTGAGAAGGGAGATGGGTGCACACTTGTTTTAATTTTGCAAATGCAATTAGCAGTATTCTAACATTGTAGTTTAAAACATACCTTTTTAATAAACCATAGAAACCAGGAGTTAATTTATTAACTCTTTTTGCTTGGTCATTGTCTAATGCTAATGTATTTACCAAATGCGTTTAATTTCCTTGCACACCTAGAGCCGGAGTTTACCTGAAGAGAAAGCACTTTAATTCTCAGGTCCGTGATATAGTCCGTCTTCCTTTCCATCAGTCAATTCTTAGTGTTTCCAAGAGTAAACCTGGTCCTTGTGTATCAAAAAGTTAATTTAGCCAAATCAATGTACACTGGTCTAACAGAAGAGTCGGCTCCATAAGGGACCTTTCCATCATTCTGGTTCATTTTGTTTTGCTTTTGTTTCTAATAATGCACTAAAATATGTTTGACACTCGGGTAAGGTTTGATTGAATGATAGCAGCAGCACGGCGTCTTGCAGACTTGAGACCAGCCCAAGCAGGGCTTTGTGTGTTTCGGAAGAGGATCTGTGTGAAAACATATCTGGGGGGACAGCCTTTAGGGTCTTTAAAGTAAACAGACCTTTAATGTCTGCTGCAATTAAAATAGAGAATGAATGACGAGTAGGATTTGCTTTGATTCAGGGAAATGTGATTGATTCTTCATATCGAGAATTAAATGATGCCTCCGACAGATCATTACAGAGGTGAAGCAATACTTCCTTGTTTATGTGGTTCTTTAATTATTTTATTATTTATGATGGATATATGTCAATATCAAATACAGCCAAACTTTGACACAACTTCGCTTATCAGTCACCCACACCCCATCCTCTTTGTCTTTGCTCGCGTCCAGTGAGATCATCGAGGCTACAGCCCTACTCCCTGGCCTGGGCTGTGATTTGTTGGTCATTGTACATGCAGTTCCATCTACTTGGAATGCAGGGGAGGAAGCACTGTATCTCATCTACTCTGTTCTCATTCAGGTAACAGGGACTGTTTTGAACTCTAAATTTTACTGCACTCTGTGCTTGGGCAGTAAGGGCAGAGCAGGATGCTAAGCAGAGAGACAGCTCTGCTCCTAAGCTACCCCATCTCCCTAGCATTTAAAGGCGATCAGGGACTAGCCAAGTCCCCAGGATCCTGCTGAACAATGCTAACTGCAGGGAGTCATACTGAAAGACAACATCTTTTTGTGCTAAAGCAGGACTGACTCTGCTTCTCTGAGGGGAGGTCCAGGGTAGCTCGTGGCTCTGAGGAATCATCTGCAGCCCTACTGGGTTCCCTGCCTCAGGGGAAGAAGTTCTGCAGCACTCCAGCTACTTTAATGAAGACAGCTTCCTATCTATGATGAAAACTGCCCCTCCCAGCCCCCAAGCATGGGCAAGCACGTGAACAATCAATTCACAATCCAAAGCTCTGAGTGAAAGAAACTGACCTTAGATTCATCATGAATAAGTAACCCTAAATTGCCCTTTCCTCAGCATCATAGACCTCTGGAAGCCTAAACAAAATGAAAAGAAATGATACGGTAAGTGTTGGGGGTTGGTTGTATGTGTGGAGAGAGAGAGAGAGAGAGAAAAAGAGAGAGAGAAAAAAAGAGGGCGAGAGAAAGGGGGAGGAGATTGAGAGAGAGAGAGAGAGAGACAGACAGACAGACAGGCATAGAGTACTACCAATAATTGAAAGTCAGAAATATTCTCCATAATTTCTACTATTGTGCAACCTAAGAAAGTTCACTGAAATAAAAGAAGCCTATACCAATATAATGACATTAAAGTGAAGATTCCAGATGTAAGTCAAAAAGCTGAAGGATAATACAGAAATATAGACAGAAAATATAAACCAACTACTGGAGAACAGGCTCTGCTAAAAATCAAAATATTAATAACAGTTTAAAGAATCCCAAGGGCTGGGGAGATAGCTCAGTGGAATAAGTGCTAGCCCGGCAAGCACAAGGTCCTGAGTTTGAACCCTGGTCCCACCAAAACAATAAAAAAAAACCCTAAAGAATCCCTATAATACAAACAGTATTAACAATGACAAAAATACATAGACCAAATCAAGTACTATAGATAAAAACTACTAACACAGAAGGTAGGCAATGATTATAGGAGGGTTAATTGTGATTCTATAAGAGTTGACTAAACAAATGAGAACACAGGCTGTTTTCAAAGATTAAAGTATAAGAAAATTTTCACCAAAATGAAGAACAGAATCTGAATATTGGAAGTCACAGTGGGTTGCAAAAAACCTATTGCGTACGAAGTAGTCAATACTAAGACATACTTTTCATGTAAGTAATAGATTTTTTTTCTGGGAACTGAACTCAAGACCTTGCACTTGCCAGGCAGAGGCTTGTGCTGCTCAACTATATCTCCAGCCCCTAAGTAATGGATTTCCAAGATAAAAAAGTAATTTTCTAATCATCTAAGCAGTAAAGCAAATTATCTCCAAGAGGAAAATAATCAGAATGACCTCAGACTTTTTCTGCAGTAATATTCAATACAAAGTCAGTGGAATAATATTTTCAAAGTTCTACAAAATAGCATATTTGATCGAACACTATTATACTCAGCCTGGTTTTGAGGTTAGCCTACAACACAAGCATTTTCAAGCAAGAAAAAATCCACACAATATAATATGAATAGGGTCCTCCATAGCAAAAAAAGAATTTAGTGAATTAATTCTTAAATCAGGATACTACAAGTCCCTTGACATAGGAGGAGGCATGGAAATGGAGTAAGGCAGGTAAAACAGCAAAGAAAACTTGTGGCTGTGGAACAGAATAAGCATCTATGTATTTTTTAATATATAACTGACATAGAAAGACTGTATAATCTAAGATACTGTCTGGCTGAAGGAGGGAAGATGGGATAAAATGTAAGTGCAATAATCTCACTAGGCGTGGTGGTGCATACCTGTAATCCCAGCACTTGGGATGCTTCTGCAGGAGAATCACCCTGAGCTTGGGGCCACCCTGGGCTACATAGTGAATTCAAAGTTAGCTTCAACTGTATAATGAGACCCAGTTTCAAAAATAATAATGTTGTTCTCATCTTTATCTAAGGGAATCAATATAATCTAAATATAAAGCACAGGTCTTTTTAAAATGGAATCTAGATACAGGAAACCCAATATTTAATTTTTTACTCTAAAAATCTTAACAACTGAGGGGTATTTTAAGAACTGAAGTATTAATTTGAAGGCAAATTATTCCTTCATTTTCACTTAAATTTCTTTCTTTTTGGCAAATTCAAATGATAGGTGCATTAATATTTTTACTTCAAACAAAATGTGATTTCAATTCCAGAGAGTATACAGCTAGCGAGCTACCTGGGGGTATTTATGTGCATGTGCAGGTCTTTCTGGACTATGGTGGCCCGCATGACATATTACAGAAATGGACCCTCTGGTAAGAGCGGAGACGACCAGATGCCCGAACGATAACTGACAGATAATAACACTCCAGACAACCGAAACCAGCTGAGAGTGCTGTGTCACCAAAAGCCAAAAGGGGACGAGATCATGATGGCTTAAGTTTGCGGCACGACGGGCAGCCCAAGCTCTCAAGGGCCGTGCTGCTCTGGGTCTGTGTGCGATGCTCCTGGAGACGAAACAGGCGGGCGTTCGTTGTTACAATCCACAGAACCGAGGCACAGACCAGCAGGAGGCCGAGGGCCGTCACCGGGGCAAGTCAGTTTCTCTTGCCCAGTTTCCGGAACGTTAAACTGATCTAGGACGCAGAGACCCCTGAAAGGTTCAAGAGGGAAGTCCCGCGCAGCCTGCTGGGAAATACTTTCGAGGACAGTTGCTAATGCACCCCAACCATTTTTCCAGGTACCCGACATTTGGAGAAAGGTGAATTGTTGGATGCCAGGTCGGACTGAACTTGGAATTTAGTTCCAAGGCACCCCTCACCATCCACCTATAAGCTCTGGAGGAGGAGCACAGGGAACACGTGTTCCCTGCCCACAGCTGTGCAGAGCAGGCATGGGACGCTACGTGTCCACGTGACGCTCTTTCATCTGGCCCCAGCGTACAGTGTGGCCAATAGCTGGTAGCTGGTGGAACTCCACTGGAGTTCTTCACCTGCCAAAAGCTGCCAGAGTGGGAAAGTCAGTAGAGATCTCTGCATGCACCCACTCCACCCAACCCCATCCAAACAGCAAGCAAACACTTCACAGCACACCTCTGGGGCTCTCAGTTCCAAAGACTAAAAGGATAAATGAGTTTTCTCTGTCATATTGCCATTTATTTCTGAAGTCTTCCAGGTACAAAAACCAGATGGATCGCGGCTGATTACAGTGGACTGCCGCAAACTTAACTGGAGTGGTATTCTCACTCCAGCTGCTGTGCCAGATGTGGTATCTTCGTTCAAACAGATTAAAACAGATTGTGGGGCTTGGTGTGTGACCAGCGATCTAGGAAACACCTTCTTTTACTTTCCTGTCAGAAAAGAAAATCAGAAGCACTGTGTAGTCTCTTGGGATGAGCAACAGCGTGTATTCATGGCTTGCTCTGAGGCAATGATAATTTTCCAACCTTCTGACTGTGTCATTGAGGACACAGACTGCCTTGATAGTCTCCAGATGACCGCATTTATCTATTACACCGTTCAGACAACAGAACAGATGAGCAAGGGGTGGAGCCTGTGTTGGAGTCTCTTACAGGGGTGTACATTTACTCCCTAAAGAAGACCTTAACCCTACAAAGCAAGTTAAGTTTACAACAGTACCCAGCAAAACTTATTGAGCTTTTTAGAGATGCAGCGGTCTACACGGTGTTGGGCTGCACCCACAAAAGTGAGGGAAGAACCACAACATTTCTCTCCTGCCACCAGCAACAGGAAGCACAAGGTTTGGGAGTCACCTGCAGGCTCTGGAGCCTGCATCTTCTGCCCTGCTCATCCTATTTGGATGCACTCACTGGGATACAGAGACAGGAGCTCCTTGAACTGAAACCTTGAGTAGGTAGGGCCCTGCAGCAAGTGCAGACTGTAGCACATGTGTTCCTGGCTCACAGGACACAAGGCCAACGAACTATAGAGAAGTGCTGCTGGTACCCCGGGGAAAGACACAGGGTAGGGGCTTCTAGGATCCCCATGAAGATGCCTGAGGTTGTCTAAAATACAGGGCCATCTATAACACAGAACTATACACCATTGTGTAGGAAAAAACCCACCTTACTTTCCTCTGCCATTGTACCCCAACCATGGACACAGAGGCTTGTGTGACCTCAGGAGGTGCAGGAGCTTCCCACTGGCGAGCAAGTGATCCACTCTGCTGTGGACCCAACGGGATGTCAATTCAGTTCTGAAGCTGCCTGTCTGAAGAGCGTAGCAGGATCCACAGGCTGAAGTCTCAGTCCTCAAGACACCCTCCCCCTAAGATGCCAATTACAAGTCCAGCTGTTTTACTTCTATTCTGACTAATGACTGTAATCCAGGGGTCCTAAAACCCCTTCAACAATTAGAATTTTCTGTTGCTTGACCAGTTTGCTCCTCTCTGAAAGCCTGAGAGAATGGTGTCTCTCCATGTGACTCTCCTGAGGCACACTCTACATCATCGATCACGTTCCTCTTTGGCCCCATAATCTCCTTGACCAGAAAATTTGTGGCATCACTGAGTTACAGGCTGTTACAGTTCAGGTTCTCCTGTGTCCTGAGTCCTCACTGACCTTGAAAGGCGAGGGCCAAAGTGTTGGCTGTCCTTGCAGCCCTTCTTCTTCTCTAATTTTTGGTCTGAAAACTTAAGTTATTAACCCTCCAGAAGAGAAGCTTCATGATATTATTGCCCTATAAAACAGGCACTTGAGCCTATTAGGCCTCACTGTCTTCACTGACTATCAAACATCTTAGACATAACATGGAACAGATATATTCCATCAAATATTGATATGTTAAACTTTAAATCCCTACAGAGTGTGAAGAAAAAAAATAAAAAAATATTTAAGAAATAAGAACAG
>NW_004524758.1:2071208-2095605 GCF_000260255.1 Octodon degus
CATTTTTTTCTTGTCTGTTGTTTTCATTTATTAGCCTTTTTTAAAACAAATATTTACTTGAGAGACAGTATAGAAGTAATTGATATGAAATGAAAAGCAGTATGTATTTAGAAGGCCAGAATGACAGGCATTCCAAGCAAGCGCCTACCATTACACATTGCTATCTTCAGTGCAGTTGCTTAGTTCCCAGGTATAAGCACATAGAGTCAGCGTGAGAATCCTACCAATTAACTGCTACTTTAAAAGACCTGCTGAAGATTCTCAGGATCATTTCCTTAACCATTTTGTGCATATAAATGTATGGTTTTGCCCCTGTCATATTTCCTAACTTTTCTCCTTAATCTCTCTTCATTGTTTAATCCTTAGGTTCTCGCTTTCCTTTTAATTGCGTTATACCTTTCTATTTTTATTTCTTTCGAGTTCTTACACTAGGGAGACTATATGATATTTACACATGTGGGTCTGGTTTATTTGACTTATGAGTATATCTTCAAGTGGCATCCACTTAAATATAATGTCCATGACTTATCCACATGCTGACACTGACAAAGGATCTACAAACTGTGGTACAGGGTTTCAGGGTAAATCCAGAGGGGATCTGACTGACTTGGCAGATGCAAAAGTTATGTTTCTTGTAATGTAGATATTGCTTTATTTTTGTCTTAACTATCCAGCAGAAAAGTATAAAAATGAGATATGAAAAGGTAAAGCCATATTAATATGCTGAGCTATAAAAGGCTCAAATCAACAACTTCTGACATAGCCAGCCCTACAGATAACCCACTACTATTATGGACTACTGGACTATATTGGAATATTTTGCTGAATTCACGTACCTACAATATTTAAATGGAAATGGAATACCCTTCTCTGACAAAACTAAACATAAAAAGGGGATATAAATTAAGGTTCATTTTGTATCTATATATACAAAATAGTCAGGATAGATATACAGCTACTTTCTCTTAATTCAACAATAAGAAAGATTTGTACTAATAGTGTTTGTACAGAGTATCATGTCTGCGTCTTGTACTATGAATAACTACTACAAAGACAACAATGTGCGATGTATTAATTATCAAAACTGTCCTACTAATCAGTTTTCAAGCTGTCTCATTGCTATTAGTTTTCCAATAAAATTAATAAAATAATAAAAAACAATTAGAATTTGCTAAAGTGACTCACAGAGTTTAGGGACACACTATATTTACATTTCTCCAATGAAAGAGTACCAAGGGCAAGGTATCTGGGAAGGACACAGCTTCCCGTGCCTTCAGCTGGTTCCCTCCACACAGCACCACAGTCCGTGGAGGGCTTCGTTACACAACATGATGGATAAGTCAGAGACCATCGGTGGTCAAGCTACCCTTCAATTCTTCTCTCCTCTGGAGATCGGGTAGTACTGAATGCCCTCCCCTTCGCTCCTGTGTTAGTCTTTCTGGTGACAAGTCCTCATCCTGGAGCTGCCTAAGAAGTGCCATTCATCAGTCATCAGCACTCCAAAGCCAATCACTTTGAAGATTTCTCAGATGTTTGGAGTCTACCAAAGCACATGACTAAGATCTAACACATGTTTTCAATGTCACAACATGCACAGAATAATATCTAAAGAAGAAATAAATAATGTGCTTGCAGGACATTTAACAGCAACGTGGTCAGAACAGTCCATCTTGACCTTGATTCTTCAGAGAGTCTGAGCTGTAAGGCTGAGTAGCTCAGAGCACTCAGAACCAGAAGATCGGGAACAGCTGCACTCACAAGACACAAGGAAGCCCCACAATCAGGTGGACTCGTTGTCCATCACAAGTCAATTTTGTCCCTCCCTGAGCTCCCACCAGTGATACTAAGGATGTGACAAATTACTCAAAAATGACAAAGGATTTTCTCTTTTCATTAATGGATCTGATTATTTGCTGCACTGACTGGGGACCCTGCACAACACTGCCTTAAATGAGAGGACCCACTTGATAAGGAAGGATGTGCAGCCATGGGACCTGCACCGTGGGGATCCTGTGATTTTACCAGATCTTCCCAAAGCTTATCATCTAATGGAACTGTGACTAGCTTGTTAAACCAGCATTGAGGTGCCAGCTTGTTAGCAGCACCTTGGAAGGATACCACTATATGAGTTGGATTAAACGGGCACAGAAACCCCCAGGGGGAATACAAGGATGGCCCTGACTGACGTCACTGGTAATGATGGGCTTGGAAAATCTCCCTTCCCATCTTTGCAGCTGTAGGTGGTGGGTGTAGAGGTCCTGGCTCACAAGGAAGGGGGGCTCCCATTTGGGAAGATAGCACAAGTCATGGATGACACCTGGGCACCATGCCAAGGAGCCAACAAACAAAAGGTCACTACATTGCTAGTGATGATTAATTCTGGTCACCATGAAGTGGTGTGGCTGCTGCTACAGCATGGAGGGGCCATGTAAGACTGTATTTGGGATACAGGTAGCCTGCTGAACAGCATTTAATGTCCCACGTTCAGTTTTTAATGGTTATAGTACAAGTCCAGCAGCCACAGCCAGAGAAGGTTACAGAAAGCAGGTCTAACCACATCCTTATCACAGAAAGAGCCAAACCTCTAGACTAGCAGAGGTACTGGCCCAACTGGGAAGAGTCTAGAGTGGGTATTGCCTGGGGGAAACCATGAAAGCCAGTCACAGGCACATCTAACAGCTGGCTGGGCTTCTCTAACCATGAAACAGGACCACCAATACCCAGAGCAGCTGCTCCAGCTGGGTAAGAATACTACTAGGAGCTGGTGAACGTGAGCAGTGCGAGGGGTAAAGCTAGTGCCCGCGCTGGTTCCCTTGCAGGGTTGCTGGCCTGTGCACTGCATGTCTACGTGTGACAGCTGCACAGCGCTGTGCGCCACCACAGGAGCTGCTCCTGCGTGGGGCCGCCAGGCCAAGAGCTCACCTGGAGGGCAGGAACCCTTTCTGCAAAAACGTCCTGAGGCTATGTGCTACTTATTTTATTTTATTTATTTATTTAGCAGTACCAGGGAAAGCTCCTGGGCCACTCTCCTTCTTGCGGCATCATGACCCCAGCTCCCCTGGTTTTCTTTTGAGGCAGGGCCTTGCTAAGTTGCCCAAGCTGGCCTTCAACTTCTGGTCTTCCTGCCTCAGCCTCCTCAGTCGCCGGGATTTCTTAGCCACTGCTACTAAAGGTGCCTGGTGCTTCTTCCCTGGGCCAGAGATTGTTGATTTTGTTTTGCAAAGAGCCATAAAGTAAGACCGCAGTCTTCAGGAACAATAGATCCCTCTGTAACTACTCTCTGTCTTTATCTTTTTCTGCCTTCCCTTTTCCTTAGTGCCTGCTTGCTGACCACATTCCATAATGACTGCACCCCTTCCTGACCACCTTCTTCCTGGGGGTACATGCGCTGAACACACCACCATCCTTTCAGGGTGCTTCCCTCCTGTCCCTCCCTCCATCTCTCGGTACCCTAGCTTCTTGCAGGAGATCTATCTCCATATTTTCTATTATCTACCCTTTACTGTACTCATTTTTACACTTTGGGGTTCACATATATTTTTAAAGATGTGATATGTGAGCTTCTCTATCCAATTTATTTCATGTGCCATTTGGTCTCATGGTGCACCCTCCTTTCTACAGATGTCCCCAGTCTGTCCTTCTTTCTGGCCAAGCAGTGCTCCACTGTGTGTAAGGGCCGCTTTTTTGATCCATTCACCTACTGATGGACATCGAGGATGCTCCCAAGACCCAGCCTTTGCCAGCTGTGTTGGTCTAAATGTGGATCTGTGTAGTCTACTCGGATACGAGGTCTTTTACTCCTTCAGGAAGAGAACTCCAACGGGGACAGCTGAGTCAAGTGGAATTCCAGCTTTAGCTTTCCGAGGACTCTCCGTACTAACTCCCCCATGGCGGTACTAGTTTGTATCCCCCCAACAGCGCAGAAGGGCTCCTTTGCTCCCGCAGACAGCTCAAGCCCACCCTGGCTCTCATGCAGGTCTCAGGTCTGACTAGAGGGCTGGCTTATTGCTCTTTCCTCTGAACAGTACTGGTCTATGCCTACCTAGAGTGACACACATTTTATAATCATCTCCTTTCTCTGGTTGCTTTGGTAATCAGAAAGCTCAGGATTGAGTATTGTCCCATATTAGTTGCCTAGTAATTTATAATATTCATTTTACTTTTTAATTTTCTTTTTCATTTACGTTTTTGGCACAGGGTCTCACTATGCAGTTTGGACTCATAGAGATCCTCCTGTTTTCAGCCTCCCCAGCGCTGGGATTACAGGTGTACATCGCCATGCCTGGCCTTGGTCGCCTGCTCAGGGGGGCTGGTGCTGTTTGCAGGACCAGGGATCAAACCCCGGCACCTGTGCTTGCCAAAGTAGGCACTTAGTCCACAATATTCATTTAATGTGTAAACTGTATTACTAATTTTCTGATTTTATTCTTTGTAGACTCATATCTTTTCATCATATATATTCATTAATATATATTACATATAAATTATACATAATTTATGTTACATCACTCTGTAACCTACTTCAAATATTTGTTAAATGAAGTGGATATGGATGAATGAAAAAAGGCGAATCAACGATACATAAGTGAAGACAGAGCCGCCCTCTCCCCAGATGTGTTGATGGACACCGTGCGGGATGCAGCTGCAGGTCACAGGGCTAGAGGACTGAAGAGGAAGGTCTCATCCCCTGCGAGTGGTTCAGGGAGAAACCCCAACAGGAGCCCCAGCGGCCCTCACGCTGCAGTCCTCTACTGCCTCTCTAGGGGGCGCACTGCAGCACCTCGCGCAGACACTCGACGCCCAGGGAGGACCAAACCTAGACACAACGTGTTTCTATACTGCATATACGAAGCATGACAAAGCTTCTGAATTGGCCCAGTCGGAGACTAACAACAACAGTCAAATAGGATGAGGGTGACAGTGGGGCATAACAGCCCTGCAGTGATGCTACTCCTGCACTTTGGGTCTGTGGTAGAGCTACCGTCATGCGAAACCCTGGGATACGGCCAGGGCATCTGGAAAACTGAGGGCTAGTGGGAGCCCAGCAGGAGGCCAGTGGAGACTGTGGGGTGTGCTGGGCAATTTGGTGACTCTCAGCCCAGCAAAAAGAGCGGGAAGGTACAAGAGTTCATCACACACAGTGGCACGTAGCGTAAAACTTAGTAACTGCTTACTTCTGGAATTCTCCACCTAATCCTTTTTGGTGGTGGGAATGGAAATCTTGGACATAGAACCCACAGGTCTGAGAAGGTGCCTGGCCCTACAGTTCCATAGGCCACGTGAGACATGTGCTCCATGTGCTGTCTCATTTCAGTCCCTAGCAACACTATGACATTGGGAGCTGCGACAGGATGCAAGTTTTCCTGACTCCAGAGTCCCTGCTCCTAAGCATGAGTGGCATGAATTGAGTAAGTGGTGGCTTCCTTGCGTATACACAGAGCAGATGGGAAGGGGTGGGGTCATGGTGCAGGCTGCATCTGAAGAGCCCTGTCTCTCTCTATGCTTCATCACCGGTGCCCTTTGCTTGGGGCCTCCCAGACACACTGGTTTCCTTGGCAATTTATCTGACGGTTTGCTGAACACTAAGCACACTTTTTATAAAAAGTTTTTAAAAGTTTTTAGGGCTATGGTAATTGCTCAGTGTTTCCATAATTCTGTGGAAGAACAAATATCTCCCAGAAACCTTTGAAAAACAACTTATTTTAAACCAATTTCCTCTTAGATCGCAGATTGCCTGTATTTTCCCTCACTTTCCTCTGCTCTCCTATTCAGATTTACACAAAGCAAGATTGTTGTTCAGTAGGAATCTACCTCCTTCTGCTCATTATCCCTGATCCTGGGTTACAGAGTCTCCTGTTTGTGGTGCCATAACCGCAGCAGTAATTTCATAGCAACTCCTCGAAGGGGTGGCTTTGCAAAAGCACGCAGAAGTGGAGGAGAAACACTTCTCAGGAGAAATGTGGATCCTGAAACAGGCAGGTCCTCTTAATCTCAAAGAGCGGGAGGCCAGACACGAAACCATCTTTTCTCTTTCTCTGTCTTCAGAAATGTTTTTTAAATTAAACATGGAAACAAATGGTTTTCATACTTTTAGAGTAAAAGAGGAGCCATATTTTGCACCTTTTATGTTTGACCTTCCTATCAATTTCTTTTAGCAATATTAAGCACCTGATTCTCCGAGTTCTAAGAGATGTGATACATGGGATCATGATCGGACAATCTAATCACAGGATTAGTGAGTTGTCACTGTGAATTCTAATCCTCCACTATCCGGCAGAATTTTCATGCCACCCTGCACAAGTTAGCTCATCTCTCTTGGTCTCACTCTTCTTCCTAAAATGGGATTGTGTCCAGTGGGGATTAGCTATTTAAGTATCACAATGCATATAACTGCTCAGTATTATTTTCTGCATTACCTGAAAAATAAAAGAAAATGTTCTTCCTGTATTTCTGAGAAATGATAGCACATACACATTCCACTGGAGACACGTAGGTGTCCATGAGTGTATAAAAATAGGAAGAGAGAGAGATGGGCGAGTAGATTGATACTACGGAGTGCAGGGTGAAGCTGTGCCCAGCGCCGCAGCAGAACAATCAACTGTGATATACTCAGGTGGGGAACAGGCAGCAAGCGAAGATGAATACTTGAAAATCACCACAGATTCTGTTTCTAGGCAAGTATCCTTAATAGTAAAAGATGAGAGAGTAGACATACAGAAAATACATGTTATATAAACAGAATCATTTCCAAATAGAAAGCTATATGAGAAGCAACATCAACTTATCAAGCAAAAGTAAGATCGAGCCCTTGCTCCATGCTTTGTCTAAGCAAGGGCTACTTTCCAAACGTGGCGGGAGCCGTGAGACACACCGACCTGGTGCTCTCAGGACAGCAGAGCCAGTGCACGCTCAGCGCTGGGGACTACATGAGTGGAAACGGATGCAGGGGTCTGTGGATGAAAGAACTCAGCCCTTAATGAACAGATGCCAGCTGACCCCAAGTGGGGACAGGGAGAATCGTGGGCATGCAAGGCACCACAGTCCATGAGACAGCGAATGGCTGGAGCCCGAACCACTGAAACACATGTGCTCTAAGCTCAAGCCTTGCCAACACTGTGGTGTGTAGGAGTCCCCTACAGCAGTGGGTGACTGAGTCCACTGTGAGTGACAGAGCCACAGCAAGTGCTCCGCAATGCATGACCTCCCTGTGACAGCCTTGGCTTAACCTTCTGGAACAAATTCTGGATTCTTAGAAGAGAGCTCCTTTTCTATAATGAAGCACCTGCACTCAGAACCAAGGACATGGTCCAGACAGCGACAAGATCAAGAGGGTCCCCCAGAAAGCACATTCAACTTACGATGACCCTCTTGGCTGAAAACCTAGTGCACAGCGTCTTGACTGGTGATGAAGGTGTATCTGGATAACCCATGGTAAACTGAAAACAAGCTAAGGAGAAAACATAATGAATCCTCCTAATGTGCAAACATCTTCATCTAAAAACACCGCACACTGTGTCGAGGTTAGTTGGTTTCTTCCATGATCATCTGGCTGCCCAGGAGCTGAGGATTACAGCTGTAGTACAACATGTGGAGAGAGGCTCATAAGGTGTATCATTAGGTCAGGAAGGAAGCACACTCAGATTTGATATATGGCTTCTACTGAATGCCTATCACTTTTGCATCACAGAAATGCCAACAAATTAAAAGGTATGCTATGATAAGTTTGGACCTGCACGTGATTATCTGACTATATGCTCATTTATTTGTTTGATAGGATTGATCACCTACTCTGTCCCAGAGCTGGGACAATAGCAGCGAATAAACCACAGCCTTTCCATTCACGAAGAAAGCATGCATGGAATTCTGGAGTGGGAGACAAAGAAGCAGCACGAGAACATCTGAACAGAAATAATAATCGTCCTAGACAGTGATGGGGACATAAAGGATGTACAAGAGCAAAGGTACCCAAAGGTAAGGCCGGGGTCCCAGCCTTCATCCAGGAGAAAGTGGCTTGGGTGGGAGCCTCGGCAAAGATCAGGGAGAAGGGCACTCAGCAAGAGGGCAGGACAGCTCAGAGCACTGCTGAGGGGAAGAGCTTGAGGGACTCAAGGACCAGCAGGAGTCATGGCGTGGTTGGAGAGAATTACAAGATGAAGGGTAGATGTGAGCAGGAGCATATCTCTCAGTGTCTTACAAACCACAGCAGGGCATTTTCACTTCATGTAACATGCAGTGTGATGGCACTGGAGGATCTGATATGGAGATGATGCAGGCTGGCTGCAGTGCTCAGAAGGGATGATACTGCAAAGGAGAGAGGTGGAGAAGGGAGGCCAGCGGGAAGAACGTGTATGTGTACTGGGGAGAGACTGCAGCCCGTGAGCACAGGCATGAGAGAGATACGAGGGCCTGCAGGTCATGTGCAGAGGCACAGCCATCTGGACCACCTGGGGCTTGGGTGCTAGATCTGGGACTTGAGGAAGGGAATGACCATGACTCGTCCTAGACAGCTCACTGAGTGTGCGCGTCCACTGTCTCATTAAGCTTTCTAGAATAGTCTTTGAGATGGCTGTACATCTCCACTTCTGGATGCCAGAGATAGGCATCAGAAGGCCACACAAATGTGAGGAAAAGTGAGGAGCAGTGCCCCGCTTCGATCCTGGCCACAGCCCTAGGGTGCCTCCCATGGCGAGCTTACCAGAAAAGTCACCTGGCCCATGCAGTGTGTGCACGGATGCTGCCTGGCGTGAGATGATTCTGTATTTTCACATTTAACACACAAAAGCATATGCAATGTTTAAGGTCAAAAGTACTAAAAGAAAATGAAAGTTAAATATTATTGAAGTATGTCTTTTCACTTAAAGATTTGCCAAAAATATTTTTAAGGGCTTGCATCTAGTCTTTAAGTAGGTACATGGATATTGCAGATGTCCTAAGCTAATGTTAAATTTTTAAGCTCCATAAAGTATGTGCAGAAGAGAAAATATAAAGAAGAAATATAACAATACTTATAACAATAAAATAACTGTATGCTTGCAAATATATTAAGGTTCATCTTTTTAATCTAAAATTATCATTTACATAAAATTTAAAAAGAATTTTGTATGAATCTAACCATAAGTTTCTAATTTAAAAAACTTCTTTGTTAAATCATATGTATCATATGCAACACAGAAAATCTAATGAACTACATGTGGATCAGATATCAAATAGAAACAGAAAAAAAAAACAGTGTAAGTTTCTAAAAGACTGGGCTGGCTTGGCTTGAAAGATCCCATTGGTGAAGGGTGAATATCCAGTAAGCTATTGGATATTAGGAGTGGGTATAAAATTATAAACTGATCAAGTATGAAAAAGATCATGCACATTTCGTGTTCTGATGCATGAGCAAAGCTTTGTTTTCAGGGGCATATCAACAGCCCCGAGAAGCCACTGTCTTGGGTCAAGTGTCTTTGCCCTGTTGTCTCACTCTGCTACCAAGGACATTTAAGATTGTTTCTGTGGGCCTGTTGGAAAAATCCCAACCCAAGAAAAGCACCTCAAAGAATTATATACTTATGATATGGTGTGTCTCTTTGTAGACACCTTAGTCAGAGCATTTAGTATATCATGTTTGCAATTGTCTCTTTCTTCTCTTAATAAGTGAAACCTTGGAAAATAAGGCCTACACCTTTAGCTTTGGTGCTATTACTATTTAGTACAGTACCTGTTATCACTTGTTTCTAGGTGTCTCGCCCATTTTCATGCACTCATAAGTGGGGCTTTCTATATTTTCTATACATATATATTTTTTTCTCTTTCACTTTTTTTGATTTAGTGCAGGGTCTACAGGGTCTCACTACATGGATCGGACTTGAAGTGATTCTCCTGTTTTCAGCTTCCCAAGCGCTGGGATTACAGGCACGCGCCACCACACCCAGTCTCAATCGCTGTCTCAGTGCGCCCCAACCCCTATCTCTGCCTAAGCAAGTGCTTTAATCCACTGAGCTCTCTGGCTGACCCCATAAGTGGGGCTTTCAAAGCCGGCTGGATCTAGGGTATGTGATACTGAGATTAAGAGTATTACTGCATTAGTCCACTGATTGGAATTAGCATCGTTCTGGGTGGCAGCACCCCAAAGACTGGCACTGTGGATGAGATCAAGAGGAAAGGCAGACTGGCTGCTTGCTGCTGCTGCCTTCTGCCTGTCATGCCATGGAGCGATTCTTTTCCGTGAAGCTCCTCTGCTATGCCAGTTTGCCCTGGAGTCGGCTCACTGTGGACTGAAACCTCGACAAACTGTGCACCAAAGTGTATCTTTCCTCCTTTAACTTAGGGAGTTGGGTATTTTGTCTCAGCAATGAGAGAGGTCAGTAAGGTGGTATGTAACCTTGGCAAGCAGTGCACAAATGCTTGTTGGGTAAGTAAGTAAAGTCACCAGTCTAACCCAGGGCACTCATTTTATGACTAATACCCAAGGGCCCACTGCTAATTAATTGCAGCACTTGAAACTCACACACAGTGCCTCTTATTTGCAAGATTTCCCAAGCCTACTTCATATGAACTGCTCTATTTTTTAAGGTATGGAAGTATAATGTAAAATTAAGTCAAGATTTTTAAAATGTCCTTAAAATTATTGGGATAAACATCTCCCTGTGTTGGAAAATACCACTCTCAATAAATATAATCTGAGCTTTTTTCTGAAGTAAGATCCTATTTCTGCTAGAGAGGATGGCTTTAAGTTGAGATTTTGTTGGGGCTTGCGGGAGAGTGGAGGACAAGGAACCACATCAGGAAGGAGTAGGCGGTGTGGAGGAGAGAAAAAGCGAATGGAAAAGATAAAACAAGGAGAGCAGGGCTTTAAAACATAAATTTAAAAATACAGCCAATTGTGAAAGGAGTAATACTGTATTCTACCAAGAGCTAGTGGGACAGAATGGACCCAGCATCGCATAATAAATGTGCCCTGCCCTAATGCATGAAAATCTGTGGGCAAGTTATTAACAAGCAGATGGTTCATTCTGAAGCCTGCCGCTACCTCAGCCCTGGCCCTTCCTTTTGCTGAATTGCAGGATTCCATTAAGGGAAACTGAAGATTCTGAAACCTATTTCAGTTCTGGGAGCTGCGGGCAGACAATCAGCTACTCTCTGAAAAGGTGAAGGAATTGGGAGGAGATGGGGCGCGCACTTATTTCCCTGACTTCACAGAGCGCTCTGAGCCCCGAAGAATTAGGACCTGTGCATGCTGAGCAAAATAGACATTTCCTGCCATGACATTTAAAGGTCTGGGAGGAAATTAACACCAGCACTTAGGTTTTTAAGGGTTTGGGCTTTACAAGGACAGCGCAGAGGCCTCAGACAGAGACGTTTTCAGTTGGCCCACTCTCTCTGGGTGTGCATGTGCTTCTGTTGTTTTTCCCTGGCAGTAGCAGAGGATGATTAGGGTAAAGTAGGCAGTGCTGCGGCTTGGATGTAGCCCTCCAAGCAACACGTTGGAAAACCGATCTCCAACGCAACAGTGACGGAAAGTAGACCCTAAGGAGGAGTGTGTAAGTCATGGGTCCCCCCGCTGAAAATGGATTTATGCTCCTTTCAAAAGGATCTGTGGCTGCCAGTGTGGGCGCCGACGTGCCACTGTGCACGAGACGTCTTCTGCCACGTCATGTTGCGGTGCAGGGGCTATGACCAGCTACGGCTCCTCAGCCGTGGCGTTCCGGTCCTGAGAGCTAGGAGGAAGCTAACATGCTTCTGTTCATTAAAACCCCCAATCTATGGTATTTTGTTGTAGCAGCATAAAATGGACTAAGACACATGGACAGCAGATGCCTGAATTTGGCCTGGCTTTGGGTCCAAGGCAGCTTGCTCCAACAGATACTTGCCCTCTACTGAGTTTGGCTGCCATGTCAGCAAGGAGGTGGTATGTTGTTAGAGTGCAGAGAAATCACTTTTGAATCAGGTAGGTTTGGATACAGTCCTGATTCAACCACTTGTCACCTTTGGGAAAGTCACCAAGTGACTCCATCTCCCCCAGAATGCATTTCCATATGCCTCACACCAACATGACTAATGTTGTGTTCTTAAGGGTTTGGGCCCATGGAATGAGAAATGGACACACAGTGTTCATCACGGGCCGGACACGAAGTTAAACAATGAGTGAGGGCTGGCCTTGCTGATGCAGAAGGCAGCGCTGCCAGCATAGAGCATCCGTTGAAAAAATGGTTAGGACCAGATGGTTGGGAATAGACATATGCCTGTCTCTGTCTGTATCTTTCATTTTGTAGGTCTCCCTCCTTTCTTCTGTTTTTGTTTTCTCTTGTTTTCACAAAAGTTGCCAATTGGAGTTCTGCCCTCCAGATTTGATTCTGAAGAGCAGTTATTCTATGAAGGCAAACCATCTCTGAGCTTTGTGGTAAGGCCAGTGAGCAAGGCAGCACAAAGAGAAAGCAAATGACAAAGTACTAAGTCATGTTCCACACCCACTGGCCCCTACAACAGTAGGCCTCAGGTCCACAGTAAAAATCTTTAGGGACCTAGGCCATCACGGGTTTTCTTGTGTTGGCTTTTGGAGAGACAGATGAGCCAGTTGTGGGATGAAGCTCTTAGGAGATGCCAGCGAATTTTTATATTTTCCTTCTGCGATGAGCACGCGTGTTCCCCAGACTGGACAGGATTTCTTGTCATGGGAAAGCAATCTCTCTCTCTCTCTCTCTCTCTCTCTCTCTCTCTCTCTCTCTCTCTCTCTCTCTCTCTGCAGTCCTAAGCATTATTTCTGCCTTTCTCAGGGGATATGAAGTTAGTCTTTCATTTAAGAATTGTAGGAAAATGGATCCCCAGAAATTGGCCTCCCAATGAAGTAGCTGTGATGCAAATGAACCAGCAGCTTAGAAGATTCCAGGGGCAGTAACCCTTTCTCCCATGGGGCACAGCTGGCGGTTTTGCTCACACAGATGTCTACAGTGGACCACCTTAAGTCACTTGAACTCACAAATCACATCATGCCCCCCTTATGCCTTAAGTCACTTGAACTCACAAATCACATCATGCCCCCCTTATGCCTTTGCTTGTTCTAGAATTTCTACAGATAGCACATAGTATTTACTGACTAATCGCCACTTTGACTAAACATAGCATATAAGACATGTCTACTCAAAGAGGCTGAGAATAGACAAGATCAAGGAGAGAAAGAAGCAATATACCACTTAGTCTGTGAAGTCAACACTGTTATTCTCTCCATCCTCCCAACTACTTTTGCCAGATACCCTATCTTTAAAACAGCTTGATTCTGAATTATTATTACTATTCATTTTCATAACATGCCATATGCAAAGATATTAAATAATGGAGGCCCATTTTCTCATTGTTGAATATGAATAACGCTGAAATGAAAGAGAATAACATAAAGGCATTTAGAGCAGACTAGATTTAGCCCATTTCTAAAAGCTTTTAACATATGGCTGACTTATACAGCTTGCCCTAGGATGATTCAAAAGATCCTACCAGCCTCTTATTTTTGATTCTTTCCTACTAATAGGCTTTGGAATAGCCCCAAACTTCATCAGAACTAAGATAAGGAGAAGAGATCCAATTCCAAGCCAGGCTGGGAGCACTTAAAAGGTTTTGTAGTAATACTGACATTGACTACTAAAATAAATGATGAACAGCAAGGCCTGAACAACATGAAGGTTACACAGAACACACAACAGCAAGGAGGTAAGTGCTATTCACACATAGGACTAGAGCCGGACCCGGCCCAGATGATGCTACAGAATAAGGAATTTCTGCCCTCAGAAGGTTTGAATTTCTGTATAGACGATAAACAAAATCCACATAAACATATTAAAATCAAGCTAATACAAGGCACGATACCTTTCTATATGCCTGTATGCATGTGTAGGTGGTACTTTAACGTGTTAAATATATGAATTTCAATATTGTGTAATTTTATTCCATACATTTGGCCTGAGCTTTCTTAAATCTGCTACTTGAAATATCCTCTTATTCTTTTAAAAATGTAGAACAATTATAGCAAAACTGAATATCAAAAAAATGGTAAGAGAACAACAATACTCAATACATTGTGTATCATTATCTTCAAAGTAGCTATTCAGAAGTACAAGGCATGGGAACAAAGCCTTCTCCAAATATTAGCACAAACCTTTCTTCTTCAGTGAACTAAGAGAAATTAATAGTATAACTAGCCTGTATTTTTTCCTTTCTCTTTCTTCCTTTTCCTCTTCCTACACCCTAGTTCTTCTTCCTTTTGAATAATTTCTTCCCATTTCACTATATACATTGTTTTCGACTTTATTTTCTCTTTCAGTTGCTCACAACAGAGAGACCACACAATGTCACACATAAGTGTGTTTTATTTCACTTTTCAGTGTGATTTCATGTAGCCCCCATTTACCTATAAATGCCTCCAGTTTATTGTTCTTTATGGCTGAGTAGGATGTCATTGTACAAAAACACCACATCTTTTGCCATGCCTTGGGTGATGGGCATTTGAGTTGTTGCCAAGATTTCGCTATTACAGATTGTGCTGCCATAGACATGAGGACACACACACTGCTGTGGCGTGTTGTGTTTAATTTTTCCAAGAAAATATTCAGAAGGGGAATACCTGGGTCAATTGGGACACCTAATGCTCTCCTAGTTTTTCTGAGGAATTTCCACAGTGATTGCACAAGTCTACACACTCCTACCAACAGTGTGGAAGGGCTCCTTTCTCCAGTATCCACACCAGCATTTGTTATTGGTTGATTTCTTGATGACAGCCATTCTTTCTGGAGTGACATAGAGTCTCTGTGTTGTTTTAATTTGCATTCTTGAATGGTCAATGATTTTGAACATTGTTTCATATACTTATATTTTTACTTCTTCATCCGAGAATGTGTATTCATCTCAAATGCCCACTTTTGAACTTATTCTTTGAACTTGGGGGTTCTGATTTATTTTTCAGTTTTTTATATGCTGTATATATAAGTCCTCTGAAAAGGAACTAAGATTTTTTCCCATTCTGGGTGGGCTTGTTGGTGACTTCTCTGCCGTGCAAAAGCTCTTTACCATGGTGCTGCTTTCTCTTTCTCTCTTTACATGGACCTTACAGGTTGGGAGACTTCTTCCAGCAGCTCTCGCTTCATGCATGCGTGCACTCATTGCTTGCCATCAACAGACAATTAGGAGACACATCCCAGTGCGCAGGTGGGATCACACTAGTGGTTTTGTGCTGGTAAGATTTCTGTCACTATAACAAAATAGCTGTGATAATTAACTTACAAAGTGAAAATCCGGGTTGTGGCCCATGGTTCTCAAGGTCATGATTGGCTGGTTTGTCCCTCGGGGCTGTGGTGACCCAGCCCATCATTATGGGAGTGCATGACAGGGCCAAATGGCCCGCTCATCGGGGGGCATCGATGCGAGATACAGGAGAGGTGCCAGGAACCCCTGTAGGACTACACTCTAAGGGACCCAGGGCTTAGTAGGTCCTCCCTCTTGGAAGTCCTGCCACCACCACATGGTGCCACCCTGGAGATGTTTGACACACAGGCCTTGGAGGAAGGGGACTTTAACAACAAAACTGTGACAGGATTGAGGATAGAGCAATAAAAAAGAACCCCACCCAGTCTTCATTCACGTGGAATTTGCAATTGGGCTTCCTCCGGCCTCCCGTTACCCTAGTCCAGCACTGATCTCACATCCATTGCTGTCCACTGGACTTGTGGTATGTGTGTCTCTTTCACTTAGGAGAGTACTAATTTTTTTAAGAGAGTACAAATCAGAATTAAAACAAAAAATTACAAGCAACACAGAATTCTACTTAACAAAGTAATATGAATTTTATAGTATTTGCTGTAATACACAGTGTTGCCTTCCAACCAGTTTTTCTATTACCAGATATATGCATGTAAAATTGAAAAAAGAAAGTAAAAAGAAGCTAGCCAAATAGCTCAGCGGATTAAAGTGCCTGCTAAGGTAGACACAGCGGCCAGGGTTCAGTCCGCAGGGTGCCATGTCGGCCTGCCCCCGGGCACTCTGAGAAGGCAATGGAGACTGGGCATGGTGGCACAGGCCTGTAATCTCAGCTCTTGAGAAGCTGAACACAGGCAAACTACAACTCCGAGCTATGTAGTGAGACCCTGTGGACCCTGTACTAAAATACAAAAACAAAAAAAAAGAAATATATAAGAAATTAAGAAGAGAAAAAGTAGAAACAATTGAAAAAAGGAGACAAACAATTAAGCATTATCTGCTCTTTTCCATAGACCAGCAGAAATGCACCACACGGTTGTCCAAACCATCCTGCTTACATACGTAGACAAATCTCTTTCCCCCACTCCCTCTCCTGTCCTTCTCCTCAACTCAGTAACCCTTTCCTTTTGAATGATTTCTTGAAGGTAGAAACAATTGTAGAAAGAAAGCATTCTAACACTACAGCTCCCTGGGAGGGTGCGTGCGTGGGATGTACAAAGGCCTGTGTTCAGTGTTCATCACCAAAACCAAACAACAATACACAACAACCACGCTGGGTGTCTTTGCATGATCCCTTGGAGCACAGTAAATAATTTTTTCAATAAAATAGAATAAAATAAAAAGAAATCTGAGGCCTGGAGGACATGTAGGTATTCCATATTTCTGACTATTAAAATAATTTCCTAGCACACCATCTTTATGAACATGCACTTAACCATCACCAGAAAGCAAGTACCAACACAATTTACTTAAAAAAGAAACACTGTCATCTTAGCTGTAAGCAGGGCTTAGAAAATTTCATCAACACATTGTGATATTAATCAAGAATAAGTTGCTACATAATGTTTAGTGTACCGAAAAATACATTTGCACTGTAATTTGTTAGGCCACAGAGAGCAGTACTGAGTATGGCCTGCCTCAGAATTTAGTACAAATAACTCCCTGACTGATTAAGTTTTGTAAGCCGGAACTGGAGTCCCTGAGTATTCTTTCTCTCTTAATTTGGTCAATATTTGTGTGCTCTTTTTTTGTTGTTGTTTACATTTCTTTTTTATTTTTTCTTCCTCCAGTGGATATAAAAGCTGGCCTCTTCACAGATTTTCTTCAAAATAACTTAGCTTTTATTTGGGAGGCTGTTCTTTCTGTTTTAGCTCTGTTCTAAGTTTTCAGGAAGGGAGCTTTACTAGTTTTGTGATGAGTTTTCTCAGCAGTCAGCATATTTACAGCAACAACAACAGAAGCTAATCCAAGCACAAACCAAAGGTCTCTGATCCAGAAATAAAACCCAGTTTCAGGATCACATTTCACATTTTCTGGCAGGCTCTGATAGGTTCTACTTACTGCTTTGCTAAAAGGTCAACTTGGAAACTCTGACGCCTGCATGCAGCTGTACAGGAAGGGGCTGTAGTCATGCCCTGCGTGTGTGTTACACGTGTGTCATCTGCATGCACGGCAGTAGCACGGGGTCATAGCACACGTTCTGCTTTGTCGCTGTTACGGTCTGTGTCCCCACTTCCCCTGAAGCCCTCATGCTGCCCTAGGTGTGCTTCTCAAAGCTGTTCCGTCCAGTGCAGGATGCTGTGATGAAGTGTGTGATGCCAGGCTCAAGCGGGTCCCCTCTGGGGTGCGTGCTACCCAGGGCGAGCAGCCCAGGTGGAAGGAATGTGAGGACAGAAGGTGGGAGCTGCTGTCCTCGTTCTGCCTGCGCCTCGCTGCTTCTTCATTACTTGGCTGCTTCGCTGCCTTCTGCCCACCATGCACTGTGTCTCCTCTGTGATCCCCTCTGCCGGGCCACCCTGCCTCAGAGCCAGCTATGCGCTGAAACCTCTACAAACTGTGAGCCAAATGAACCTTTCCTCCTTTATCTTTGGCTGTTGAGTCTGTTTTCTTAGCATTGAGAAAAGCAGAGACAGTCCTTATCTGCATCCATGTCGCTCTTGCCTAACATCCACCCTATGGCTGCAGTGGTACACACTTACAGGCCCTTCCTGGGGAACATTTAAGTGACGCTCTATGATACTTAGGGATATTTCCAATACATTGATTTCCAATTTAAAAAATGATCAATCTGTGTCTGTCTGTTTATAACAGATCTACCGGAGCTCTCCAGACAGTAAACACACACCAGGAGCCTGGCGGCCTTCCTGGGCTCAGCTGTCTGGTCTCCCCTCGGTTGTGCTTCTCGCTGTCCCCACAGCAGCCCTGAGACAGGCTTCCTGAGTGCAGGTGCGGCCACTCCGAGGATGGCCACTGTAGGGAGTCAGGACAGATGGTGTAGTGAGGCTGCGCTCCCAGAAAGCATCCTGCCAACTGGCGCGGAGACAAGGGGAGACGCTCACTATGGTGACATCTTTAAGCAAATGCCTTGAGCCAGCCTTCAATTTGAGATATTTACAGCACTGAAGAATCTGTAAATGACAACTGTGATGACAGTCTGGAAATAGTCCTCACCCGTAATAAACGTGAAGGATGGAAGGCCACTGCCGGCCTCTCCAGCCCCGGCAGGTGAGGGTTCTCCCTTCTGACTGCAGCTGATGACTGGCTGCCCTTTATTTGATATGAAATGGATTGTATAAAGGCTTTCATTGCAGCAAATTTGTCTTCCAAATTATGTTTCCTTAGGCTAAAAATGAAGAGCTTTTTCAACTTCTGCACAAACCACCTGACAAAGAAGTCTCGACAACTCTGATATATGATGTATGACAACAAGAAAATAATTTGAGACTAAACTATTTTTAATTCAAAGGGCATGATTCATATGCTACCAAATGAAAATCAGAAGAATAAATACAGAGGTTATTGTTTTTCTTTTTCACACCAGGTAAATCACTCAGTGCTCAAATGCACACTGTGCTTCATAATTCTTGGCAACCTGTATTGTCTTTACACTTGGGAGTCACTTAGTAAATATGTATTGAATGCAGGGGGCAACTTTAATCAAATTTATTTTCCAGTTGTGGGTATGAAATATTAGAGTTACTTGAGGGAATTAAATAATAAGTGGGTCACAGGAACTGTTGAGAAGAGGAGCAGATTGTGAAGTGACCACTTGGCATTAAAAATTTAAACAAACATTTGTACAGCACTAGCAGCCCACTACAGGAAAGCCACGGCAGCACAGCCGGGACGCAGCCCCTTCTGCCAGCGTGACTGGCAGTCCTGTGCACCCCCTCCTCTTCTGTGTCCTGCGCTTGCTCCGGCAGCTTGTTCTGTACCATGGTCAGCTCCAGACCCCTGCTTTGAGCTCCAGCTGATATTTACTAAACAAACAGTCCCATATATTTGCATAATCATCTATTGCATTTTTGTCGAGAACTTCCTAATTTGAAAATCCTCGATCTTGGGCTGGGGAGACAGCTCAGCAGTCTACCAGCCTGCCTGGCAAGCACAAGGACCCAAGCTAGATCCCCAGTACTGCAAGCCATCCAGGGCATGCCAGGCTAGCCAGAAACTGGGCATGGCGGTGCACACTTGTACTCCCAGCACTCATGAGGATGCTGAGGCAGGAGGGTTACCATGAGTCGGAACTGCATAGTGAAACCAATTAAAAGCAATCATCAGTCTTACCTGTCTTAGAAATGGGCTTCATTGTCAAAACCTGTATCTTGGTGGAACTATGACCATTAGGTCCATCTAGTGACTTTTCCTACATTGTTGTACCTTTTATCCCATCAAAACTACCATTCATTCCAAACAGACAAGTGAAGAGCATCTGATGGGATTAAACTTCACCACGTACAGAAGGACTTGGGCAGCAGTTGGAGTACCTTTGGGGAGAAGCTTCGTAAAAGTCCCGAGTCCCTAATTTTAGGAGCTAGGGAAGGCGTCCTCACACCCACAACCCCAGTCTCCTCAGATCACAGATGCAGATCACTGACTGATTTCTCCATTTTTAAATTTTTTTTTATATACGATTTTATTTCCTAAATGGGGTTGGAAAAGGATATTTTTTCATACATATGGACAAAAAGAGAAACTATTGGAGTCCAGGGTTTTTGGGGTACACACAACGGATACCTGTGGTATGGTAGGGTACTAATATTTTCCGATTGTCATTAATGCTCCTAATCATAAATATTCCATGCGTTCTCTATTCCCTCCAGGCACCATGAGTCATGTCTGCTCAGAAAGACAGTGTGCTCACAGGCTGCCACTCAGAGCCATTGTGAGAGACAGACACTTCAGCATGTACTGCACAAGTGTTTACTGAATTCACAAACAGGAGACAGCTTCACAGAAACACACGGCTCAGCAGAGCCTCCTGCACAGATGTCAGATTTCCACAGCAACCTCCCGAGGCTCACAGGCTCCACGATGGACTATTTTTAGTCCTGATAATTAATATTGGAGAAGGAAGGGAGGAGGAAGAAAATGTAGCTCCAGTAAAAAAGGCAATTACCATCTAGCCCATATATTCTCACCTATGAGATATACTCTTTTCAAAAAAAAACTAAAAAGCGAAACCCTTCCTACACCAGAGATTTTTATTCTGCACCTCCCATGAAGTACACATTCTAATTTTTCTTCAAAATTCTAGCAGTAGCTCAGCTCCGAGATTAATAGATGCAGCAAGCATCATACTAGGCTGGAATTTTACTACTACATAAAAATGTTTGTTTCTGAGTGTCAGGAAACAACAGCTTCTTCTCTCATGTTTTATGAGTAATCACAATCAAAAAAACGCAGCAACAGAGCTCAGCCAGCACTTGCCTGTTCTTTCCCGCAGCTCCCTGTTGTGTCCTTGTACGGCATGTTTACATCCCTGCTTAAGCTTGCCCTAACTATGGCGACCCTTGCATTTTCTTCTCAAGAGAGAGCACTGAATGCCACCTAACATGCACCCAATCCACGATGACACAGAACTCAGCCTTAATTCCACCGGGATCAAGAAATAATGGGGAAAGCAGCGGCATGTGTAAGGTGGCCGCTCTGCCTGCGACAAAGCCATGCTCCAGTTCCTTAGGCCCACAGCTTGGTCCTGAAGGCTTGGAGGGTGAAGGACTGCATTAAAAAAAGCAGTTGGCTACTTGGATTTCTTACTTTGGATTTTTTTTCTATATTTGGGATCAGTGTCCTCTCCTCAGAATTCTGTAATCTTTTTACTTCAACACACCTTGTCCAAAATGCAGTCTTTTCGTGCCAGTATCTCCTCTATTCCCACCCTAGTCTGCTCTTCTGCTACTACTGTAGAAATGCTGGTGCTGCCCGGAATCAGTGGTCTTGCTACCTTGACACACGCAGCTCTTGGAGTTTAAATCCTGAACAATTTAAAATCGCTTAGTGTTGAAGGTGTGATCCCAGTTAGTGCCGTTATTGAAGAGTAGTGAAAGCAGGAGGCAGAGCCTGTTTGGAGTAGGTAGGTTATATGGAATGTGCTTTTGAGAGATCCGGAGGTCTCCTCCCTGTTCCCCTACTCTTGGCTTCCCAGCTGGGTGACAAGCTCTGTCCCACCGTGCTTGTGGTCCCGTAATGTTCTGCCTCTCCACAGGCCCCAAACAACAGGCCTAGTAACCTAGACTGAGCTCTCTGAAACCATGAGCCCAGTGAATCCTTCCCCATTTAAATTATTTTTCCTAGGTCCTCTGTCCCAGTGACAGAGAGCAAAGCAACACTTGGCTCCTTCGACTTGCCAAGATTTGCATATGTATTTTTGCATTCCTGCCAAGTATCTATGATTGCTGCATCACAGGAACCACCAGTTCAACGTATCTCCACACTGGTCTTAATCCCTTATTGCTCTGAGCCAGTAACGACAAACCTTCCAGAGGCCGAGCGCTTGTCTACAACCCAAAACCCGTTTTTGTGTCACACAATGCCAACACTCAACTAAACCTGAATATGGAGGTTTTAGTTGAGATAAAAAGTCTACATTAACATCCTTTGTCTTAAAAACCTACTGATACACGTGCCATGGTTTGGCCATCGCCACAGAGTCTACATCCATCCGTAGGAGGCCCTGCGATCACCATGAGCCTGCACGTGCCCTCTGGGGCTCTGCACTCTCATCCTCTAGCTCACCCTCAGTTCAAGCTATTTCATCTCCAGAAGAAGTTTAGAATCCAGGCTGGGGAGATAGCTCTGCAGCGTAAGTGCCTGCCTAGCAAGCGCAAGGGCCTGAGTTCAATCCCTGGTACCATTAAAAAAAAAAAAAAAAAAAAAAAGAATCCAAATATTCTTCCGAATCTCTGCTGCATTTCTCCTGGCTCAAACCCTTATTACCCTGCCTAGGTACTGCAGCACTATCCCAACCTATCTCCCTCTTTTGACATTCTCCAATTCACTGTGTCTCTGCCAAAGAGATATTTCTAAAAGATCATCTCATCTGAACAATGATGTAATTGCTCTACTTAAACCTCTTAGTGGTTTCTTAACATCCGAAGGATAATACCAAAAGTTAGCTTGTTATGTAAGTGGCCTCTGCTTTTTCCCCGCAAATGCAACCCAAAGATTCTATTATTGCCTGGTATGCTGCAGTTCAGCAGTCCTGTGCTCTCACGGATGTAGCTTTTATCATCTTTCAATGTGACCCTTCCTTAGGTCCATCTCCTCTTACCTCCACCACACAGCAGTGGTCTCTTAGCCCATAAGGCGGCTCCATATCCCTCTCCACTCCCATGCCACCCAGCACCACTTCTACTGAGCTCACAGAGTGCTACAGCTACCAAGGCAGCAGGGTGGCTCCCTCATCACCGGGCACTCAGTGCCTGGAGCTCCGGTTTATACTCCATGTCCATTAATTTCCAAAAATTCTTGGATTCCTTTGGAAAGCAAGATCCACAGTGTGGAAACAAGCAAGTTTCCAGATTCATAGAATGTGTTGGCTTTATGCTTCCAACCTTGACAGCTGAGGAAGGTCTTTGCAATCACTAAGGCAAACTGAAGAGTCTTGGTTTGAGAAGCAAATTATCCTCTTATTTCTTTGTCTGCGTGTAAAATTGTGAAGAAGACCCTGTGCCACTGGTTTCAGTGGTCCTCTCACTTACCCTGCATTCTCTGCAACTTCCTGAGTGCTCTCAGCAGCACCCATCACGTCCCTCTTGACCACTTCTGAAATCACCTCTGGCTCCAACTTCCCACTTGAACCCTGGGCCAATGTCCCCAGATGCCAGGCTGCTTTTCTCCACAGTATGCTCCCATCAAGTCCGAGAAGACACCACCATGGCACTTGCCACTTCCCCGGGCCAGCCCTCCCAGCCTTGCATGTTGTTGGACGGCACCAACATTTTACGTCACTCAACCTTGGAAAAGCAGAAACCACTTCATTGTCCCCTTCTTTAGTGCCCCTCACATTTCAAAAGAACCAGTGATCCTTTTAACGAATTCGAATGTGGGAAATTAGCGAAGCTTCCTGACATGACAGCCGGGTTACTTTAATTGATGTGGAGTGTGTGCTAAAACAGTGACAAGGACACCAAAGTGCTACCACAGACCCAGAGCTATGAGCTCTGAACTATGGAACTCAGCATTCGTTCAAAAGGGCACAGTCAAGGTGGTGAGGGTGCTATAAGAACTAACCTTAGCAAAAATTAACCTGGTCTCGGCCTGTAGAAGCGACAGAAATAGTAGAAAGGAAGCATTTAATATATATATTTTTTAATATCATAGCTCAGTCACACACCAGCTGTGTGTTCTTGGTAAGGTACTGGGCTTCTCTTAGTTTAAATATCCTTCTTAGAAGATAACTGTACCAATGCCCATCATTAAAGCAAATGACATCACCTAAAGTAGTGCTGGGGTGTCTGCAGCTAAACCAAATGCCTAGGCACAGTATAAGAGTGATGGTTACTCACAAGAGGACCTCCCAGCCACCACGACTTGGCCTCCACAGAGGGAATGTGGAGATGCTTCCTGCATGGCCTCAGTTCTAATGGACGCCCTGAGGGACCTGTCTCCCATCTTTGATTTAGACCCCGAGTTCTTTTCCAGCAAAAGCTTTGCTGTCCATCTCCAGCCCACAAGGTGTGATTAGTGTCCAACACAGAAAGATCATAATCCATACCGATTATGCAAAGAGAAGAAGGAAGATGGGGGAGGAGGGGAACAGCAAGGGCAGAAGAAAGAAGGGAGCAAAGGCCTCAGTTTACCAGGGCCCAGCCTCGTCTCTGCCTGGCAGATTACAGCTCCAGGAGCTGCGGCCCCCTCTCCAATCGGCGAGCACTTCTGGCTCACCCTCAACACTGTAAGCGACATTATCTGGCACTTGGGTCCCTTTCCGTCTTCCCAAGTGCTCTGAAGTATACTTCAAAGTTGTTGAAATTGGCAGAAGGAATTTCCTCTTATATCTTCAAGAAATAAAGTAATAAGACTGGTTCAATCCTATTTACATTAAAAGTTAATGTCTTTATTTATTCATCTCCTTTTATGGATCTCTTGTGCCTTCTTAAATCCATCTCCAGCTCTTGCAATCTCTCTCTGGACAGAGTTGCCCTTGCTTAGGCAGGATATATATATA